>NC_062544.1:142793404-143151091 GCF_016906955.1 Phacochoerus africanus
GACACCATTTTGCTATTCCTCTGTCTTCATGAGCATTCTTTGTTTTTCCCCAACTCTCCTTCTTATGCAAATGGTTTGATTGTTCATTAGAGGAATTTCCCAAAAGACCTATTCAATTTTCAACTAACAGTTTGTACCCTAAGATTTTTTGAATCCCTAAATCAAAATATTCATAATACTCAAAATACTTGCTGTTTTTACTTTTCTTGAACTGTTGTTTCATTATCCTAATCAATTGTCTGTCCTGAAAGCCCCACCATAAATCAAATTTCCAATTCCCAATAAATTGTGATAGTCCCTTTCCTCTGAGAGACAGTCAAAGCTTTGAAAGTTGGGGTTCTCCCTTACCACCCTAAGAAATAAATTCAGTTTTATCTTATCAACAGGTTGTTTTGATGGCATATAGAGTTTTTTTTTTTTTTAAACATATTTTATAACATTGGTTCTAACCTGGTGGGGGTGTGCAATGTTGTCTCCCACAAGACATTTGGCAATGTCTGGAGATTGGCAGAGCAGAGAGGAGGGTGTTTGCTTCTGGCATCTAGTAGGCAGATGGAGGGATGGTACTCAATGTCCTACAAGGCACTGAAAAGACCTCCATAATAAAGAATTTTCCTGCCCAAAATGTCAGTGGTGCTGAGGATGTAAAATCCCAATCTATAATAATTCAGGGCACATCTGCCCAGTTCAGATGAGTCTGTGTATTTTAGGCTACCTCTATGACTGTGCATGCTTTCCCAAGTGTTCATGTGATGAGGAGCTATAGGTGACTTATTCTGAATATCTAGCACATCTCACATCCATCTCACAGGGGCTTGGTTGAGTCTTCAGAAGTTGTGAAATCAAGGAGAGCTTCAGCCTGGCACCTTTCAGGGCAGCACCTTGTCAGCACCCAATACAATGGGAAATGCTAGGTAGTGAGAAGAATACACACATTAGCAGAATGTCACTGCCAATTAGGGAAAAGACATTTTGGTGCCATAGTTGTATCTATAAAAATGAGGACCTTGGTATCAGTGGTTTTCAGAACCCCTAATGGCTCCAGGACTGTAAGATATTATAAGTCTATAGTCTGACAATGTCCATGGCTCGTGAAGAAGGATTTGTGCTCTTTCCTGTGGAGACTGAAGCACACTATAGAACTCTTGTGGCTGTCATTGTAACAGAAGACAGGGTGAAATGTCTCCACACTTACAGTGGGTGGCCCCGGTTATGTAAGCATCCCTGAGCATTCATAGCATAGTATATATTTTAGGTCAAGCTTCCAGCCCTGAAATTACAAAGGTACCTTTATAGTCACCTGAATAACCATTAAAAAAAAGGTAAGGCTCATTTCCCCAGCTACAAACCCAACCCCACCTCATCACACATCAAGGATTTCCTTGATTGAGACCAACCTAGGATGGCCAATATAAGAACAGATATTTTGCCATTTTTTCTTTACATGGTTTCTCATTCTCCTCCTCCAGGGAGAACCAGTCCTTCTCCATGATCTCAGGAATTTTTTTTTAACATGTTTTCTTACAGTTGTTATTAGTTTCCTCTTTGGTTGTGGTAGATAACCAAAAATACTAGAGAAATAAAATCACTCTTTTGCAAGCTGTCTGAAACTGTTTTAATTCTCTAGGAGGTGATGAATATTTTATACATGGAAAAAGAAAGCTATTTTAGGAGGAAAACACTTTAATGGACATTCAATTTTGCTAAAGATGAGCCCATAGGGTATTCCAGAAACAAAGTAGAGACAATGACAAGCTAAGCTGTTCTGCGGGGTCAACTAAAGTGCATGTGAGGACATGCTTGTAATAGCAGTGGACTTTGGGTTCCTAGTGAGCAGAGTGAAGATAAGACTTGGAGAAGATGGGAGAGAAAATTCATGGATTTGAATGGAAGTAGGCTACAGAAAAATGAGTGTCTTTTGGGCTTGTCAGAGCAGAAGTGTGTCTGAAAAGATGCAGGGAAGGAGAGAACAGGTGGAAGACTTCTGAAAAAAAGTTATGGCTGATGGACTAAACATAGGAACACTTAGAGCTGATATGGGGTGTTCACTCTCTTTCTTCTATTGTAATTTCATCCTTCAATCTGGAGGTCCCCTACAACCTAGTTGAGGATCAGGTGTTAGTGGTGCTTGAAGAATTAAAGGAAAAACTTTGTCCAAAATGAGTCAAATTAAAAAAAAGAAAAAAAAAAGAAGTGTGTTGAAAATTATTAAATGGCCAGAGTGATGAGAGAAAAAGTTGGATGTAGAAACTCTTTTATAGGGACAGTCCAAAGCACTTCAGGAGGGCTGAACTTTAATCAGTCACATGATAGCAAATCATAGTTATTTGGAAATGAAAGAAAAGTTGGGCCCAAGAATGTTGGGACACTTAGTGTGATGGGTTTAACCTCCTTTCTTCTTTCTATGGGGCTCAAGACATTGTATGCTCAATAATCACCTGTTAACTTGAGAGAAAGAAAGAAATATATCTATGTGTAAAAATCAATACTGAATTTTGAGGGTCATCTCCAGTGATTAAAACATCATCTATAGTGTGCAGTTATTTCTCCAGGTTAATTAGCCATCTGTGTAATTGATTATTTTCAGGAAATTGATCGAGGAAATAGGGAGGTATTGAAAATGACAGCACTTGTGACTTGAACCTAGCCAGGACCCAGATTGGAACTTGAACCCATGGTTTTTAAATTAGAATCACACACCCATGGTCTGGACTTACTGAGGTTCAGGTTCTTTGTGCCTCCACGCAGATGGCATTCAGCAAGAGACAAATTTATGTGCAAGAAATAGATTTATTAAGATAGGACACTTTTGAGAGATGTAAGTAGGCAGGCAGGAGGCTCTGCCCCAAGGATTAGGTGGGCTGCAGTTTTATAATCCAAGGGGAGTGGGTGTGGGGAAAGGGTGCGGGGGTGTCTCTTCCTCTTTTTTTGAGTAGTAGAGTGGTAGGTCCTCCTGGGTGTCTGGTAAGAGAGAATTTGACCCTATAAGGTCAAACTAGGACTGTTATGGTGCTTATTCTAATCACCAGGAGGGTGGTCTTTAAACTACTGCCCTTGGTCTTAACCTGAGGGCAGGCCTCATCCCGCTGATGACCTAAGGCATATCTCATACCTCCACTAGTCAAGCAAGCTTGCCTCATTCTGTTGGCCTTATTGAGCAATTATTAACTTACTTTGATCTCCCCAAATCCCCTAGGTTTCCCTCTTTATCCATGGTCCCTTATTGGAACTTCTACAATTACCTGTATAACTCTCCTGCTCTCTCCCTCTCAGTATGACTGGGTATTGACCTTTACTTAGCAGGTTTTCAAAACTAAGAATGGAAGGAGAAAGGACAGACTAGAAGTAATTCCAAAGGCAAAGAATAAAGAACAAACAAAAGAATTATAATGTGGTTTAACTTCTTGGGCATTTCCTAGTCCAATAGAAAAGACAAAGTCTTCTCAACCATATAAAATTGCTTCCTAGGGGTGAATGAGTCAAATGGATGTCATTTTTTTTAAAACAAAAAGACAGAATAACAACAACAAAACACTTTAACAAAGAAAGGAGAACGTATACTTACCTGAAATTGGCTGATTAGCTTCATCATGGATTGGATACGTGAGAAAATTATCAATATTCTATTTTGCTAGTCTAGCACAACCTCAGAGAGATCAATCCAAGCTAATTCATATCAGGTGGGTTGTTAACCAGCAGCAAATCACTAATAAGCTGAAAGAATTAAGATGTCTGGAACCTAGAATATCTAGTATTTCAATTTAGTAAGACTTCTGAATTTAAATGCTTGTAGATATTCCCAACTTGAACTTCATAAGGGAAGAGTCCATATCTTAAATGGCCTTATTATCTAGGCCAGGAGTAAGCAAACTACAGCCTACCAGCCAATTCTGACTAGAAAGCCATTTTTTTTTCTAAATAAAGTTTAATTGGATTGCAGCCATGCCCATTTATTTACTTATTACCTATGGCTATTTTTGCATTACAAAGGCAGAGTTGTGACAGACACCATATGGCCCAATGAATATAAAATATTTGCTATCTGACCCTTTATAGGAAATGTTTTCCAATCCCTGGTCTAAGTTCTTGCTATTCAGAGTGTGTTCATTGACTACCACTATCAGCATCTCCTGGGACTTTGTTGGAAATGTAGCATCTCAGGCTCTGACTCGGACCTATTATATCAGTATCCTCATTTTAAAAAATCCCTAGGTGATTCACATGATATTTGAGTGGCTGTCTTCTGGGATAAAGTTTGGGTCCTAGTAGGTACCAAATAAATAATTGTTTGATAACTGAATAAGTAGGTCACTGTGAAACTGTTGAACTCAATCAGTAGATGTTTGTTTACTATGTAAGATGTACCTGACCCTCAGTTAAGTCTGGAAAAGGAACCAGAAATATGACTCTTGTCCTCAAGGGGTATAAAACTTATTAAGGAACAAAAAAGTAGCAGATGTGAAATAATTAGAGTATTACAACAGAACACACATGGTAATATGCTGGATGTATGTTGCAAATGGTAAATGATGGAGCATAGATCATATTTTAATCTGAAAGGCATTCATGCATCAGGCTGTGGACTGACCAGGGCAGAGTCTCAGATGTAGTTCATAAATACAAAACTATGGAGTGAAGTGTCCCTTAGTTTATCCAAGGGCTTTTTGAATTACAAAGTGGAGATGGGATATGCTCAGACAAATGGCTCCAAGGCTCTTAGTGAAGCAGATAAATGTATGAACACATGCTTTTTTATGGCAAGTAAATTAGGCTGTAAATCAAGTAACAAAAGATAGAACTGAACATTCAAGCAGTTAAAATGTGACAAGAAATACCTGAACAGCCTCCAATGAGATAATTGATAATGGCATTGTGAATTAAATATCTACAGTAGAATTGGCTATAGCAAACCTCATCTTTTTCCCATGTTAAATGCTAATTTCTGAAGAATTAGGCAATTACAAATTCACAATCTTGCCGCCTTTTGTTTTTGCTGTTGAGCTGTTTGTAAGTGCTTAATTTAGTGACTTGGTGTTAAGTTCTTTTCTCAGAATAAATAACATTTCTCAGAAAACTCAGATGCATTTTAATTCTCTGGAGACAATCCTATACTTGATGCAATTAATAATATTCAAGGAAAACAGATCACCCAATCTTCAGATAAAGAGGCCCTCACCAATCTATTTGTTTTGCATTTGTTGAAGTAAGTTACAGAAAGACTACAGTTTTCCATTTAGAAGCTCAAAATGAAAGGCTACTGATCAGTGTGGCCTCTAGTTGGCTTTCTGAATTAAAGAAAAAAAAGTCATTTTTGTTGCTTTTATAATTGTTGTGGTGTAAAAGAGTCATGGGGTGCAAGTGATGAGACAAAATTGAGTCTTAGTTACTCCTGTGGTGTTGACAGCTCCTGAGTGTTTGACTTAGACATCTGTGTCCTGAAATGTTACATTTCAAGATTATCAGGGTCCCTATACTCTAGTTTTATCCATTGTGGAGACACTAGGGCTAAGGCAACAACCAGAGGGAGTGAGTAGATTGGTGTGTAAATGAGCGGGTTTTTACATTGTGAATGCTAAAGTAAGGACAGAGGTACCTCTGTGTCATCATATTTCAGCTTCACCTCCATCCCTAAGTGTTGCTTCAAGTGTATGAGTATGTGTCTGGAAGTGGGGGGTTGAATATGGTCCCCTGAGATTCCCACTTCACTCTTAGGGCTCCAGCTTTCTACACTGAAGGTGTAGCTATAATTTGAATACAAGGATTAGAATCTTGAATTCAGTAGGGGATCCAAGAGATTTTTTGTGTGCCACTCACATTTGTAGTTCTTGCCCCCCTCTATTTGAACTTGGAGAAAAAATGAATTGAGCAGATCACAGGAATCACATTGATCAACTGCTAGAGAGTTTCATACCCAACAGAAAGCAGCATCTGAGTGTTTTAGGTATTGACTGAGTTTGACATGTAGTGTCTTGGGGAGAACAAGTGGGTGTAAACCCTTGAGTTCTGATCCTAGAGACAATAAAATGCCATCCTTTCACACACAAGCCAGTTGTACCTTTGGTTATTGGTTTTCCTATCTGTGAAATTAAGGGGGTAGATATAACGCAGAGGTCAAAACTGCCTCATTCTCAGAATCACCAGGGGGAGATAGATACAGATGCCTTGATATCATACCTTTCCCTAGGCCCTCACCCCAAGATACTGATTTGCTAGTTCTAAGTGGGACCCAGAAATCTGTATTTTTTTTAAATGTTCCCAGATTGTTGGTGATTTTCCAAAAAATTGGGAGCACCTAGATTAGATTATTTCATTGGTTTCTTTTATTGATAAAATATCTGTCATGGTTTGATTTCAGTAAAATAATCAGATCTAATGAATGTGGTTTATTTCAATCTCCATGTTATTTTGAGTTCTGTTCCTTACCCTTTTTTTTTTAACATAAATATTTCCTAGGTAACTTAGCTTCTAAATATTTAATATAATTTTTATAATTTAGACATTGTCTGACTTTCTTATCACTGAAGAAATTAAAGAATGAGTGCAATGTGGTAGCTGTAATTTCCTGATTTCAAAGTAGCTAGTGCTTTATGTTTGCTATCCAATTTTGCATTCTTGCAATTTATTTAAAATGTTTATTGGGTGGTTATTGTGTTCCAGGCATTGTTGTAGGTGCTTGGGCTATAGCTATTAATAAAACAGACCAAAATACCTGTCTTTATTGAGCTTATATTCTGCTGAATTTATCATCCCCATGCAGAAAGTATATGTACACATTACAGACACTGGCGTTCTGCCACCAAATACCCTTAGACCATCTCCTGCTTATTTGATTTTACCATGATTTACTTTTGGTTTTTCTTAATTTCTCTTCTCCTTCTTTTCTAGTGATTTCATTTTTTTTCTGTGACTGATACTGACCTTTCATTCCATCTTTCTCAGGCTGAGCTTTTGCCTTTTGAGGCTTTTCCTAGGTTTCTTCTCCAGGGAGCTCTGGTTTCTTTAAGTCTGTACCTTCTGAATGAAGCAGCTAATCACATTTTCAAATGTTAAGAGAGAAGTTGTGTAATAAGCTGTGTAAGTCGGTTATGTTTATGGTTATAGGTAAATGAAAACCCAACTTAAACTGCTTTAAACACAAAAGAGAATTTATTGGCTCAGGTAACTCCAAAAGTTCAGAGATATAGTTTTGCTTCAGTTACAGCTTGATCTTGGTGACTAAGGATTGCAGTCTTTGCATCTCTTGATTGTTTTTCTTAGCATTAGCACTGGTCTCAAAAAGAATTTCCTGGTATGGTGGTGTATTAGGGTCCCCTAAGACCATTACCATGTTCAATGATTTGCTGTGAGGGCTCACACATTTTAGTATATGGTTATTCTCATGGATATATATATATATATATATATATTTGTAGTTAAAGAATACAATGTAAAATCAGCAAGGATAAAAGCTACATGGCCCAAAGTCTGGAGGAAACCACATCCAATGTTTCCAAGGGTCCTCTCCCTTAATTCCCCCAGCAATGTCATAATAGCCCATGAAATATTGTCTAACAGGAAAGCTCGTTAAAGACTCAGTACCTCAGTTTCTTCTAGTAACTGGGAGACCCATGATGACACCCTATGTGCCAAAATTCCATGTCCATGTACCAAAATTCCAGACTCCCAGAGGAAAGCAGGTATTGAGTATAAACTACACTGTTCTTACAAACAGTTGCACTAGGTACTACTTTTAACAACTAAGGCAGTGGGAACCCTCTGAAATGAGAGTTTCCAGATTAACTCTAAATGCCAAAAGCCAGTGTTGCAGGGAGGACTTTCAATGGATAAGCAGTCTCAGGCTTGCCATGTTAACTCTTTCCTACACAGGATGCAGTGGTGGTTACCAGAGGCTCTAGGCAAATAGTCTCCAACCTTGGCAACAACTCCAAAAAGATGCGTCCTTCTTCTAACAAATCTAGAGAAGTCTCTATGTCAGAAACTTGCTGAACAATTCTAATTCCTCTCCTTCTGGAACCATTGGAAGACTAAATTTACTGGTTCCTCCCTCATTTAGCCATGAAATATTGTTATAGTTAAATAGAATGTGAGCAGAGGTGAAGCATGTCACTCCCAGGCCAGTCCATAAAATCCTTCTACCTGCAATTCTCCATGTTCCTTCCCTTCTTAATGCCAGCTTGCAGCTCCCATGATGACTTTGGATATCAAACATTAAAGATGGAAGAGCCATAATGTAGAGCCAGAGCCCTTGAATCACTGCTTTGGGGAGAACCACCCAACAGTCAGCAATACCCACTTTGAACTTTATTTGTAGAAAAAATAGACTTTATATAAATCATCCCACATTTTGGGTTCATCTGTATTAGCAGTTAACATTAACTGTATCTAATACATTTGAGAATCCCTACTAATGAACTGGTTTTGTCATGTGCTGATCTTGAAACAGTTACCATTTCTTGTATATGTGTATGTTGGGGCTGTTTCTATCATCAGCCAGGCTTAGGTCAGGTACCCATCCCTGAAGAAGTCTCAGTCCTTCTCATAGTATCTGGATTAAAGTCTTTAAACAATAAATGCTGGAGAGGGAACAGAATAAAGGGAACCCTCTAATGCTGTTGGTGGGAATGCGAATTGGAATAACCACTGTGGAAAACAGTATTGAGGTTCCTTAAAAACCTGAAACTAGAACTACTATATGATCTGGAGAAAACCATAATTCAAAAAGATATGTGCATCCTTGTGTTCATTGTGGTGCTATTTACACCAGCCAAGACATGGAAACAACTTAGTTGTCCATAGACAGAGGAATTGATAAGGAAGATCTGGTACATATACACAATGGAATATTACTCAACCATGAAAAGAATGAAATAATGCCATTTCACCAACATGGATGGACCTAGAAATTATCATACTAAGTGAAGGTAATCAGTGAAAAACAAATATCACATGATATCACTTACATAGGGAATCTAAAAAAAGTCTAGGCATGAACTTATTTGCAGAACAGAAACAGAATCACGGACTTTGAAAACAAACTTACGGTTACAGGTTGGGAAGTAAGGATGGACTGGGGGTTTGGGACTTGCATATTCACATTGAAGTATATGGAATAAGGCCAGCAGAGACCTGCTATAGAGCACAGAGAACTCTACCTAATATTCTGTGATAATCTAAGTGGGAAGAGAATCTGAAAGAGAATGGATGTTTGTATATGTATAGCTGTATCACTTTGTTGTACAGCCGAAATTATCATAACATTGTAAATCAACTGAACTTAAATAAAAATTTAAAAAAGAAAAAAAAAGAGTAAGAAAAGAGTATTTTACCAAAAACCATTGGATTGAGTTAAGGAAAAATGATTCAGGGTAGACTGAACAGCAAGTGTTGAATATACACTTTATATATTCTCTAAGTCCACTGAAATCCACACTCTGTTTTACCCTGCAGCCCTTAGCTGTGCCAGCATTCAGTAAATTTGTTGAATGCATGAGTGCATATATACAAAGAAACCAGAAAATCAGCTCAAAAACCTTGCCTTTTCCTCAAGTGCAGCATTATTTAAATGAATTTGAATTTTCTTCACTCTCTCTCTCCCTTTATCCCTGTTCAAGCATAACCTAAACTGCACTTTAAACCAAGCATGGATTTAATGAGTCAACACAAGTGCCTTTGCAATCTGCTTACATTCAGACTCTGCTTATAGAATATTCAGACCTCAGGCATCCTTGGAACTAAGATATGTAGACACAAACATGGCAAACAACTATGATAGCACATGGTTTACAATGACCCACATAGTGGTGGTGTATAGAATAATTGACCAAAACATGTGTTCTGGAGCTGCTGTCGTGCCTCAGTGGTTAACCAGCCCAACTGGTATCCATGAAGACACAGGTTTGACCCCTGGCCTTGCTCAGTGGGTTGGAGATCCTGTGTTACTATGGCTGTGGGGTAGGCTGGCAGCTGTGACTCTGATTGGACCCCTAGCCTGGGGGTCCATGGGTGCAGCCCTAGAAAGACAAAAAAAAAAAAAATGGTGTTCTGGAAATTTATAGTTTAACTAGTAAAAATTATTATAATTAATATAATACAAAGAGGAATGTTACAGTCATTCATAAGCTACTGAGGTAAGTAATATGACCATCTAGGTCCATTTCCTTATAGCCTTTAGTAGTTTGTGTGTGTGTGTGTGTGTATCTCCTTGTTATGTTCCACCATACCTGGTAGTTAATGATGGCACAATTTATTACCAGAAAGATCTTGATCTCCCTAAAAGCTGATAACTGTCATAGAGTCCAAAGTATGCTAGAAAATATTTCTTCCTTCTGTTGACATTGAATCCCTTTAACTAGGTACTGAGGAATCCTGTCCTAATTGGCCTTCCTTTTCTACCTCTCCATCTTTCTCCTCTCACACTCTATCACATCCTCAAAGTTCCAGATCCTTCTGTTCCTTTCCACATCTCTTGTGTTCATGCAACTACTTCCTGAGGTTTTTCCTCTAAACTAGGAAGGCAATAGTAAACACCTATTCAGAGTGCAGCATCTATAAGGTAAACAAGTCAGATAAGAATTGGACTTTTAAGTTTATTTTGAGTAATTATAATTCCATAAATTATATGAAATACTACCTGGCACATTGTAAGCACTTTGTATTCATATTATTGTTGGTGTTACTCTTGATTACCTTTGTAACAACTTCCTGTTGATTGCTTTTACTCCCTACTGTTGATTTCCTTTAATCACAGTTTGAATTCATTATTGTCATGAAGTCTCTCTTATCTGTGATCAACAGTGACGAGATAAGGTGGTAAAGGGGGCGGGAACTTTATCTTTCCATGCATTTATATTTTTACCGAGTTCACACTAAATATAAAAATGTATTTCATACATTCTTTTTCTTTTTCTTTCATTTTTGGCCACCCTATGGCATATAGAGCTCCCAGGCAAGGAATCACATCCAAGACTCCATCTTGGCCTAAGCCAAAGCTGTGGCAATGCCAGGTCCTTAACCTGCTGTGCTGGGCCAGGAATCAAACCTGCATCCTAGCGCTTTCAAGAGTCTTCCAATCCCTTTGTGCCACAGTTGGAGCTCCATCATACATTCTTATTTATATTTTCTCAGCATTTTCTCATGTCATTAAAAAACTCCACGTAAAGTAACAAAACTCAGCAACAGTAGTATTTTAGATATTTAGATTGGGCTCTGAATTCCTATCAGTTAAGGGTCAGAGATTATCTCTTTTAAGCAGTAGGGCCCATTTAGGAATTACTACTTACTTCAGCCTTAACTAAAAACCCAAAGCACTTGCTAAATTAATTCATTGTGCACTTATTCATTCAACCAATATTTACTGAGCCTGTATTAGTGCTAGGTAGCATGGTAGATACTGAGGATACCAAAGAGATCAATTTAAATATGGCTTCTGGAGTTCCTGTTGTAGCTCAATAGGTTAAGAACCTGACTAACAATTAGTGTTGCTTAATAGATACTGCTAGACAAAAGCTTGCACTATATGGAGTCATTTTGGGGGATAGAAGAGTGTAATTAAATGGGATGCTTAATGATAAACAAAGTTTGTAAAACACCAATGTATAGTGGAATCCAACAGGGGAAGGAGAATGAGAGATATTAGGGATTAGAATTTTTAAATATTTAAAGGGAAGTAAACTAGTGGAAAGCAAAAGGAATAGAGCAAAAGGAGGAATTTCATAGCCTCCAGAAATTCCCCAGTGCCCAGGGATTTCAGGATTTTACATATGGCTGATCACACAGTTCTTTAGAAAAGAATGTCTTCTGGCCAAATAAATACAAAGAAGGTTCAAGGTCTGTACATTATTGGGTGTCTGTAACAATGAGTAAGTTAACAGGAAGCAACTCCTCATTCATATGAATTCTGATGAAAAGTTCATGTCATCATCCAGATGTCTGCACTATCTGATTAAGAACACCTGGGTACTTGGAAACATCTGGTGACAGCATGTTTTACCATGTTCCTGGATATGTGATTTATATCCACAAGCACCTGCATTACTTTAGATCTGTTTTCTGTGTAATAGGACATTCTTGAAAGGATCTGATTTCCTAGTTCATTTCGTAGATACCATCAGAGTCCTAAATACCAGAAGCCATGGTCCCCCTAAAAGCATATCACTGTCTCCTAGAGGGAGTTTTACTGAAAGCCTTGCTAGCTTCACCTCCAGAACTTCCGATTTATTTAGTGGAAGGAAGGGCCAAGTATGTATATTTTCACAAGTTCTTAGGTGATACCACTGATCTGAAGACCACAGTTGGAATAGAACTGCCCTAAAAAATCCTTTACATTTGTAATCAGTCCCTGGGGCAGAGGGGAATGTAAGATCCAGGCAGAAATCAGGGGACAAGTAGGTAAAATCAGAGGATATCCATCAAATGTTCTTGTTATCCTTAATTCTAAGAGTCAGGGAATTTATTTAGCACAGAAGTGATTCACATTCTAGCTCACATTCTCCATTCAAACATCTTAAGATTTATTTTACCAATCACGTTTGCTCTAAAAGTGCTATATTTTAAAAATGGAGATGAACTGAAATGAATTTTATTTTGAGAATTTCATGGAACATCACAGAGGTGTTACAAACCCAAGTCTGGAATCACTGTGATGATGGTGACTCAGCTTCCTCTTAAGGGAAATAAAATGCAAAACATTTGTCACAAGTCTCCAGATTTGGATGATTTCTTTTGAATCCCATAGCAAGTATTTTTATTTAGAAGCATTTGGATGACTTTTGTTCTGAGGCAATGGACAGACAGCCCAGACAACACAGTTTTGTTTTATTCCTTAACTTGACATATAAGATGTCTAAGTTAAGATGTATGAAGATAGAACTGAAATAAATGATGTGCCCAAAAACAGTATTGATTTTTTTTCTTCCAAAAAGCTCTATTCCAATATTAGTTTAGACAAAAGAGCAAATAGGGGAGACTGGGAAAATACAGTGACTTTGGAACTGTAAATATATATCACTATTGTCTTTTGCTGTAGATTACAGTTTGCTAGTTTTGTTTTATTTTTCTTAAATAAGTTATACTTCAACTATTGTATAACTATGCAAGCATGAGCAAATCTGGGGTTCAGTTTTCATTTGCACAATGTCAAAATTGAAGTAGATTGATTACTGTTTTACTTTATTCTTATTCTTGTTTTTCCTTTTTAAAATATTTCATTACAGTTAACTGACAAGTATCCCATTGCTGTATTACAATTTGTAAAGAAAATTTAAACATTATTCTTACCCTTAGAGAATTTACAACTTAACCTGATATTACAACTATGTTCTATCTGAATATATTTTCTTTAAATGCTCAAGTCATATAAATATGTCCTTTATATGAATGCAGATAAGTGGTATGCTAACAAATGGATATCAACTGGCTCTCTCTAATGAAGAGGTGATAAAAACAAAGAAGAACTGATTGGTAGCATTTGTTGATATCCATGCCAAATATACCCCTCCTGTAGCCAACTTTAATGTGATATCATAGTCCACAGAGAGGTGTGTGGTAGAACATCACAGTAGAGGGAATCTGCACCATTATAAGTAAGGAAATTCAAGACCATAAGTTATAAAAATATAGTAAAACAATAGGAAGTGATGAGTTTTGAGTATTTGTTACTTTTATTTTTAATGTAATTTACTTAATTGTAAATTTATATAATTTAATTTTTGATAATGGACTGTTTAAAAACTGGCTTGCAAAATTCCTGTGAATTTAATAGTTGGCTCTCATGACATTGTATGAGTTGGCTCCAGAACACCATTGGTCTTCTGTCCTCCAAGCAGATCCCAAGACAAGATGAAAGGTATAAGGAATTTATTGGAGGATATGCCAGTAAATTCAGAGGGAGCCAGGTAAGCCTGGGATAATCATGAGACTGTGATGTAGATTTGACCCTGATAGAAAGACAGGGGCAGTGGAGGTTGCTGAGAAATATCCCAGTCTCCCTTCATCTAAGAATAGTTCAGCAAGGGTATTGGGGATTCTTTAAGTCAGAGCAAGCAGTTAGAGTTCTCCATGTTCCCAGGAATGGTACTGGCTTGATATTCCTGCCATGCTCAGTCAGTCCCCATGGAGCCAGGAAAAATGCTAGGAAGGGTTTCAGAGGAAGCTAGGGGTCTTGGTCAATTTAGCTTCCTGTTCTTGGATATCTGCCAGGTACAATCTTACGATTGTTATACCTTCAGTACTGCTGTGCCTTATGTTTTCCTCACCTGTTCCATCACCATAGATTTCTTTTTAATACCAGTATGATCAGTGATCCTCAAATTATTGAGTGCTCCCAATTTGTTTCAAAATAATCCTCACATTTTCAAATACAACAGAGACCCCACAGTGGTTAAAGCTTTCCTTCCTAACCTAAACTCTCTACACCCTCTCTGTTCTAACTTTACCACACCTTCTATTCACCATTGTACCACTTCCACTTGGTCCATCCATCCACCCATCCATCCAGAATATTTTGTTGGCATCCCATATGTGTAAAAACCTTGTTAGTCACATACAGCTTAGAGCCTCATGGAAGATAGATGTAAGAAAGCAGATTAATTTGAGAAAGATAGAAACATTGTTAGCCAATATGATTAGGCTGAATATTTAGTCATTTAAGTAAAATTTGATTAAAAGGTGAATTAATAAAACTCGTATATGTATTTATATATACACACATGTACATATATAAAACATTTTATTTCAGATTAAAGTAAACATGTGCAGTCATTTATTATTTTGGAGTATGAGTGCTGCCTGGGATTCCACAATTTTTAATTGTCTCTAATTTTTTCTAATTTTATTTACTTTTTAAAAATTTCAATTATTTATATATATTAAATTTATTGGAGTGTTATGACTTATAATGTGTTAGTTTCAAGTATACAGCAAAGTAAATCAGATATATATATATATATATATATATATCTGTTCTTTTTTAGATTCTTCTCTCATATAGGCTATTATACCGTATTAAGTAGATTACCCTGTGCTATACGATAGGTCCTTGATGCTTATCTATATTATCTAATTTTAAAGTATGTTTTGAAAATTTGTGTTGATTTATATTCTCATGGACTTGGCACTTTTCCTTTTCATATTCTTTTTTATCCACTTAATCCATTGAGTCAGGTGGAGGTTTGCTAAAAGAAAGTGTTAGAGGTAGTCTGTGTTTGAAGTGTGACTCTATATTACTTACTGGTTGTGTGAGCATGGAAAAATTATTTAACCACTCCTCCACAGTTTTATTTTATTTTATTTTTTTAACTTGAAAAGATACTTTTATTTTTTTATTTTTTTAAGCACATCTGTAGTTGTATAATGATCATCACAATCCAGTTTCACAGGATTTCCATCCTACAACCCAAGCACCTTCCCCCACCCCCAAACTGTCTACTCTGGAGACCATAAGTTTTTCAATGTCTGTGAGTCAGCATCTGTTCTGCAAAGAAGTTCAGTCTGTCCTTTTTTCACAATTTTCCTTAAAATAAGCATGTTGTAGTAGTAGTTACCTCACAAGTTTGTAAGAATTAAATGAGTTAATGTACATAACATTGTTAAAGATAACTTGGCACATAATAAACTCTCTGTAAATATTAGTAATCATCATCCTCATGATTACAAAACAGAGATTACAAGTTAGTATGGAAATACTGAGGCCGAAGCAATTTTAGACTCTCAGGGAACACTTAAGAAAAAGAGAAAAGAGAAGTGAAACCTTGCAACATTATAGCAAGAAAAAGTGATGTTTGTTGATTGCATTTGTGACTGCCTGGTGCCTAATGTAAATCATGGCATACAGGAAAATTTGGGTGAGTGTCTATCAATTGTTAATTGACCCAAGTTGGAAACCCAGAAAAGGCTACTAGATAAGACAGGGCCAGAAGAAAATGCAAATGAGTCCTAAACTGCAAGACAAAAAAACAAAATAATATAGAATAATAAGGGAATGGGAGACAAACCCTGCCATTATTCTCTACTACTAAAGCATGGCACTTTACTCAGTTATTTTCAATAAATTTTCTTTCATTTGCTAGATGCATTGTTAAGACATTAATTGGTGCCATATACCAATTAGAAGCCAAATTGCACAATGCCACCTCCTCAGAAAACTAATTTTTCACATGGATAATTGCCATCAGGCTGGATTTGTTCTTTTTAGCACAATTAGTTGGTCTGTATTAGCAATTCAAATAATTCATAATTTCTTTGCCTGTGCAGACATATTAAATTAACAAAAGAGAGAAGAGGTTTCATGTTTGATTGAAAAAAATATACTTTTAATGGATTTGGACTATACTTTTATTATTTAATGTATCTGTTTGACCAAAAACTTTACTTTAAAACTAAAGCAAACCTAATAATGAAAAATAAAACATTAATTTTTCCCATTGCCTTTGTGTGTGTGTGTGTGTGTCTGTGTGTGTGTGTGTGTGGACACTCTAAATAGAAAAAGTTGTCTTCTCTAAATTTAGGTAATATAAGTGTAAAAGATAATTTCCCTGTGCTTTAAGATATAATCTTTCACACAATGCTAGATACTAATTAATTTCCACGTTAGAGTCAGTCTTCCATAACTTGGTTTCTTGTGCTTAAAGGGGCTTAGGGTGGAATTAAATGAAAAGAAAAAGTAGGTAGAATCTCAACTAACTGGATAGTGATTTTAACTGATCTTACTAACTGAGCAATAGCAAGGAAAGTTTGCAAAAATTATAACAGCTTATTGTCAGGACTACTTTAAATGCTTAACTTTATTCTGGATACAAAATTTATATTAATCTTTAAACCATTGAAACCAATACAACCTCATTCCACATGTTGTGGTCAGGATGTATAATAAGGGAAAAAGCTATGCCCTTGCCTTTTTAAAATCATGCTTCTGAGGATGGTTTAGAGTCTTTGTTTAAGAATGAGTTCTGGCAGTGGGAAGAAAGAGGGAGTTTGAATGAAATAGGTCAGTAAGATCAAGAGGTACAAACTTATAGTTACAAAGCAAATTAGTCACAAGAATGAAATGTACATAATGAGGAATATAGTCAATAATGTTGCAGTATTTTTATTTTATCTTATATTTTGTCTTTTTAGGACCACACCCATGGCATAGGGAGGTTCCCAGGCTAGGGGCTGAATCGGAGCTGCAGCTGTTGGTCTACACCACAGCCACAGCCATACCAGATTCAAGCCATGTCTACAACCTGCACCACAGCTCATGGCAACACTGGATCCTTAACCCACTGAGTGAGACCAGGGATCAAACCTGCATCCTCATGGTTTCTAGTCAGATTCATTTCTGCTGAGCCACAATTGGAATTCCATGTTGCAGTATTTTTAAATGGTGATAGATAGTAACTAAAATTTTGTAATGTAATGTAAATGCATTCCATGCATTTTGTAATGTATGGAAATACTGACTCACTGTGTTATACACCTGGAATTAACATAGTGTTTTAGATCAATTATACCTCAGTTTAAAAAAATTGAATTTTTTAGTGAAATGCACTGTCTTTAATCCCAGCTGTATCAATTTTTCAGCTTAGTGGCCCTATAAAATACTATGCAAATAAAAGCTGGTATTCTAAGTTATCTATTATCATTATCATTCTTATTGCTTTAGATCAAACATTAAGTGTTTTAAGGAATGCAATATGACTATTCACTTACAGTATATTGAAGTAATTATGGTGAGAAAAAAACTCAGAGGGCTTTAATTTGTGCTATGCTTTTTTTCGTCTTTTGTATTTTTAGGGCCACACTTCCGGCATGTGGAGGTTCCCAGGCTAGAGGTCCAATCAGAGCTGTAGCCGCTGGTCTATGCCACAGCCATAGCAATGTGGGATCCAAGCCACATTTGTGACCTACACCACAGCTCATGGCAATGCCAGATCCTTAACCCACTGAGCAAGTCCAGCGATTGAACCCATAGCCTCACAGTTCCTAGTTGGATTTGTTTTGCTGTTGCATGACAGGAACTCCCTAGAGTGTGATTTCTATTTGAGCTTTGCCACAACTCTGGAGGATATGGGAGACATTCATTGTCAATGTTGCCATGTCACAATTGATGGAGCTGCTGTCAATGAGCTTATGCTTTATTGGAACTCCTTTGGTTTCAAGTGACAAAAATTAAACTCAAACTTTTATAAGGGGATTTATTGGTTTGTATAGCCAAGAATGACATTGGGGTAGCTCCTAGATTTGGGAAGAGCTATAGGCATGAGTACTTTAAAGGCTGGAACTGAGAACTCAGTTCATTTTGGATTCTCTACTGCCTCTCTGATTTGTTTCTACTGCAGAGAAGACTTTTCAATGTAGAGATAATTTCTTCCAGAACAATCTCAGGGAAGGGTGCTACTTGACCCTGACTGAGTCACATGATCTCTAATGGTCCTGTGATTTTCCAGGCTTGAGTTATGTACTTCCTGGAGATTTATTACCTTTAGAGGTGATACTGAAAATTGTCGGGAAAGGAAATCCACTGGGTGTCTAGTCCATGGTGACTAGTTTATGAGTTGTGGTGAAAACAAAATTGAAATCCTTTTCTGATCACATACCTACTTCCATCTCCTCTTCATACTTGTTCATCTTCTCAGGGTCTCTTAAAACCATAATTTCTTTGTCTTTTCCCCACTTCCATATCCTTAGCTCAGACTTCAATTATTTGTCCCATGGCCTAGTCTCTATTCAATAGATGCTGCTGTCTTCACAGTAATCCTTTGTAAGTACTGCTGCCACATTGCCTTTCTAAATAGCATTTTGCTCCTTAAAAATCATTCCATGACTGTAAAACTAAGAACAGCCTTGTCACCCTTTCATTCAAGGACCTCCAGAGAATGACTCCTTTAACTGTCTAAGCCTATTTTGCCCAACATCTCCATTGCCCTTTGAAAATGCACTAGCTATTAAGACTTAAATGTAATTTAAGCTGTTCTGTCTTCATTTTTTCCTCATGTTGTTCTTCTTTCCTCCTCAAATATATTTTCATTCTTTAATGTTCACATTAAATGTCTCCTTAATGCAAAGGAAAAACACAATTTAATCCACAATATCTTCTTACTAGTGTAATCAAATTATATTGCAAGGGAAGTTCTTGAATTAAAGCTCTTTCACAATCTGTAAGCAGTCATTGCCAAATTTATAAAATGGTTATTTATTCCATTTTATGATTTTTAATGATTTCACCAGTTATCTTTACCAATTTCTTTGCAAATTTTTTTGCTGGAAAGTTCCAACTTAGGGTTTCTATAGAATTCGTATTCCTTTCTGTTATTACATTTTTCATCTGAAAAACTTATGATAGCTTATTTTTATAATACTTGTACTTAAGAACCTGTTATTTATGGTCAGTATATGTGCCTGCGTAGATGGTCATTGCTATTTCACTCAGAATGTATTTACATTATTCCTTTCTTCGGTGAGAATTTAATTAGTATCTCAAAAGCCTCAGACTCTGTCCAAAGTACCATTGTCCAAAGGGCAATGACATGAACAAGACAGGCAAGATCTCTACCCTCCTGGGGAGTGAGTATAAGAAAAACACAATACACGAATATTTTATTTCCTCTGATCCTTTAAGCTGACCTAGTGCCCTTCTGAGTTAATACAGAAAATAAATTCTCTCAAGTAGTTTAAGTTGGATACTGTTATTTGCAACCAAAAAATTTATATGGCTATAATATGATAAATACATTCAGGATATGGATTTTTAAAATATGTAAAGAGTCACAGGAATGGCTACCTGATAAGTAGAGAGAATCATCTTTCTATCTTCCAATTCTTCTTCTTCTTTTTTTTTTTTGTCTTTTCTAGGGCCGAACGAGCGATATATGGAGGTCCCAGGCTAGGGGTCTAATTGGAGCTATAGCTGACCACCATGGCCACAGCCACAGCAATGTGGGATCCAAGTTGTTTCTGCAACCTACACCACAGCTCATGGCAATGCTGGATCCTTAACCCACTGTGAGCCATTATCTGTTGTGCAAATAAGTTCATTGTGTCCTTTTTTCAGATTCCACATGTCAATGAAAGCATTTGATATTGTGACTAATTTCACTTAGTGTGACAATTGCTAGGTCCATCCA
This sequence comes from Phacochoerus africanus, assembly GCF_016906955.1. NCBI lineage: Eukaryota > Metazoa > Chordata > Mammalia > Artiodactyla > Suidae > Phacochoerus > Phacochoerus africanus. The sequence goes on from NC_062544.1 coordinate 142,813,507, forward strand.
TGTTGCTAAAAATGCCAGTATTTCGTTCCATTTAATGACTGATATTCCATTGTGTATATGTACCACATCTTCTTGATCCACTCCTCTGTCAATGGACGTATATGTTGTTTCCATGTCTTGGATATTGCACATAGTGCTGCAGTGAACATTGGAGTACATGTGTCTTTACGAGTCATGGTTTTATCTGGGCAGATGCCCAGGAGTGGGATTGCTGGATCAAGTGGTAGTTCTATGTTTAGTTTTCTGAGGACTCTCCATACTGTTTTCCACAGTGGTTGCACCAGTTTACAATCCCACCAACAGGGTACTAGGGTTCCTTTTTCTCTGGCACTTACTGTTAATGAGTGGTGTTGAGTGTGTTTTTTGGCCATCCATATGTCTTCTTTGGAGAATTGTCTGTTTAGATCTTCTGCCCATTTTTTGATGGGGTTGTTTGTTTGTTTGGTCTTGAGGGGTAGGAGGTGTTTATAAATTTTGGAGATTAATCCCTTGTCCGTCGCTTCATTTGCAAAGATTTTCTCCCATTCTGTGGGTTGTCTTTTCGTGTTGTTTAGGGTTTCGTTTGCTGTGCAGAAACTTTTCAGTTTGATTAGGTCCCATTTGTTTATTTTTGTTTTTATTGTCATTACTCTAAGAAGTGGATCTGAGAAGAGGTTGCTGTCATTTATGTCAGAGAGTGTTTGCCCTATGTTTTCCTTTAGGAGTTTTATAGTGTCTGGTCTTATATCTAGGTCTTTAATCCATTTTGAGTTTATTTTTGTGTATGGTCTTAGGGAGTGTTCTGGTTTCACTCTTTTACATGGGGCCATCCAGTTTCCCCAGCACCATTTATTGAAGGGGCTCTCTATTTTCCATTGTATATTCTTGCCTCCTTTGTCATAGATTAGTTGGCTTTAGGTGCATAGAATTAATTCTGGAGTTTCTATCCTGCTCCACTGATCTATATTTCTGACTTTCGGTACCATATGGTTTTGATGATTCTTCCCCTTTGTAGTATAGTCTGATGTCAGGGAACCTGATTCCTCCAGCTCCAGTTTTCTTTCTCAAGATGTCTTTGGATATCCTGGGTCTTCAGTGCTCCAAACAAACTTTAAAATATTTTGTTCGAGTTTTGTAAAAAATGTCCTTGGTAATTTGATAGGGATTGCACTGAATCTGTAGATTGCCTTGGATCGTATAATCGTTTTGATAATATTGATGCTTCCAATCCAAGATTATGGTATGTCTTTCCATCTGTTTGTGTCATCTTTGATTTCTTTCATTAGCATTTTATAGTTTTCAGAGTACAGGTATTTTGTCTCTTTAGGTAGGTTTATTCCTAAAGATTTTATTGTTTTTGATGCCATGGTGAATGGGATTGCTTCCCTGATTTCTCTTTCTGATCTTTCATTGTTAGTGTATAGAAATGCAGTCGATTTCTGTGTATTAATTTTGTATCCTGCGGCTTTGCCAAATTCATTGATAAGCTCTAACAGTTTTCTGGTGGAGTCTTTAGGATTCTCTCGGTATAGTATCATGCCATCTGCAAGTAGTGATAGTTTTACTTCTTCCTGTCCAATCTGGATTTCTTTTATTTCTTTTACTTCTCTGGTCTCTGTGGCTAGGCCTTCCAAAACTGTGCTGAATAGTAGTGTTGAGAACAGACATCCTTGTCTTGTTCCTGATCTCAGTGGGGAATTCTTTCAGCTTTTCACCATTGAGAAGGATGCTGGCTCTGGGTTTGTCATATACGGCCTTTATCATGTTGAGGTAGGTTCCCTCTATGCCCACTTTCTGAAGGGTTTTTATCAGAAATGGGTGTTGGATTTGGTCAAAGGCTTTTTCTGCATCTATTGAGAGGATTATATGGTTTTTATTCTTCCAGTTTGTTAATGTGGTGTATCACACTGATTGATTTGTGGATATTGAAGAATGCTTGCATCCCTGGGATAAATCCCACTTGATCATGATGTACAGTCCTTTTAATGTACTGTTGGATGTGGTTCGCTAATATTTTGTTGAGGATTTTTATGTTCATCAAAGAAATTGGCCTGTAATTTTCTTTCTTTTTTTTTTGTGGTGTCTTTGTCTGGTTTTGGTATCAAGATGAGGGTGCCCTCATAGATGAGTTTGGGAGTATTCCATCCTCTGCGATTTTCTGGAATAGTTTCATAAGGATAGGTGTTAGCTCCTCTTTAAATGTTTGCTAGAATTCGCCTGTGAAACCAGTTTCAATTTCAGTGCTTGTGGTTGGTCTTTTCATCTTTTCTATTTCCTCTTGGCTTAGTCGTGGAAGATTGTACTTTTCTAAGAATTTGCCATTTCTTCTAGGTTTTCTGTTTTTTTGGCATATAGTTGCATGTAGTAGCCTCTTATGATCCTTTGTATTTCTGTAATGTCCATTATAATGTCCCCTTTTTCACTTCAAAGTTTATTTTATTTGTATTTATTTTTTTTATCTTTTTAGGGCCGCACCTGCAGCACATGGAGGGTCTGAGACTAGGAGTGTAATTTGAGCTATAGCTTCTGGCCAACTCCACGGCCACAGCAGTGCATGATCTGAGCTGTTTCTGCGACCTGCAACACAGGATCCTTAACCCACTGAGCAAGGCCAGGGATCAAACCCACAATCTCATGGTTCCTAGTCGGATTTGTTTCTGCTGTGCCATGGTGGGAACTCCTCTAAGTTTATTGATTTCAGTCCTCTGTCTTTTTTCCTGATAACTCTGGCTAAGGGTTTATCAATTTTGTTGATCTTTTCTAGAACCAGCTTTCAGTTTCATTGACCCTTTCTATGGTTTTCTTTATTTCTATTTCATTGATTTCTGCTCTGATTTTTATGATTTCTTTCATTCTGCTAACAATAGTTCTTCTCTGTTCTTCTCTCTCTAGCAGCTTTAGATGTAAAGTTAGGTTGTTTTTTTGAGATTTTTCTTGTTTCCTAAGGTAGGCTTGTGTTGGTATAAACTTCCCTCTTGTAACTGCTTTTTCTGCATCCCATATGTTTTGGAGTATTGTATCTTTGTTGTCATTTGCTTTTAGGTATTTTTTTAATTTCCTTTTTTGATTTCTTCAGTGATCCATTGGTTGTTTAGCAACATGTTGTTTAGGCTCCAAGTTCTTGTGTTTTTTGCAGCTTTTTCTTTTTGTTGATTTCCAGTCATAAAGCGCTGTGGTTGGAAAAAGATGCTTGACATGACTTCAGTTTTCTTAAATTTACCAAGGTATGATTTATGGCCCAGAATGTGATCAATCTTAGAGAATGTTTCATGTGCACTTGAGAAGTTTTATTCTGCTCCTTTTGGATGGAATGTCCTATAAATACCTATTAATTCCCTCTGGTCCAATGCTTCATTCAGGGCCTGTGTTTCCTTGTTGATTTTCTGTCTGGATGATCAATTCATTGCTATAATTGGGTGTTAAAGTCCCCCACTATTATTGCGTTATGGTCAATTTCTCCTTTAAAGGTTTTTAGCAGTTGCCTTATATAATGACGTGATCCTCTTTTGGGTGCATGTATATATATATATTTTGTTGTTGTTGTTGTTGTTGTTTTTTTCTCATGACTGGATTTTTACTAGTGTTTGGGAGACTAAACAGTACAGGAGATTATGAAGCTTGAGCTTCATCTACAAATGCTTTACACACAGAACATATGTTTCCCCAAGGAAATAAATAGTAATACCTAAAATATTCAAAAGTTAGACAATTTTGATAATGCTGTGGGTTGGGACAATGTATGTTTGAATTGGCATAAGCCTTTGATACATCACACCAGAAAAGCTTTACTGGGGAGGCAGGCACAGAGGGGCTAAATTTCCTTTCTTTTTTTTTAAATTTATTTTTAATTGTTATTTCCCCAATACAGTTTTTTTTTCCTATTGTACTGCATGATGACCCAGTTACACATACATGTACACATTCTATTTTCTGACATTACCATGCTCTGTCATAAATGACTAGAAATAGTTTCCATTGCTATACAGCAGGATCTCATTGCTGTTCCATTCCAAAGGCAATAGTTTGCATCTATTAACCCTAAGCTTCCAATCCAACCCACTCCCTCCCTCTCCCCTTGTCAACCACAAATCTGTTCTCCATGTCCTTGAGTTTCTTTTCTGTGGAAAGGGTCACTTGTGCCGTATATTAGATTCCAGACATAAGTGAAATCATATGGTATTTGTCTTTCCATCCATGTTGCTGCAAATGGCATTATGTCATTCTTTTTTATGCCTGAGTAGTATTCCATTGTGTATACATATCACCTCTTCCTAATCCAATCATCTTTTGATAGACATTTGGGTTGTTTCCATTTCTCAGCTATTGTGAATAGTGCTGCATTGAACATGTGGCTACATGCGCCTTTTTAAGGAAAGTATTGTCCAGATATGTGGCCAAGAGTGGGATTGCTGGGTCATATGGTAGTTCTTAGGTATAGATTTCTAAGGTACCTCTATACTGTTCTCCGAAGTGGTTGTACCAGCTTACATTCCCACCAACAGTGCAGGAGGGTTCCCTTTTCTCCACACCCTCTCCAGCATTTGTTATTTGTGGACTTATTAATGATGGCCATTCTGACTGGTGTGAGGTGGTATCTCATGGTAGTTTTGATTTGCATTTCTCTAATAATCAGGGATGTTGAGCATTTTTTCATGTGCTTGTTGGCCATCTGTACCCGTTCCTTGGAGAAATGTCTATTCAGGTCTCTTGCCCATTTTTCCATTGGGTTGTTGGCTTTTTTGCTATTGAATTGTATAAGTTGCTTGTATATTCTAGAGATTAAGCCCTTGTCACTTGCATTATTTGAAACTATTTTCTCCCATTGTGTTAAGTTGTCTTTTTGTTTTCATTTTGGTTTCCTTTGCTGTACAAAATCTTGTCAGTTTGATTAGGTCCCATTGGTTTATTTTTGCTTTTATTCCTGTCGCTTTGGGAGGCTGACCTAAGAAAACATTTGTAAGGTTGATGTCAGAGAATGTTTGCCTATGTTCTCTTTCAGGAGTTTGATAGTATCTTGTCTTGTATTTAAGTCTGTAAGCCATTTTGAGTTTATTTTCATGTATGGTATGAGGGTGTATTCTAGTTTCATTGATTTGCATGCAGTTGTTCAGGGTTCCCAGCAACATTTACTGACAAGACTTTTTTTTTCCATTTTATGTTCTTGCCTTCTTTTTCAGAGATTAATTGACCATAGGTGTTTGGGTTAATTTCTGGGGTCTCTATTCTGTTCCATTGGTCTGTCTGTCTGTTTTGGTACCAGTACTACACTGTCTTGATGACTGTTGACTCTGTAATATTGCCTGAAGTCTGGGGGAGTTAGGCCTCTTGCTTGGTGTTTGTTCCTCAGAATTGCTTTGGCAATTCTGGGTCTTTAGTGCTTCCATATAAATTTTTGGATTGTTTGTTCTAGTTCTTTGAAAAATGTCATGGGTCATTTGATAGGGATTGCATTGAATTGCTTTGGGTAGTATGGCCATTTTTACAATATTAATTTTTCCAACCCAGGAGCATGGAATATCTTTCCATTTCTTTACATCTTCTTTAATTTTCTTGATTAATTTTTTATAGTTTTCAGCATAAAAAAATTTCACCTCCTTGGTCAGATTTATTCCCAGGTATTTGAGTTGTTGTGGTCCAATTTTAAAAGTCATTGTATTTTGGTGTTCCTATTCTATTATTTCATTGTTAGTATATAGAAATGTTACTAATTTCTGAATGTTAATCTTGATTCTGCTACTTTGCTGAATTTGTTGATCAGTTCAAGTACTTTTTGGGTTGAGTCCTTAGGGTTTTCTATGTACAGTATCATGTCATCTGCATACAGTGACAGCATCTATTAACCCTAAGCTTCTTCTCTTCCTATTTGAATGCCTTTTATTTCTTTTGTTTGTCTAATTGCTGTGGCTAGGACTTCCAGTACTATGTTGAATAGCAGTGGTGAGAGTGGAAATCCTTGTCTTGTTCCAGATTTTAGTGGGAAGGCTTTTATCTTTTCTCCATTGAGTATTATATTTGCTGTAGGTTTGTCCTAAATGGCTTTGATTATGTTAAGGTATGTTCCCTCTATACCCATTTTGGTAAGAGTTTTTATCATGAAGGGATGTTGGACTTTGTCAAATGCTTTCTCTGCATCTATTGAGATAAGGATATGTTTTTTGTCTTTTCTCTTGTTAATGTGGTGTGCAATGTTGTTTGATTTGTCTATATTGAACCATTCTTGTGCACCTGGGATGAATCCCAACTGGTCGTGATATAGGATCTTTTTGATATGTTCTTAGATTCAGTTGGCTAAAATTTTGTTGCAAATTTTTGCATCTAAATTCATCAATGATATTGGCCTATAATTTTCTTTTTTGAAAAAGTTTGAAGAGGATAGGTATAAGTTCCTCTTTGTATGTTTGGTAGAATTCACCTGTGAAGCCATCTGGTCCTGGACTTTTATTTGTAGGGAGTGTTTTTGATTACATATTCAATTTCATTTCTAGTGATCAACCTGTGCAGTTGATCTATTTCTTCTTGATTCAGTTTTGGCAGGCTGTAAGTCTCTAGAAAGTTGTCCATTTCTTCTAGGTTTTCAAATTTGTTGGCATACAGTTTTTTTATAGTATTTATATGAGGCATGGTTTTTTGTATTTCTGTATATCCATTGTGACTTCTCCTTTTTCATTTCTCATTTTGTTTATTTTGGTTTTTTGCTCCTCTTCTTGGTGAGTCTAGCCAGAGGTTTGTCAATTTTGTTTCCCTTTTCAAAGAACGAGCTCTTAGTTTTATTCATCTTTTTCTATTGTTTTTTGAATCTCTATTTTATTGATTTCCTCTGTGATCTTCATGATTTCCTTCCTTCTGCTGACTTTAGGTTTTGTTTGTTCTTCTTTTCCTAATTCATTTCAAAGGTGGGTTAAGTTGTCGATTTTAGATTTTTCTTCTTTTTTGAGGCAGGCCTGCATTACTATGAATTTCCCTCTGAGCGCTGTTTTATGGCATCCCATAGATTTTGAGTGGTTGTGTCTTCATTATCATTTGTCTTGTGTTATTTTTCATTTCCCCCTTTTTTTTCTGTATTTTCTAGGGCCGCACCTGTGCCATATGGAGATTACCGGGCTAGGGGTCTAATCGGAGCTGTAGCTGCCAACCCACACCAGAGCCACAGCAATGCAGGATCCAAGCCACATCTCTGACCTACACCACAGCTCACGGCAATGCTGGATCTTTAACCCACTGATCAAGACCAGGGATCAAACCCACAACCTCATGGTTCCTAGTTGTATTCATTAACCACTGAGCCACAATGGGAACTCCTTTTAATTTCTTTCTTGATTTCCTCATTGACCCATGGGTTTTTTAGTAGCATGTTTTTAGTCTCCATATAGTGAGTTTTTTCTCATTTCTTTTCCTGTGGTTGATTTCTCATTTCATTCCACTGTCATCAGAGAAGATACTTGAAATAATTTCTATACTCTTAAATTTGTTGAAGTTAGCTTTGTGCCCCAGTATGTGATCAATTCTTGAGAATTTTCCATGAGCATTTGAGAAGAATGTATATTCTGATTTTTGTGAGTGTAATATACTGAAAATATTAAGTCTAACTTTTCTATTGTGTCCTTTAGGATCTCTGTTGCATTACTGATTTTCTCTCTAGAGGATCTGTCCATTGATGTGGGTTGAGTGTTAACGTCTCCTACTGTGATTGTATTTCCATCAATTTCTCCTTTTATGTCTGTTAGTATTTGTTGGAAGTATCTGGGTGCACCTATATTAGGGGCATATATGTTGATGATTGTAATATCCTCTTCTTGAATGGATTCTTTAACCATTAAATAGTGTCATTCTTTATGGCCTTTGTTTTAAATTCTATGTTGTCTGATATGAGTATTGCAATTCCTGCTTTCTTGTCTTGTCCATTGGTGTGAAATATCTTTTTCCATACCCTCACTTTCAATCTATATATGTCATTTGCTCTAAGGTGAGTTTCTTGTAGGCAGCAGATTGAAGGATTTTGCTTTTTTAACCAATCTTCCACTCTCTGTCTTTTGATTGGAACATTTAGTCCAATCACATTTAAGGTGATTATTTATAAATATGTATGTATTTCCATTTTAAACCTTGTTTTCCAGTTGATTCTGTGTTTATTTTCTTCTTTTCTTTTTTGGGTTGGATGGTTTCCATTTATTTTATGCTTGAGTACTTTTCAGTTTTTGTGAATGTAATTTAATGTTCAGTTTCGATTTGCGGTTTCCTTGTTTTTTAAGAATATTAAGTCCTTCCTATATTTGCTTGCTTTTGCCTGATAGTCATATAGGCTCAAACAAATAATTAAAATAAAAAAGAGTCTATATTTTCTTACTTTCCTTCCCCATATTATATGATTCTGATGTCTTTTTTTTTTTTCTTTTTTAAACATCTTCTTGTTTAGATCTGCATGCTGGCTTATTTAAGTGACTGCTTTCCAATTTTGGTTTCCTCCATCCTAATTCTTCTTTTTCGCTTTTTTCTCTAACTCTTTTTTATTTTTTTAATTTAGTGATGCCCTTTTAGTATTTCTTTTAGAATGGGTTTAGTATTTCTGTACTCTTTTAGCTTTTGTTTGTTGGAGAAATTCTCTTTTTCCCCTTTTCTTTTAAATGATATTCTTGCTGGATAGAATATTATAGGTTGTAATTTTTTTCCTTTCAGCACTTTAAATATCACTTGCCACTCCCTTCTGGCCTTTAGTGTTTTTGTGGAGAAATCAGCTGATAGCCTTATGGGGGTTCACTTATAATTAATGCTTTGCTTTTCTCTTGCTGCCTTAAGAATCCTCTTTATTTTTAACTTTTGCAATTTTTTTTTTTACAATATGTCTTGGTGTGGGACTTTTTGGATTCAACTTGTTTGGGGCCTTCTGTGATTCCTGTATCTTGATATCAGTATCTTTTAAATTTGGAAAGTTTCCAGTGATAATTTCTTCAAATATATTTTCAATCCCCTTTTCTTTTCTTCTCCTTCTGGAATTCCTATTATGAGTAGATTATCCTACTTTATATTATCCCATAGATCTCTTATATTGCTTTCATGTTGTTTCATTTGGTTTTCTGTCTGCTGTCCTGATTGGGTGATTCCCATTATTTGATCTTTCACATCACTAATCCATTCCTCTGCATTATTCATTCTGTGCTTTATTGCCTTTAGCTCAGTTTGATATTTACAATAGTTATATCTTCTTCTTGTATTGATCCTTTGATCATTATGTAATGTCCTTCTTTGTCTCTTAAAATATTCTTAATTTTCAGGTCTATTTTGTCTGATATGGGTATTGCTACTCCAGCTTTCTTTCGACTCCTCTTTGTATGGAATATTTTCTTTCATTCTCTCACTTTCAATTTGTATGTGTCCCTAGAAGTGAAGTGGGTCTCTTGAAGACAGCACATATATGGATCTTGATTTTGTATCCATTCAGCCAGTCTGTGTCTTTCGGTTGGAGCATTTAGTCCATTTACATTTAAGGTAATTATTGCTATGTATGTTCCTATTGCCATTTTATTTATTTTTAATTTGGTTTTGTTGCTCTTTTTTCTTTCTGTCTCTTGTTCTTTCCTCTTGTGGTTTGATGACTTCTACAGCATTGTATTTGAGTTAGTTTTTCTTATTTGCATGTGAATCAATTGTTGTTTTGGTTTACAGTTACCCTGAAGTTTTGATCTAGGAGTCTATGTATATGAGATTAAGTTCTTGGTCTCTTAATTGTGAGTACACCTCCAGTGTCCTGCATTTGTGCCCTCCTCTTCTCATGATTTATGCTTTTGGTAGCATAATTGTGCATGGATGATTTCCTATCTTTACCATCTCTTCGCCTTTAATGGTCATCCTTGTCATTTGTGTTTCTAGTTGTGGCCTTTTGTTTTCTGCCTAGAGAAGTTCTTTTAGTATTTGTTGTAAAGCTGGTTTAGTGTTGCTGAATTCTCCTAGCTTTTGCTTATCTGTAAATCTTTTGATTTCTTCTTCAAATCTGAGTAAGAGTCTTGCTGGGTAAAGTAATCTTGGTTGGAGGTTTTCTCCTTTCATTATGTTAAGTATATCATGCCACTCCCTTCTGGCCTGCAGAGTTTCTGCTGAAAAATCTGCTGATAATCTTATCGGGGTTCCCCTGTGTGTTATTTATTTCTTTTCCCTAGCTGCTTTCAAGATTTTTCTCTTTGTCTTTAATTTCAGTTAGCTTGATTAATATGTGTCTCAGGTAGTCCCTCCATGGGTTTCTTTTATACAGTACTCATTGTGCTTCCTGGATTTCAGTGAGTGGTTCCTTTCTCATGTTAGGGAAATTTTCAGCTGTTATTTCTTCAAATATTTTTTCCATACCTTTCTCTCTCTCTTCTCCTTCTGTCACCCCTATAATATGGATGTTGGTGAGTTTAATGTTGTCCTAGAAGTCTCTGAAGACTTTCTTGATTTCTTTTCAATGTTTTTTCTCTCTTCTGTTCTGCATCAGTGATTTCCACTAGTCTGTCTCTCCTTGCTTATTCATTCTTCTGCCTCCTGTATTCTGCTTGTGGTTGCTTCTAATGAATTTTTTATTTCAGTTATTGTATTTTGCATCTCTGCTTTAAGTTTTAATTCTATATTTCTTTTTTCAGTGTTTCCTGTAAATTAGAAATCTTTGCCTCCAGTTTATTTCCAGTGTCTTGCATCATCTTCAGCATCATCAGTCTAAAGTCTTTTTCCAGGACGCTGATAATCTCCATATCACTTAGCTGTCTTTCTTGGATTTTTTCTTGTTCCCTTATCTGAGTTATAGTTCTCTACCTTTTCATTTTTATAGGTTTTTAGTGTAGTATCCTTTTTTCAGACTATAGAGTTGTTGCCTCTCTTACTTCTGATGTCTTCCACCCTTGTGGCTGAAGTTGGTACAGTGCATTGCTGTAGGCTTCCTGATGGGAGGGACTGGTGCCTACCCACTGGTAAGTGGGGCTGATTCCTATTCCTCTGGTGGGTGGGACTTTGACTCTAGGTGAGATTAGATGGGCTCTGTGCCTAGGGGTCTTTAGGCAGCCCATCTACTAATGGGTGGGGCTGTGATCCCACCTGAATTATCTTTTGGCCTGGAGCTTCTCAGCACTGATGGGTGGGGTCATATTTTCCCAAAATTACCACCTCCACAGAAATACACACTAATGAATATTCTCTAGACCTTTGCCTCCAATGTCCTTCCCCCACAACAAGCCCCAGTCACCCCCTGTTTTCCCATGAGATCTTCTAAGAACTGCAGTCAGGTTCAACCCAGATTCCTCTGGAGCCTCTGCTTTGCCCTGGGACCCAGTGCACATGAAAGTCTGTGTGCACCTTTCAAGAATGGGGTCTCTGTTTCTCTGAGTCCTGTGGAACTCTTGTGCACAAACCCCACTGGCCCTCAATGCAAGATGCTCTGGGGGTTCTTTCTCCCAGTGCCAGATCCCCAGGCGTGAGTATTGACATGGTGCTCAGAACTCTCACTCCTGTAGGTTAGTCTCTGTGATATAGGTACTTTCCAGTTATGGGGCTTCCCACCTAGGAGGTATGGGGTTGCTTATATCGTGTAATCACCCGTCCTACCTCTTGATGTGGCCTCCTCTTTGTCTTCTGGAGTAGGATATCTTTTTGACAATTTCCAGTCCATTTGGTTGAAGGTTGTTCAGCATTTGGTTGTAATTTTGTTGTTTTTAGGAGAGAAGTTGAGCTTCAGTCCTTCTGTTCTGCCATCTTAATCCCATCTCCCAATAAATTGCATTTTAAACTGAATTCTTGGAGAAATAAGAAGGGATCATCCATCCATGAAATAAGAAGAGAACTTTTTGAGAACAAAAAAAAAAAAAAAAGAAAAGAAAACCTCTTGGTAATGATAATTTTAGTAGCTGAAATTTAAGATAGTAAAAACGTTGGAAGATAATGTCAAAAATTTACAATAGAATTGCAGCATAGAAAAGGTTAGAAAATGAGAGAGTTAATCTTGGAGCTCCAAAATCCACATAATAGTGTTAGAGAAAAAGAGAATGGAGAAAAAATAATGAGCAAATGTCAAGGAAATAATATAATAAAATCTCTCAGACCTGAGAGGAACAAGGATAAGAAGAAGATCCTACTTTAAAGGGGAAAAAAAAGGACATTGCAGTAGGTTCTGTACAAAAAGACCTGGTATCAGAATTTCATTCAGCAAACACTAAAAGATAATACTCTCACTATACTGAGAAATACTCTCACTATACTGAGGGAGAACATTAAACTCTGACTTAGGAGAATGTATTTAATAAAGACATTGTAAAATAAGGAGGATCTCAGACATGTGAATGTACTTCTTGCACCTTTCTCAGGAAGCTGTGGATATGTTTTCTATGGAGATGAGAAAACAAACCAAGAAAGAAGAAAATATGGAATTCAGAAAACAGAACATTCTCAAGGGGAAGTTCCAGTTGATAGTGATGGGAATCCCAGGATAGAAGAAAATCTAGAGAAAAACTAGAAAAATTTGAAAAAGGAGTGTAGAAGCCTCCAAGGAGAGTTCCCCAAGGGGAAAAATGGAAATGATATCTTTGATATCTTGGAAAATCATATGGAGAGGATTTTGTAGGTTGTGAGAAGAACTAGCAAAGCTACATTGAAAAATATGACAGTATTAATGTAAATAAAAGCCAAATTCTGATTATTTATTCAATTGGTAATTATAATAGAAATAAATTAGAAGAATGGGTTTGTGACAAGTAGATGTTCATGCAGATGGTGGAGTAAGACCATTTTGCACTGTAATATAAAGTCAACATATTATGTTTATGGTTAATAAATTCAGAAACAGCAATGTGGACATATTATTTTTATCTATGGCAGTACAGAACAGAAGAGTCACATATGGTTAACTATGTGAAAGAGGGGAAAGATAGAAGGGGATTGAATGGAAATGCTTATTTCCAATATGTCTTTTATTTCCTACTGACTATTAAAAGCTCTGTGTATAATTATGATTGGAAATAAAAGTTATTTAAAAATGTACAAGGCCATTAATTAGTATCATCACACTTCCCCCCCCACCCACCTGGCAAATAGAAAAATAAGGGAGAAAAAAAGAGAATCATGAAAATCTTCTCCCTGGAGATATTCTAAAACATGCTGGCATGTTGATCTGCATGACAGTTCACAGCATTAGAGAATCAGAGAATTAGTTTTCTGTGCTGTATTTATTTTTAACTATCATAAGATCTTGTTATAAATGAAAAATGCCTCAATAGGGACTCTTGAGGCAATTGTTCTTTGGAGATGGTATCTACAAAATGTGATTATCTCTAATGACATTATCCTAGGAGGTAATAAACCAAAGCAGGGCTCCTGCTGAGAGAGTCCTTTAAGGTGATTTAGAGAGGAAGATGCATATGATTATCTCCAAACTAATGGAGGAAAGGGTTTAAAAATTGGTCATTCAAGGCACCTAATGATTCTCATGTGTTCTGAAAAGCAAGATTGAAAACTAGGTGAGGAAATAGGAATCAGTGGGTACAGAGTGGCTTATTATTCAGGTATGTTGAGGTTAAGAGTTCAGGAGGCAGCTGTCATTGTGAAGATAGTTTGTTACTCTCAAGAAACGGCATGCCGTACCATGAGAGGCCTCTTGGGGAAGTACCAGAGTCAGTCAAGAGGCAGAGGGATCAAGGAGAAAATGTGAGATAGAATATTGTGATTTCCATGGGAAAGGCAAGGCAAGGGCAGGGTAAGCAGCTGTAGGATTGACCAGTTTGAATAACCTCAGTAGGCCATAACATACAGGATATATATATATATTTTTTGTCTTTTTTTTAGGACCACACCCATGGCACATGGAGGTTCCCAGGTAGGGGTCGAATCAGAGGTGTAGCTGCTGGCCTACACCACAGCTCACGACAACGCTGGATCCTTAACCCACTGAGTGAGGCCAGGGATTGAACACAGGTCCTCATGGGTGTTAGTCATGTTCATTTCTGCTAAGCCATGATGGGAACTCCATCATACACAATATATTGCTGGTTGTCTCCTACCTTGCTCTTGATGATGAGGGCAGAGGAATATTGCCTCCTATAGTATAAGAGCCAGATAAAGGAGGTAGTTTGGAGTATAGATTCTGGATTGGTTAGTTTACATGTGAAAGGCATGCTCCTGGGGTGAACTATTTCTATGCTGTTTGTTGTTTGCTGTTTCTAAGAATTGACTAGCTATGAGAGGGGTGATCTCTGCTCAGTTTTTAAAGTCCCAGATGCCAGAGCATTAAGAATTAAGAAAACAGGAAATATAGTTAATACATACATGAACCAGAAGGAGAGCAAAGATGCAGATGTAGGAGAAAGAGGCAAGAGAAGTGAATATGAGTTGTGGGAGGCTGTCAGAATTAACTGGGCTTTCAGCCCTTGAAGGCAAAGGTCCAAGTAGAGCAGGATTGCAGATGGGGGTAACATGAACCCAACCAAGATCTCCTAAGTAAAACCTAAAGGGCTCAGAAATGAATCATTCCCAAGGTGAAAAAAAAAAAAACAAAACATGAATTTATTTAAATAAAGTGAATGTGAGATTGGGCAATTCAAACTAATTCAACAAAACTTGGACACATGAAGTATTCCAGGCTCAGTGCTAGGCACTACAGAGGACATAGATTTGAATAAAATGGGGCCTTATTCTTTCACGAAGACGTGAGATAGGAGACAGGTCAAAACTGGATGTCAAACAGCAGTTGAGTAATTCAAGTGTCTCAGTGGTGTTACAAACTAAGGGAAATGGGCAGAGATAGCAAATGGATGCTGTCTTCTATTCTAGCACCCATGGCAGACATCACTAATTGATTGTGATGCTCTTTATCTCTCAGTCAGATCTGATATTTCTTCTGAACAGAGGCTCTTTGAAGCTGCTGGTGAATCAAAATTAACACACTTGCCATTCTTCAGTAGATGCTTTAAGATAGGAGACTGAGGACCAGGAAAACCTTCCTGGAAGAGTAATGTTCAAGTTAGCTTTAAGAAGAAGGAGTGAGTTTTCAGAGGTATTCTCAGTGGGACTTGTGGGTGGAGTGGTTTCAATAGCCTAGGCAGAAAAAATGAATGTATGGCTGCTGGAAGATTTGGAGAATGAGATGAATGGTAATTATGTGGTCTGGATAAAATTTGGGCTATGTACAAGGAAGGGATGCCTCCAGATAAAGCCAGAAAAGGATAGTTAGGCCATACTATATGCCAGATGCAAAGGTTTATAAAATTAAAACAGTTAACATTCTCTGTGTGCTTACAGTGTTCCTAAATGTAATGTTCTCAGATATGTACACACACATATATACATATATATTACGTCAGATATTGAATATAAGATATGTTGTACATTATGCATTTATATCTATTTACTTGTATTTGTTAATCTATTTTAAATGTCTCTCATTATATATAATATGCACATTTTATAAAGTGTATAATATATATCTTATATGTAATGTAATAATATAAAGATTGTTATAATTTCCTGTAGTATATAGACAAATGAACTGAAAATGGAGAACTAAAATAACCTGCGTAAGCATATATAGGCAATAAAGGACATCGTCTAGATTTAAAAGTAAGCAGTCTGACTCTAGAGGCCATCCTCTAAAACATGATAGCATACTGCTTCCTAATGGTTTGTAGTACTACTTAATTTGTTGATACTGATGAGCTTTGATTTCTGAGGTATATATTATTGTAATTAGACTTGGGTTTAGGAAGGTCAGAAGAAGTATATGGATGGTTAGGGTGGGGAAGGAAATCACTGGATTTTTGCTCATGATTTTTCCCTTGCTGTAATACAGAAGTGCTTTTATGAATTGACTTATGAATAATTAAGAACCTCCAAATTCCATTCCCCTCAGGGGCATTATTATATGCATAAGAATAGGAACAAGAATTGGTAGCACATATCTGAAAAAGGAATTGAAAAACATCTGTCATATCTATCAATTCATATGCAGTGTAAGTTCCTAAATCTCTCAACTTTCAATCACATAAGCAAGATTTGTGCTTGCAGAGGTGGCCTGTGGACATATTTCATTCAGAGGAAGAAGTGATCCATGGTGGGGTGGGAGGTGGGGATTGGTGGATCGACCAATTTTTTTTTTTCTTCTTCTTTTTAAGGCTGCACCTATAGCATATGGAAGTAACCGGGCTAGGGGTCAAATCCAAGCTGCAGCTGCCAGCCTACACCACAACCACAGCAATGCCAGATCTGAGCTACATCTGTGACCCTATACTGCAGCTTGTGACAAAACTGGATCCTTAATCCACTGAGCAAGGCCAGGAATTGAACCTGCATCCTCATGGGTATTAGTTAGGTTCTTAACCTACTGAGCCAAGATGGGAACTCCTGGATCAAGCAATCTTTGAATGATAGTGTGTCCCTACTTGTGAACTTAAACAAGGTAGAACAATCACCTATTTCCAGTAGAAGAAAACATGGCTTAGATTTCCTGCTTGGAATCACACACATAAGAGTTTATTTTCTTTGACTACCCTCTAGAATTCTTCCTTGACACGCAGGTGAATAAGCACAGGTTGTTGCCTTTCCCAGCAGTTCATAGGAGCATGAATTGATTTTCCTGAAGCCATAGCTAAACATGTCTCCACTGCCTCTGTCAAGGCAGACCAGGGTCAGGCAACATTTCTAATTGGATGAAAAAAAAAAATGCCACATTTATTTGAATGTCACAAAAGCTACTCCAGTAGCAAGTTCACAAGGTGCTAGCTGACTGTGCTATTCTTGCCACAGCATCTGTAAATAGGATCTGTGCAACAAGACTTCAGTTCTTGTTGGTGGCTTTCCTGCTTTGTGCTGTCAAGTAGATAACATGAGGCTGGCCATGATATTGTGCTCCCCTAGTGTCTCCAAGGAAATTATCCACAATTCCTCCCAGTTCCTGTACATTTTCAGTGACCTTTAGAGATGTTTAAGAATTGAGATGACAGTTTTATAGGGAAAAGCATGTTGATTTTAGGGGTTATAAGTCTTAGATACAAATTTGTGAAAATCTAGTGCTAGCTGATGTGGCCAAGCATGCCAGCTCTTGTCATCTCAATGCCCTAGTAAACGGGAAACACTCTGGGAGAGATGACAGACTATGTCCTTCCTCTTGGGAGAATTGATCCCTCCTTCTTTTCACTATTACTTTATAAAGTAAGAATTTCTAGTGTTAACTTTGTAAGAATGTAATTAATTGAAAGATATTTCTCACTGAACCAGTTATGAGCTCCAGGGGGACTGGGATTGTGACTTGTTCAATGTTAGACCCACATAACTTAGCACCAAGCCTACTTTACTCAGTGAAAATGAAAGCAGACATGAGTTTGGAGTTGCCGTTCTGGCTCATCAGGTTAAGGATCCAACATAGTGCCTGTGAGGATGTGGGTTTGATCCCTGGCCTCGCAATAGGTTAAGGTCCTGTGTTGCCTTTAAGCTGCCGTGTAGGTAGCAGGTGTGGCTTGCATCCTGCATTGCTGTTGCTGTGGCTGTGGTTTAGGTTGGCAGCGGCAGCTCCTCTAGACCTGTGCCACAGGTGTGACCCTGAACAAACAAACATTAGTTCAACATACAGTTTTTGAGAACCTGTAACATTCCCTTTGTCTACTCTTATGGCCTTGTCCTCCGAATTTAATTAATCTTAAACAGAAAATACCATTTCACAGTGCCTTAATTGTTCTTTAAATTGTGGTTTTTGAAAACTCTAAATTGAGGTATGTAGTAACCACATGCTTTTGCACAAAACCTAAATCATACAATATTAATAGTTAAACCAGAAAGACCTCTTTGCATTTCCTCAGCACCCCATCGCTCAAAAATTCTACTCCTGCTTTACTGGTGGCCTCTGTGACTAGTTTGAGAGAAGGTATCTTTCCATCAGGGTCTTATTTTGGACATCTCAGGTTACCATCACAGTCTAGGAAGCCCCAGATATGTCTACTCTCTATGCAAATTTAGGTCATGGAGCAGGGAGGGGCTATGGACCATTGATTACTGGTGTGCAACAAGACAAGTACAGAAATAAAGACTTCAGAAGATTTTAGAGCCATTTGACAGTCACTTTTATGTCTTTTGAATTTAATAAGTAAGATGGGGCTTGTATTTATTTTGTACATCTTTAAAAATTTTATTTTCACTAGTAATTTATGTTTAGTGCAGTTTTTAAAGGCTTAGCCCATAATAGATTAGGGAAGAAAGGAAACAAAGTGATCTTTTATCACTGTTAGTTTTAGAGGTATCTTTCCAGATCATTTGTAATAGGAATGACTGCCTTAGAAGCAATGTGTAGTAGATATTGTTATTTGCATTTTCACTCCTTTTGGTAGTTAGATGGGATTGATACATTCAAAAGTCAGAGATTTGGAAGTTAGGGTTTTCTCAGAAGTTGTTTGCATAGCTCTTGTAGAGAGCACTGTAAATCAAATAGAAGACAAATGCTTGGGACCAAGTTGTGACCACTGTGAGCATAAGTCTGAACATCTTAGCTAGCTGGCAGGTTTTATATTATTACCTTTAACATTGCATTAATGTGATTTGGGGATTATCAATTTAAGTGAACATCTTCCCTTAGGTTTTTTTTTTTTTTTCTTCTTGGAAGCTTTTCTGTGGACATTTAAGTCATCTTAGTCTATTTCTAGATACAGTAAATCATCTTGTGCCCAAACCCATGTGTCACTCTAGCAGAGAAATGCCTAGCATATTTTACCTTTAAGGTGAGCCTGACTTGCCCTGACTACAATGATGTTGTAGTCCAAGAAAGACAGTTATGTGGATCAGACACAGGCAGTTATCTAATCCAGAGGAAGAGAATAACTGATGCTCTTCTGCATGAATTGTTCTCCCTTCCCCTTTTCCTTCAACATCATCTACACAGAGGAAGGCATGAACAAACAAGTCACGGCACTGAGCTGGACATCTAGCTCTGTCTGATAATAATAGAGGCTTTCTTAGTAGAAGCAGTAGAAATAGAAGCTGTTGGTTAGCACTTATTCTGTGTCATACACCATGTCCTTTACATGTATTCTTTCATTTAAATTCTGTCTCATGACATAGGAATTCTCCCATTTTTACAAAAGAAATGAATGGGATAGAGAAATCAATAGCAAAGGTGATATTTAGAAAGAGGTCTGATGGACTCAAAAGATTTATATTAAGTATTATTATAATCCTAGTGCTCTACTGTTTTTTGTACTACCCTATTTTTTAAGTGAAATATAGTTGATTTACAGTGTTGTGTTTGTTTTCTTATGCATAACAATGTGATTCAGTATGTGTGTGTGTGTGTGCGTGTGTATACTTTTACTTCCCTTAGTATGATAATCCCTAGATCTACCTGTGCTGCTACAAATAGCATTATTTCATTCTTTTTTATGGCTAGGTACTATTCCAACGTGTGTATACACACACCCACCCACCGCCCCCCCACACACAAAGCGTCTTTTTCCAATCATCTGTCAGTGGATATTTAGGTTGCTTCCATGTCTTAGCTATTGTAAATAGTGCTTCTGTGAACATTGGGGTGCATTCCACTTTTGAAATTAGAGTTTTTTCTGCAAATATGCCCAGGAGTAGAATTGCTAGATCATATGGCAACCCTATTTTTAGTTTTTTAAAGAACCTCCTTACTGTTTTCTATGGTGGCTACACCAGTTTACATTCCTACCAACAGTAAAAGTAGATTCCCATTTCTCCACACCCTCTAGCATTTATTATTTGTAGATTTTTAATGATGGCCATTCTGACTGGTGAAACCTTATTGTAGTTTTGATTTGCATCTCTCTAATAATAAGCAAAGTTGAGCGTCTTTTCTGTGCTTTTTGGCCATCTTTGTGTCTTCTTTGGAGAAATATCTAGTTAGGTTTTCTACTACTTTTTTGGTTGGGCAGTTTATTTTTTTGTTGGGTGGTATGAGCCATTTGTATATTTTGGAAATTAAGCCCTGGTTACATAGTTTGCAACTACTTCCCCCCATTCCATAGGTTGTCTTTTCATTTTTTATGGTTTCCTTTTCTGTGGAAAAGTTTATAAGTTTGATTAGTTGTTATTTCTTTATTTTTGCTTTTGTTTCTGTTGCCTTAGGAGACTGACCTAATAAAACATAGGTATGATTTATATCAGAGAATGTTTTGCCTATGTTCTCATCTAAGAGTTTTATAGTGTCATGTCTTAAATTTCAGTTTTAAGCCCATTTGGGTTTATTTTTGTGTAGACTGTGAGGAAGTGTTGTAATTTCATTGATTTACATGTATCTCTCGAGCTTTCCCAACACCATTTGCTGAAGAGAATGTATTTTCTCCCTTTTATTCTTGCCTCCTTTGGTGAAGATTAATTGACTCTAGGTGTGGATTTATTTCTGGGCTCTCTACTTGATCCCGTTGATCTGTATGTCTACATTTTTGTGTCACTATCATGATGTTTTGATTACTGCAGTTCTGTAGTATTGCCTGAGGTCTGGGAGGGTTATGCCTCCAGCTTTAGTTTTTTTTTCCCTCAGGATTTCCTTGGCAATTCTGGATCTTTTATGATTCTATATAAATTTTAGGATTTTTTTTTTCTAGTTCCCTGAAAAATGTCATTGGTAATTTGATAGGGATCACTTTCAATCTGTAGATTGACTAGGGTAGTATGGCCATTGTATCAATATTAATTCTTTCAGTCCAAGAGCATTATACTACCCTATGTTTAAGTGAAGGGCCATCATAAATAACTTAACAATGCCATGTTACAGAATGGGAATATTTGAGAATCTTATACACCTCATAGTCTAACTCAGGAGTTGACAATCTTTTTCCATAAGAGACTTCAAACTCCCTGTGTCTTCTCTTTGATCACTTGGCTCTTCTCTCTTATGTTTCCTAAGCAGTTTGCAAATGTAATACATATTATTTTTTGACATCTGTGTATGTAAAGGGATATACTCTTTTATCAGAAGAAGAGCTTATTTGAGTACCCTTGAGTGAGGACACTGTTCCTACAGAAATAACTCTGATTTTTTCTAATTAAATGATAGTAAAACATAAACGAGAAATTTGTCATTAAAAATAGTTAATTGGAGTACATTTCTCAACTGATTTTGATTTCTGGAAACACTAGTGAATCATGGTAAAGAGCTGTTATGGTCTTCTTTGGTGCCAGGTAAGAGCACACAGTGATTTTTTGGTCTGTTCATGTCCTCTTAAGTTCAATTTTCCACTGTCATGTCTCTCAGTGTTTTCACATTTGCCGCAGAAAATAGTTTTTCACTAAGTTCAAATTCTCCTTTATCAAAACGTGTAAACAATTAAAGCAATCCCTTCTACCTGAAGAAAAATTACGCATTTTCAGTATTCAGTATTCCTGATGGACTGTCCATTGCAAATTTTCAAAAAACCTATCCTGCACATGGATAGGCATTAACAAAGGTGCCAATATACTTCTTCCTTTAATTTTAAAATGTAAAGTTGATAAAGAGTATAGACCTTCAGACTCTGACCTTTTCTCATATGAATCTGTAAAAAGAAGCAGGTTTTTTTTTCTTAGAATAAAATTAGGAAAAAATTTGTTATAGCATAAAGACTCATTAGAACTTGTAGGATTCAGTGAAAGTATTCCTTGAGTACGTACATGTTTTTATTCAGAAAAAAATGACCTCAGGCGTTCCCATGGTGGCTCAGCAAAAATAAATCTGACTAGTATCCATGAGGATGTGGTTCAATCCCTGGCCTCACTCAGTGGGTAAGGATCCAGCGTTGCTGTGAGCTGTGGTGTGGGTTGCACACGCTGCTCAGATCTGGAGTTGATGTGGCTGTGGCTGTGGCTAGGCCAATGGCAACAGCTCTGATTAGACCCCTCATTTGGGAACCACCATGTGCTACAAGTGCAGTCCTAAAAAGAGAGAAAAAAAAATTACTTCAAATTCATAGAAAGCCAGCCACAATCTATGCTCTACATTTTATGTTTTGCATCATATTAAAATTCTATTAGGAATGCCGTTACTGACTATACTTTTAAAAATGGTTCTGCACAGTGTTCAACACAGAACTTTTGTCCTCAAAGAGGGGCAAGGAAAGCAAAGTACGTGGCATCCTAATGGTGGTGTTTTGAAGCACTTTCACATAAACTTTCCCTCTTGGACTGGATTTAGCCCTTTATTAAAGAGCAACATCTTTATCAGCCAGCTGAGTCTTAGTTGTCTTGTCTGTGAGACTTTGATAGGGGCATGAAATTCCCAACACAGGGTTCTTTCTCCCATCTTTCTGAATCTTTCTGGAGAAAAATGGAAAGGAAAAATTTCCATCAACTACTTAGCCTTTGTAAGGATTTATTTAAATTGTGGCTGCTGCTTCTTGAAGATTCATGATATGTAACTGATTGATGGTCCCTGTGTTTTCCTCTTTGGTCCTAAATAAGAATCTTGGGAATAGTAGGTCCACATCATACTACAAAGTTCCCTTTCATGTTTGTTTGTTGCCCATCCACACCCATCCCCCCTCTTCCTCCCACCTCTTGACTCATCTAGAGTCAAAAGCTCTAGTTGTTGTTTTTTTTTTTTCTTCTGTATTTCTTTACTTAGTTTCTGGACATCAGAAATATTTTGTCAACATATTTTAGTACCTCTGAGTGACTCCATGGTAGACTTTGGGTAATTAAGTAGTGATTTAGAAGGCTCTAAGTATTCAGGGAATGTACCTGGGGTGCTAAAGGCCATAATTGGTGATTATTTAGCCTTTGCTGAAGATACCAGTTGGAGAGCGAATGGCTTAGCCATTTAAATGAATTGGCTTTCCAGGCTTAGCTAGCCCCCATGGGAGGACCATGCTGTGATGGTATAGACCCTGGAGTACAGTCTCTAGAGTCATATGACCTGGATTAGAATCCCATCTCTACCTCTTCCCAGTTGTGTAAGCCTTGCTTAGTACATTACTTTATCTCTAAGGCCCACTCCCTCCTAAGTAAATAGGGTATGCCAGGAAAATATGCCCATCAGCTAGGGCTTTTTGGAAGGTAAAGCAGTGAAATCATGGAATGCTCTTAGAATTCAATAAATACTTGTAATGATTCTGGGTACAGGAATCATTAAACATATTTTTTCATCAAAAGACTACTATAACTTAAAATATACTCACTAAACTGCTTCTATTTTATGAGCATAAAGCTACATAAATTTTGAATCATGTCACACTCTTTGATATTTAGAACTAAAATAACCCTGTTAATTTGATTGGCATCTGTTGTTGCTTCTTTTAAGGCATTTTCTTTTGATTTGCCTTGAATATCTTTCTTTATCTGGTTCTCCTGAAAATGTTTCTCACACCCTTACATCCTTTCCCAATCTTGTCCTTCTTTGAAGTTTTTGAACGTTAATGCTCATAAGTAGTAGGACTAGTGAGCTGCTGGTCAAGAGATTAGATTCCTGTGTAGATTTGAAATTACAAGCAAACAAGTAAACTAAAGAAGACATACTGGTATGCTCTCAGTAAGTGTGCCTCTGTCACATGACCTTGACCTAACTGCAAAGGAAGCTGAGCAGTGGTCTATTGCATCCAAAAAAAAGGACAATGAAATGAGATTTAAAGAACAATGAGTAGTGTCTCCTCTATCCATTTTGAAAAGATGTGTTACATCTAAGTTGTCATTCTGATCTTAATCACAGCAACTGATCAATTTAAAGATTATGTTTTTAACAACTTGCAGTTTTCTAGGTCTTGTGTAGACATTAGTCTTTTTTAAAATTTGTATATTTTTTGGTATTATCACTGAATATAGGGAGAGCACTCTGACATTCATCTCACAAAATACAAATTTGTAATGGTTATGAAATGTAAGATTGGAATGGCCTCAATACATAGTTTTGATAAGATGACATTTTGACTTTAATGTCAGAAATGCTGATAAAATAACATTAAAACAAAAAAAAGTAGATTTGCCTTTAGTAATCAGTCAAGTTATTTTTCCTTTTATCTTTTCACAGGGACCTAAACATTCTCACTTCATTATGCTTAAAATAACTTCTCCATTGTCTCTAGATGTCTTAGTTTGTTAATCAGGGTTTTCTTTCCTCTGATGCAACTCTGATTGTTTCTAAGCCTTCTTCCCATTATTGTGGTGCACACAGTCTCTCGTTTAGTTATGCCTCTGTTTGAGTGATTCTACCTACTCTACCAGAAATGTACTCTCCAAAAATGCCTACCTGATAATATCCTGCTCAAAAGCTTCTGCTTGGAAAAGGTAGAAGTCATCTCTACCTTCTTTTGCTTAAACAAAAAGAAACATCTTGAGTTCAGCAGAGTAGGAATGTATAATCCACCCTCAGGGAGGAACATCCTAAGGAACATTGGCAAATAGTAATGGAGTCTAGCACTGTGAGATAACCCTATGTCAGGTAGAACATCTCTTTAATCACTTGTATAGCACTTAAACCTTCATATCCAACGGTAGTGTAAAATCATGTGTAAAAGTAAGAAAGTTCCTCTCAAAAATTAGCAGCAGGTTGTCTAAAATGAATAAATAACAAGAAGTTATAGAACTATGAGCATGGGTAGATGACATTTCT
Source organism: Phacochoerus africanus (assembly GCF_016906955.1). Classification (NCBI taxonomy): domain Eukaryota; kingdom Metazoa; phylum Chordata; class Mammalia; order Artiodactyla; family Suidae; genus Phacochoerus; species Phacochoerus africanus. Next base: position 142,838,012 of record NC_062544.1, read on the forward strand.
GATAGTCTAGATCATCATTTTTTTATCATCCCCCTAATAAAACATAGATATAGGGACCTTCTTGCTTGTCCTTTGGCATGAATAACCTTGTTTTAAATTTCATGTTTTCCCATATCTGAAGAATGTGTTGAATGAAGAACTACTTTCCCTGGTGATGACTTTCCAGTCTGGTGCATCTCTTCACAGTCTACTCCCTCCTTCGATTCTTGCTGTGACTCAGACCATTTCAGATATCTGAACTTTTGAATAAAAATTTCCACAGTACAGGACAATAAAGCAATTAGATCCCATCATCATTTGTCTTTCCCTCTTCGATCTGTGTTTGCATCATTAGCTTTAATTTAATAACACCATCTCATTATTAAATACATTTAGAATTCACTTTATTGGTTTAATTTTTTATTTTCCCTTTTGGAAAACCTCTGAAATGTTTTGTTAGAATATACTTTCTCCTGCCCACTTTACTTCCTCTTTTTATTCTGTCCTTCTCCCCCTCTTCCTCCTTTTTTCCCTCCCTCCCTCTCCGTTTCTACATTTCTGCCTTTCTCTCTCTCTCCCTCTTCTCTCTTTCTTACATAAACCCTCCTTCCATATCTCTCTTTCTCTTTTTGCACCCTCATTCTGCTTTCCTCCCTCCTCCTCCATAGCTTTCCTCTCCTTCCTTCCTTCTTTTCTTTTCTTTTTTTCTTTTTTTTTTTTTCCAGCAGGCAGAGAGGGGTTGGGCTCGATAAAGTCTTTCCTAGAGTACTGAATGTCTACTCAATACCAGGTACTTTGCTAAGGATGTAGGGTCTTTTGTCACTTTCAGATCAGACTAAATATGGCGCATTTATGTACAAAATGTCGGTTCTGCCTCTAGTACAAAAACATTGTAAACTAGTGCCCTAAAGACACTTGGAGCCTTATAAGAATTCATACAGGCTTATTTCTCTGACTCCTCCCCAGCAAAGATAAAAAAGGAATGGTTCTGCCTCTCTTTATGTACTTACTCTGAATGCACCTGAAATAACTTATCTTTAATAGGTCCAAGCATTTCACACATTTGCTTTCATTACTGACATTATAGCTTTAGCACCACCTTGGGCCCTTTAAATTGGAAAAAGTACCAAAGCTCAAGGATTTTTTAAAGCAAAGTAAGAACATCTGTTTTCCAGTGGCTTTGACACTGATTATTAGTAGCTAGTCCTTCTTTTCCTCAAACTTGTAAATATGCTATCCTCAGGATTTATGTGCTGCTCTTCCCCTTAGCCAGATGAATGCACTTACTCTCTGCTGCCAGCTCAGTACAGTTCATGTCTCAGTATTAATTCATACCTGCATCCATTCATTCCACAGATATTTATGGAGCACCCCCCTATCTGTCAGGAACACTGTTAGATACTAAAGTCCTGTAGTTAAAGGCTCAGTTCCTGCCCTCAAGGAACTGAGTCTGGGTAGAGGCAGACTAGGAAATAATCATGTCAAGTAGAGAGAGACAGATGCTATGTTCCAGGTAAGCCTCAAGATCCCCTGAAAGTACAGAAGAGAGTCACCAACTCACCTTTGGGGAAATATTTACCTACAGAGAGGGACCCTCCATTGTTCATGATGATGTATGCTCTTGTCATCATTTCTCTGACTTGAAATAGTGTTTCTTTTAGATTATTTTGTGAATTTTTCTGAGTCTATCTTGGAGAAGGACTATTGATAGAGTGTATGCAGAGATTATTTTTTAAGCAAATAGGTCTTTGAAATTTATCATACATACAAGAAAAGTATGATCATAACTGTGTAGCTTGATGCATTATATACAATAAGCATGACTGTGTCCAGAACCTCGATTAAGAAACAGCATGTTTCCAGCCCCCAGGAGTTCCTTTTGTGGCCCTATCCAGGAGTTACCGCCTCCTGGTTCAACGCTATCCTGATTTCTACCACCAGAGAATAATTATGCCTAGTTTTAAACTTTGTGTAAATGTAGTGCAGGAATACCATTCATGTATTTTTTTGTGTGTTTGTCTTATCTGAGTCAGCTTCATGTTTGTGAAATTCATCCATGTTGTAGGATATGGTTGTGGTTTATACATTCTTTTTAATTTGTAGGGAATATTCTGTTGTATGACTATACCACAATTTATTTATCCATCTTCTGTTGAGGGATATTTGGGTTCATGAACTTTCAATACCTCTAATATCCCTTTCAATTCAGAGCCTTGGTAAACAGCAGTAACCACCTGGATTTGAATGACATTGTTTTCATTTTCTCATCTTTACTTTTTGGATTATTTTCTATTTTGGCAAATTATACTACTTTGTTATTGTTTTAAGTGGTGACATGAAATTTCTTTTAAAATAATTTTGATTAAAATAGTTGTATTGATTTTTAAAATCTTTTAATCATAATAAAAGTATATTATTGATATTATGGAGGTAGAATTCAAATAGATGTGTTTAGAAAAAAATGGGTTTAGAGCCTTGGTATTTTTCCTTAGAAGGTAATAGTTTACATGCTTAGGAATCAGCATCATTGACCAGTTGGTTTAATAATGTGTCAGATCTATGTGATTAATAAGCTCACCTTGTTACTGTCCATGGAATATTTAGAATCAGCATGTCAAGAGTTCGGGCACAGCTGGATAAGACCCACAGCCGGAGTTCCCATCGTGGCGCAGTGGTTAATGAATCCGACTAGGAACCATGAGGTTGCAGGTTCGATCCCTGGCCTTGCTCAGTGGGTTAAGGACCCGGCATTACTGTGAGCTGTGGTGTAGGTCGCAGACATGGCTCAGATCCCACGTTGTTGTGGCTCTGGCGTAGGCCAGCATCTACAGCTCTGATTAGACTCCTAGCCTGGGAACCTCCATATGCTTTGGAAAGTGGCCCTAGAAAAGGAAAAAAGACAAACAAACAAACAAACAAAAAACCCACAGCAATAGATCTGGGCCATGGAGAGACAGACAGGACAATGCAAGTAGTTTCTGCTTAGGAACTGGATTGATGAATGGGCTGAAGAAGTGGTACTGATCCTTTACATACTTCTCCCTAGGTCTGGAGACCCTGATCTACAACTTCTTTTAGGAAGGTCAAATTACTGATTTGAATCTTACTTCCTCCTTATTCCCTCATGGTTTGAAAATAGTACTTGCCATTTAAAATGCACTCATCTTGTGCAGAGTATTTCCTTCAGTTTATGCCATTAATTCTTATAAACCTTGTATGTTACTATGGTAGTCCGGAATAAGACCCTCAAAGGTGTCCATGTCCAAATCACCCAGGACCTGTGAATCTGTTACTTTACATTGTAAAGGGGAAATACAGCTGTAGATGGAATTAAGTTTGCTGAACAGCTAACCTTGAAATAGATTTTCCCCATGGGCCCAGTGTAATCACAAAGGTCCTTAAAAGTGCAACAGAGGGGATCAGAGTGAAATGGTGTGAGAAGAACTTGATCTGCTTTTGCTGCCTTGCAGATAGAGGATGGGGACCAGGAGCTGGGAAACAAATGGATCCCACTCAGAGACTATAGGAAGGAATGTAGCCTTGAAAATGTCTTCCTTCATTTAGTGGTGGTGAGACCCAGATCAGACTTCTGACCTATAGGAATGTAAGAGAACAGTTTTTTGTTGTTTAAGTTACTAAATTTGTCTAATTTTTTATGACTGCCCCAACAAACTAACATAGTTATATAAAAACTGGGCAGAGCCAAGGTAAGGTATTGATCTCAAGCTGATAACTAAAAAAGGCTGCACTGAAAGTAAGATCTGTCTGACTCTAAAACCAATACTCTTGATTATTAACTCCAGTGATTCAAGACTAGAACCCAGGTTGGGTCCTTAAATCAGTTATATATATTTTTCAGTCACCCATTGGAAGGGATAAGGAAAATTATATAGGCTCAAAAATTCTGAGAAATAAAAAAGGAAAGCTATCACATGCACAAAAGATTTATGGACTATGGGCTTTTCTTATACACTTTTTTATAAGTTGGTATCTGTAAGAATGTTCATAATGCAGATAACAGAAAAGCCAACTCAAACTGGCTGAACAATAAAGATAAATTATTGGCATACATAATAATAAAATAAAATTCCACTGCTGCTTCTATTTTTATTTAGACTTGATCCATCCTTACAATGAGGTCAGAATTTCTTCCTTTTTTATTCCCCTCGCTCCCTTTTTTCCTTCCTTCCTTTCTTCTCTGCCTTTCTTTGTTTGTATTGTTTACATTTAAAAGCTAGCTCTCCCTGGGTCCCTAGGTGGCTGGCTGAATCTCCTGGGGCTCTGTATTCCTTTTGCACAAAAGCAGAAAAAAGAGAATGCCTTTCTACCAGTACTCTCAGCAGAAAATAAAATAAACTTAAAAAATAAAAATAAATTCTGAGTGATTAAAACAGTTTAGATCACATGCCACTACTGTCCTGTGGAATAAGAAGCATATCTTGGCTAGGTTGTACCTGACTCTGGAAAAATAATAAACTTCCCTGAAACCCTATATTAATTCCCTCACAAAAAGCAGGAGCCATCAGAAGGAGGACTGGTTCTTATAGGGCAGAGAGGCAGGCAAATATACAATTCAAAGGAAGAAAGAGGTTCTGCCAAGGAAGTAGAAGTGATCCCTCAGACAAGAAGGCCAAGTCCTTCTCCTTTGGAAAGATAACTGAAATTGGTTACATTTACAAATTGTCTGTGACAAAACAATTCAACCATGCGTGGCCGATATAACATTTTATGGGCATTATGCTGCAGCTAGTGGTATGTGCAATGAAAGAACTCTAGGATTTATTTATGTAGTCTCTTTCTATATCCTTTTTTGGTCTATTTAATAGTATTAAAGTATTTCTTGGAAAACATTATTTGTCAGGACTTAATATAGGCAGCCAATTCCTTGATTTATTTAGCAGCTAGTATTCCTAACCCAAAGTCACAATTTTTTTTTTTTTTCTGTTGCCTTAAGAAAACTTAAACAGTGAGAGGGTGATCATCTTCTAGATTCTATTTATAAGAACTCTCAACTCCCCATTCAGCTCATAGCCAAGGAAATATTAATCAGTTGCCAATAAACAGCTCTGTGCTAGAGTTCACATATGTTTCTTCTCAGATGTAACATATGCTTGAATGAAAACTGTAGAACTCTACCCGCTAGAGACAACATTTTTGTTATTAAGAGTTTCATTATGCTTTTTTTGTCATGGTTGAACAACCAGTTAAATTGTAAAATGTCATTTGGTAGTTGGAAAGGCAAAAGACTGGTTAATCTTTTCAGTGAATGTCCTGGCTGCTGATTATATAAAGGGAGAAGGATGCTAATGTTTGTTTCTGAGTTCTTACTTAGTTGGCAAAATAACTTGATAGTTAATAAGAATATCTCTAAAGTCCTCTTAAGCAAATTCAAAACCAGCTATCATCCCATACTACCTGTGTGATTATAGTTAGCCTCTCTAGCCCTGTAAAATGGCAGTACTGATAATATTAATTTCATTTTATAGAACTGCTATAAATAAAAAAAGAAGGCACATGCAAAGTATTTAGTACAATGCTTGGTATATAGAGAGCATGTACTGACTGTAGCAAATACTGTCATTATCATTTTTTCATCTGATCCTTATACCAGTTTTTATAGTTGAAAATATTGAAGTGTAAAGAGGTTAAGCAGCTTACCCTAAGTTTCACAGTCTAATGAGTGACAGATTCATATTAGTTTCCCCACCACTTTTTATTTCCTGAAGTAGGCATTATACACTTTTGCATAAATTCTTTGTTTTATAGCTGTAGCTTTGTCTGTCTCCCACTGAAAGTAAATTTACCAGGAAAGGAACTGTGTCTCTTTTTGCACTGTTGTATTCCCAGGACTTATTCTCTATTAAGAATTTATTGAAAAAATATTTCCGTAAATTTTACAAACATAATTTTCCAATCAGGGAAAATCACTGTTGATTCTTGTAATAATTATACAAAATGATAGAAATATTAATTTTTGAAGTATTTCATATGCGACTTGGCATATTCAGTATTAGCATGAAATTAGTCTTTAGTCATTTATGGGGTTTATATCTGTTAATTTTGCATACCCATTTACAATCATTGGACCCCGTTGTGAAGTATCACGCTATTGTTAATGAACCTGGCTACCCTAAATGTTAGTAGTTTACTCTTGAACTAGGTCCATGAAAATTTCTGCTGGCAGACTATTTGGACTAATACCATGGAATTCACAATCTGGAAAAGCAGAGAGAATCATCACTGGTATGTGAACATTTGCAATGTAACATTATATATGCAAATGAAATAAATGTTGGCAAAAATAATTATTGTTACTTATGGGAGGATTAATAGTTACAGTCTGCTCTGTTGTCTGTTGAGGTTTAATTTAATTCTGTGGCATGTATTAACTGAGGAAATTAATTTGGGTTTAATTATTGTGTGTAGCTGTTAATGTGCTTGCTTTTGATGAATATTTAGTTACACTAAACCATCAACCCAACAGCTATGCTTATGCTCATTTGCTGATAGGGAGTATCTGATGGAGGGGGTGGCTTGTTCTGGATGGATTCCAAGTGCAGTGTCATTGGTCATAGGTAGCTGTGATTTAGGGAGAGAAGCCCTAGGCTTGGGTACTGGCGGTGATGTTAACAAGCTCTGTGTGTCCTTAAGCCTCAACTTGGAGAATGGTAGGAGAAAACCAACCTATCCTAGCGATTTGTTTTGAGAATTAGATGAATTTATTCATGTGAAAACAGATGTGTGAACTGTAAATGGCTACTGTAAATGAGTGAATGTCTGTAGTGGACTTTTCATTCATCCATTTAATGACAGATTCATTTAAAAAGTCACATAGGATTAAACAGACACCTAAGAAGAACCCAGGAAAACATTTGTTGATGAATAGAGTGTAGGATGTTTAAGAATAGCTGAACATTTCTTTATTGCAAATATTACCATGAATAGGAATTCCATACAACAAGGAAGACCATCACATTCTCTGGAGGTTTGCTTATTTCAAGAGGTAATTGACCCCACAAAGTTCCTGGATGGCTACAAGTTATAAGATTAAGATGTGTGCATTCTGGAATGAGACTGACTTGGCATAAGAACAATGTAGTTTGCCAGCTGGGTGCCTGGGCTGTTTATTTCATGTATCTAAACCTCAGTCTCCTCATCTAAAAACTAGAGTTATAAAGATGGCAATATATGTAAAGAGGTGTGCACAAACAATAGCCCATGGAAGTCTCTCAGTTAATGTTAGCTTTGCCGCCAAAAGAAGAATTTGCATTTTTTATTGAATGGGAACAAATGAAGACAGTGAATATCTTTATATATGAGGATTATTGACTCTGGACATTGGGCATATTTCATGTCCAAACACTCAAGACCTTTTCTCTTTCTGTTCTAGTCTTATATTCAGTCTCAGGGGGTTCCCTTACGTGAGTAAATGTTGAGCTGTCTCATACTGGGGTCTTGTTGGCTTAGTGAGGCAGTTACAACTCTATTTCTTCTTTGTGTATTGTAGTCTTCCCTGAGATGTCAGGAAATAAATGTCTGGGGAGGGAAACATACAAGAGGTACAATGGGAGACGCTGACCTCAACTTAATGGAATCTGGATTCTTTGAAAAAAAAAAAATTGCCGCAGAAGTCTGATGTATTCATTTAGCTGAGAAGCTTTCTGCTTTTCTTCGTATATGTTTGATTCTCATTTTCTGACCCAAATGAAAACCCAAGGCTCCTCTGACAATGCAGGTCCATTGGGGAGATATATATCATTTCTCATGTATATATACATACACTTATAAAATATCATATATGCATGCTTTTTTTTGCAAGAGGGAATAAATAATAAATATATCCTCTTAATCAGCAAGTACTTATTGATTGTATACTCTGTGTTAATGTCCAAAGTTTTAGAAACAGAACAGTAAAGAAAAGAGACAAAACTAACACCTTAATTTTGAGAGCTTTTTATACTAGTCAGTATGCTAAAGCTTAAATAAACCTTATGGGGTAGATATCATTAGCTCTCATTTATATTTAAGGAAGCTGAAATTTAAAGAGCTTAAAAAACTTTCTCAAGGACATATAGCTAGTGAGTGATTGAGCTCAGATTTGAAACTACTAAGTCATAAGCATGCATCATAAGCATCATGTTGCAGCCTCCACAATAGGGGCTGGAAAATAGCAAAGAAATGTTTTAAACCTACGTAAGACCTATGTGACTAAGCAGACAGAAGCATATCACAAATTTCATATTGTGTATATATATATACATATATATACACACACATATATATGCATATACATAGGCATATATACACAATACACACACAGATTTTCCAGAATTCAATTTCTAATCTTTTAAAGGTTTTATAATACTCAGTTGTCAATACATCCTTCAAAACATATTTGCAAAACACAACTCTTAAGTGGTATTTTATTTGTTAATAAAATGGAATCTACCTACAGGATGGTTCGAAGGATAACATGTATCCAGTGTCCAATGCAGTGCTCAATATATGGTTGTTAAATTCATTCCCCTTCCCTGCGGTCGGTCGTTATGTTTCACTTCAAATGTATTATTTTCTTTTGCTGTATTTAATGTTGCTGACCTAAAATAAATCCTGCCAGTTATTTCTCCAACAAAAGAAGTAGGTTTATATGAGATCAGCAGAGAATCATGAACTCAGCGACAGCCAACATGTTGAGCCATGTGTGTGCAAGTCTCCACACTGCAAGGGAAGGTGAACTCTTACAGAAAGGAGAAGGAAGTTGGAAGGGCTGTAGTAAACAAAGAGTCCATGGCTTTTCATTGGCTTTCCATTGGCCAAAGGAAAGGAGACTTTCTTCTGCCTGTAGGGCTCTGTTATCTTTGTAGAGCATGAGCACTCCCTCTTCTGGTCTCCCAACTCTATTTAATTAAGCCTTCTGTTAATATTTACACTGTAAACCACTTACAAATAAAAGCCAAATCATCCCAACACTTTTAACCTCTTTTTCCGTACCTTTCCTCCATGCCTGTTCTCAATGCTGTGTTACTCTGTAAAGATGTATTTTCTTCCCATTATGCTAGATACTACTTGACTACATTTTTACTTTTACCAGGTTTGATGGAAATAATCTGTATTTCTTCAAATTATCAAACAGCAGGAGTTCCCATCATGGTGCAGCAGAAACGAATCCAACTAGTATCCATGAGGATGCTGGTTCGATCCTTGGCTTTGATCAGTGGGCTGGAGATCTGGCATTGCCATGAACTATGGTGTAGTTCCCAGACACGGCTCGGATCCTCTGTTGGTGTGGCTGTGGTATAGACTGGCGTCTGTAGCTCCGATTTGATCCCTACCTGGGAACTTCCACATGCTGAGGGTGTAGCCCTAAAAAGAAAAAAATAATCTTAAACATCAGACTTATATCCCTGATGAAGACATGAATTATTTTTTTCAGTAAGAATAATTTTGAAAAAATCATTTTTGATCCTGAATTTTCTGATTTCTCATTATCCACACAAAATTCCACCTTTTCTCCCCTCACTACTGTGGAGGCAAGATTGCCCTCATACTTGAGCCAAGGATAACAATCAAGACTTGAGTGCTATTTTCATGATCAGCCATCTTTTTTTTTTAAGCAGTTTTATTGATATATAATTGACATGTAAAATTCTGTACATATTTAATACATACACCTTGATGAGTTCGGAGTGAAATAATCACTTGTAAAACCATTACCACCATTAAGGCCATAAACATATCCATCACCTTCCAAAGATTCCTCCTGTTCCCTTTATTATTTTTTGAGTGTTAAGACTACTTAACATAAGATCTACCCTCTTAGCAGATTTTAAGTATGCAATATAGTATTTTTAGCTATAGATAGTATGTTGTATAGCAGATCTCCAGAAATTACTTATTTTTTATAATAGAAACATAGTACTCATTGACCATCACCTCTCTTTTCCCCCTCCCTCCAGCCCCTGGCAAACACCATTCTGTGCATCCATGAATTTGACATTTTTCCATTTCTTCCCAAGATGTCATCCTGACCCACTATGGATCTTCTTTAGGGGCTTGTCTGACCAAATGTTGAATTTTACTACCTGCAGCTGGTGGAATGGATTTATAATGATAAAACAAATGTCTTTACTTTCCTGAGCAGTTAAAGAATAATTCTCTCTGTGTGTTCCTTCCAATAAAAGTGCTTGTCAAGAGGAATAGGCAGCAGCTTCAAAAGCTGAGGTCCCTTGGGCCCTCAGGAATGTGAGCTTTGTGGACTAGGAACTGACATTGTCTTATGAATTTTGATAAGACATTTGAATTTGAGAAACCTAGAAACCAAATTCCTCTTAGTTTTTCTTCTTTTTTTTTTCCCAAACTTTTTTTTTTTTAATACATTTTGAGAAGAATCAAGTTTGGGGTATTAGAGATCTAGTTTCTCCCATTTGGAAAAGATAGGAAAGTCCACTTAAACTTAAAAACAAATTACAGATGTTCCCAAAGATTTTCTTGGTTCCTACCCCTTCATGGGTTCCTCTGACAATAAAAAACAAATAACCCGGGGGTGGGGGGAGGAATCAGGTATGGCATTTGGGTGCTTGGAAAACTTAGTTCAAATACTTAGAAATAAAAATGCCTTATCTTGAGAAAATCTGAAAAGAAAATGATATGCATTTGTATATTTCATTCACTCTAATACTCTTACACATCAAGTTATTGTGACAAGGGGACTCTCACAGCCCTCCTTCCTGATTAAAGAAAAAAAAAAAATTCCAGATGGCTAGTTATACCTTTTCAACTTCAAGCAACTCATAAAAGAACATACTGAATGATACTTCTCTTTTAGTTAGAAAAATCTGTGATTATAATAGTAGTAGCTAATGCACATATTTGTAATTAAAAAAATAAAACTAAGTAAAGTAAGAACTAACACTGAAGCACTTTAGGCTGGCATTCCTATAGGTGCTTTATAATTATTAACTTTATTTAATGCGAGAACACTAGAGGGCGGTATAATAATTAGCCCCCTTGTTTTGGTTATCACTGTACAACAAACCACCACAAAGCCTTTTAGCCAAAACAGCCAGTTTCATTTGTTCACAGTTCTGCCGTTTGGGCTGGTTGCAGCTGCAGTGTTCTGCTAGCCTCCCTAGTGTCTACTTTGTGTTCTGGTCAGCTAGAGCATGAAGTAGTCCAGTTTGTGCCTCTCCCGTTGTTCACAGGGCCTCACCTTCTCCATGTGATCTCTCTATGTGCTCCCTCCAGCCAGCTTCACACTTGCCTACTGAAGGTTTCCAGGAACACAATGTGGGCACTGCCAGTCCTTTTTAAAGCACAGGTTTGGAACTGGCACAGCCTCATTTACGATATTCTCTTGATGATTTTGAGTCACAGGGCCAGCTGGGATATAGGGGAAATGAGGTGGTTTGCTGTGGACCATTTTATAGACAAGGAAACTTAGATAAAAGCAGGCTGAGTTACTCCCTAGGTAGAGTTAAGATTTAAACATGAGGTCCAGCTCCAGAGCCCGGTTGTTAACCAGTGCACCCATAAAGTAAATGCAGGTTCTGACAAAGTTACTGCAGAAGAAGTAAAGGGAGATCTGACAGTAACAAAGAGATGACTTTGTCTGGAGCAGGGGGTTGGGTGTGGGGAAATGACTTCGAATGCTGAAATCTGATATCTGAATGTCCTAGGGTCTAGGAGAGAGCTTTCAGAGCTTAGGGAGTTGTGCAATTCTATGGTGGTAGAAGGCCCAGCTTATCAGAGGAACAAACTGAAACCTAGTGAGTCCTTGGCCAAAGTGGCAGGAGGGAAGGGAGAGGGAGTCCCTCAGGGATTGGGTATTCCTAGGAAGATTTTTTTTTGTTTTGTCTTTTCCTAGTTTATTATTGTTAAATAATTATAGATTCACAGAAATTTGCAAAAATTGTTACAGAGTGGTCCCTTGAACCTGTCCTCCAGCTTCTCCTAATGGCCATATTTTATGTAACTGTAGTAGAATATCATAACCAGGACATTGACCTGGGTTCAAAGTGTGTGTAGACTTCTGTGTCATTGTACAAGTGTAGATTCATGCACCGCCACCCCAGTCAAGGTACAGGGCATTTTTATCACCACAAAGGTCTTCCCACTCCTAGTCCCCCATCCACACCCATCCCAGCCTTTACCCTTAGGAAGAAAACAAAAACAAACTATTGGTCATTTGCACCAAGGGAACTGGCATATAAGTAATTCCTTTCCTCCTTTTCTTCCTTCCACAAGCAATTCTTAAGAACTTCATATGAGGAGTTCCTGTCTTGGCTCAGTGTTAACGAGCCTGACTAGGATCCATGAGGATGCGGGTTTGATCCCTAACCTCTATCAGTGAATTAAGAATCCAGCATTGCCATGAGCTCTGGTGTAGGTTGCAGATGTGGCTTGGATCCTGTGTTGTGGTAGCTGTGGCTGGCAGCTACAGCTCTGGTTTGATATGCCTCAAGTGCAGCTCTAAAAAAGAAAAAGAAAAAAAAAGAACTTCATATGAGAACACACAATAAACCTACCTGAGGCTTTGGACAAGGCTTTACTATAGGATTTTATGGAAGATTTCAGAGCTCTATGACATTTCTACAAGCTCCTCTCTAAAATAGTATAAAGGGATTAGTTCTGCATCCCCATTCCCCTTAGTGGCCTCCCTGAGGAAGCAATCAAGTGGGTGGAAACACATCCCTTCTTTGATTGGTAGCTCAGTTCTTCAGGCAGACATTCTGTTGCAGGTAACAATCACTGTTTTGTCCTCTGCCACCAAAGTTCCAAGATAATTTGTTTATTTTTGGTAATTGAAGGCTTCAAACTTCAAGTAAGAACAGGGAGCATGTGTAGTAATTGGTCATGGCTTGGCACTGGGTATTTTGAAGATTAAAGGACACTTTAAAAATCTGTAACAGACAGAATGGAGAATAAGAGGTATTTAAAAGCTTGTGGAAGTAAAAGCATGAATACAATTACATATTATCAGAAACAAGTAATGTAAATCAAAGGCCAACTTGATATCTCCCCTTGTAGAAACGTAGGAAAGAATTTAACTCCAATGTTGATGGAATAGTCACTTGTGACTTAGTTTTACTTGATGACTTAAAGAAAGTGTGGCTTTTTGTTGACTCTGGAACAAAGAGAAAAAGAAATATGATAACCCTGGGCTTTACAGGTTAATAACATATCAGAAAATGTAGGAACCAAATAGCTGTTTGGCTCATCTCTCTGCCTATATGTTCTCAAATTTAAATTCATGGGATTAAATACATTGAGATAAAAGTTTCAGCCAAATGAGGTTATAATGCCAAATTTTGGCAGATCTTAAAATGCAAAATTTGGAAAGAAGAATGAAAATAGTTGGGATATTTAGCTTGGAGGATAAAAAAACTAAGGGTGTGTGTGTGTGTGTGTGTGTGTGTGTATGGAAGACTGTGTATGAATATATATGTGAAAAAGATAAAGTGCCAGTGCCAATGTGTAATTTGCACACATGAAAATCAGCTAATACTAATGATATTAGTGCTAAATTTAAAGGGAAAACTTTGAAAAGCTTTCCAACTTTCACAATTTCTAGACTCTTCTAGCAACAGGTATAGTGAACCTTCTTTTTGGTGTGGAGGTAAACATGAGTAGGGTCTTATTTTTTATGTGAAAAGGAAAAAAGCTCTGGAAAAATGTCAAGGCTTTATTTGAACTCTGAGACAAAGAGTGTTGCCTGTGAAAGTGAAAGCTTGTTTTAAGCTTTTAATGAAGCTTGGAGGCAAACAGTTTATAACCCTGGAAATATTTAATTTGGGGAGGTTTATGTTGAGATAATAAAATAATTAGCTTTTCCTCATTAGAGGCATGCAGAGCAGTAGGGTTGTGTGTTCTGGAAAATTACATTTCTGCTCCTTCACTGACTTAACATGTGTGGATTGAGGCAGATCAGATAGCTGACAGGCACTTTACACATTTACCTTGTTTTAACTAATTGCCTGTTCAGAGTCACTGGAGGTTCCATTTTAAATTAGTGCTTGTGCGGTATTAAATGCAAACATTGTATCTACTGAGAAATTAGTAAAGAATAACAAACTCCACCTCGTGATCTCCTTCTTGGTTGCTTGTACTTTAAAGGAGCAGTGGACAGTAAATTGTTGCCCTCCCATCAGGTCCAGCCCACTGCCTGTTTCTGCAAATAAAGTTTATTGGAACATAGACCATTCATTGTTGTCTGCAGCTGCTTTCCCATTATGAGGGCAGAATTGAGTAGTTGCACAGACACTCTATACCCACAAAGCTGAAACTATTTACTATATGGCCTTTCAAGGAAAAAGTTTGCAAACTCCTGCATTAAAGGGGGGGTTTACTCCCTTCCCACCACTAAGTTCTGTAGCGGTTCTTAGGCCAAACATTGTTTTAACTAGAGACCTTTTTTCATGTTCTCACTGATTACCAATGGAAAATACACATTTAGAAAATAAATGCAGCTTTGGTGTTTTATTTCAGTCCTTCATGTTAATCTTATACGTCTCCTAGCACATTTTTTGGACACTTTGTGCATAAGTTGATGAAATTCAGAATTAATTTTGGTGACTGATGAAACATGACTTAATGTGGCATTTCTGTGCTTGACAATTCATGATTTCTTTGTCTCTGGACTTTATTTAGATTATTTTCTAGGCTTGTAACAGCTTCAGGGAACTGATAGGAAAACTACATTGTCTGCTCTCTCATATACTATAAATCTTGTTAATGTGGCATGAAAAAAAAGAAAATAAATTTTAATTCACTCCTAAAACAGAATCTTTATATGAAAGAAGAGGACTAGACTGGCCATGCTGGTTATAAGGTCACTATACAATTCTGGATAGTGACATTTTGGATTCCAAGGGGAATCCTCCTTGGCCAAAAAATAAAATAAATTTATCCTAATGAATTAGTGAAGTGTTTTAATTAGTTTTCCATAATGATTTTCCTGCTATTTCTAAAGGAGCTTCATTTTTATTTGATTGACCTTCTCAAGATAAACATCATTATTTTGGTTTAATATCATTGTACTTTCTTTGCACCACCAATGCACGTAAACTACTTAATTCCAGAAAAGTTTTAGAGCACCTAAGTCCTTAGGCATAGCTTCTTCTTTCACTTTTTATGTCTTATACGCTATACAGCAGACACTTTTACTGAAAAACCTGATTATCAGGATAATAAATACATGAGAAGCCAATTTAAATTTTCTGATCAGTAACTAGAGTTCTAGATTCTCAGGTGGGGAGATGGAGAACATTTATTCTTTCAATCACCTTTATATCTAATTTTGACTGCAAGGAGAAATTGATTGAAGAAGCAGAGGTGATTTGTATCCTGGAAGAATGTAGAGAAGCCATTTGAGAAGTTTTTTTAGGATTACTGTTAATTTACTTCATTCTTAAAAAAAAATAAAAAACAGTGGACATTACTATGCCAGGGACTGTGCCTAGTGTTGAAAATAAAAGGAGAAAACAAAGGATCTATGCTAAATGAATGCACTGTTTCATGATGGGACATGCATTCCAGGCTAAGAAGTGGACCAATGTGGTGATACAGATGATTTTGAGAATGCATGTGACATAGAAAGAGGGAGGAGGTTTGAGTGAATAAGCAGGGCCTAAATCTTGAAGGAATATATAGATCAATTAAAGCAATCTATTGTATGTTGAAAACTGTGGAGATATTTTTTGTAGTTGTTTTTTGTTTGTTTTTATTGCTGCAACTGCAGCATTTGGAAGTTCCAGGGCTAGGGATAAAATTGGAGCTGCAGCTCGGGCAGCTAGGGCTACACCACAGCCATAGCAACCTTGGATCCAAGATGCATCTTCAACCTCAGCCACAACCCACTGAGGGAGGCCAGGGATCAAACCTAATCCTCACAGAGACAACGTCGGGTCCTTAACCTTCTGAACCACAATGAGAACTTTGAAAACAGTGGAGTTTTGAGTAGTATAGATGATATCAGAGTGAATAGTCAGGGAGACAACATTCAAACAAAATGTTTGGCTGGAGATGAAAAAAACCAACATTTACAATCAACATATTTTATTTATCTTAAATGTCTGTGGTGTCTGAGTAAATTGTGCAATTTACATCATTGTCTTTATCACTATGAGAATCGCACAACATAGAAGAAATATGGGCATCTTTATATATTTACTTCTGGGCTTTATTTTATGAGAATCTATATCCCTTCTTGAGAACCTAAGTCCCTTCTTTCATGGATTAGCTTGATTGATTTTGCCATGCCTTCTGAAAACATTTTGGGTTGTCAGGTTGTCACAATAAGGGGTTGATGTGCTACTGTCATCTGCGTAGAATCCAGGTGTACTATTTTAGCACTCTATAATGTACAGGACAGTTACTACAAAAAAAAAAAAAAATTCTACCCCAAATATCAGTAGAGTCAAAGTTGAGAAACCTTGCCTGAGAATTCTGTTTTTTGATTCTGTCTTGCTCATTGTCCTGTGTACATGGCCCAGGAAATAATAAACAGAATTGAAGGCTTGTAGAAGATACTTAGGGCAATCTACAAGATTAGGTGGAATTGGAATCTCTAATTTTACAAGCCTAATGTAGCTTATGCTTTAACACTCCAGTTCGCAGTGGCCAAAATAAGGCAACCTGTTTACCACCTGTCTCTAACTTCTTATTTCACTATGATTAGGCATGTGAGTTGTGGCACTTTTCATTGCGGAGTTCACATTCATGATTCCACTGTGCTCCTTTCCATTAAAAAATGCAGTTCCTAGAGGAAGAATTTGTTAATCCAGGGAACATCTGCACTTGCATGTGATACACTTCCTAACCAAAAAATTCACAGGATATTTCCTGTGCTACACGGTGAGTTTCCCAAATTAGCCCAGTGTTCAAGGTTCTGTGTTCCTAGTCTTGGTATGAAAAGATTTCCTGAAATTCCTTGCCACGGTGGGAAGTTGCTTGGTGTTTTTATGCTTCTCTGAAAAGAAATGGTGCTCACGATATATAGAAATTAAAGATGTGTGTTTTTAATCCCTGGGAAAAGAAAAGCTGGTATTCCGTTCACACGTATATTCCATGTAATTCTTTGCATTTCTGATTTACTTCAAGATAGAAAGGGGAAGCAGTGAGCAATTAAGTACAATGGAGTGATGAAGGCGTTGGGGTGATCCTTCACATAGAACACTCAGGGAAAGTGGTACAAGGGGTGTGAATTAGTCCTGCCAAGTTAGAAAGATGGCAATGGCAGAGCCATCTCTTTGTATCCTGCTACTGTCTACTACTCCACAAAAAAATAATTTTTTAAGCAAAGAATAAGCCCACAGAACTTCTTGAACTGAAATAGTTACATTCAGCATTTTATCCCCTATATAAATGCAAATATATTTTTAAAAGCATTTTCTCCCAGCTTTATGTATTTTAGTGTCTTATAAATGCATTAAAATTACTTTTCCTGGGAGCTTCCGTCGTGGCACAGTGGTTAACGAATTCGACTGGGAACCGTGAGGTTGCGGGTTCGGTCCCTGCCCTTGCTCAGTGGGTTAACGATCCAGCGTTGCCGTGAGCTGTGGTGTAGGTTGCAGACGTGGCTCGGATCCTGAGTTGCAGTGGCTATGGTGTAGGCGGGTGGCTACAGTTCTGATTGGACCCTAGGCCTGGGAACCTCCATATGCTGCTGGAGCGGCCCAAGATATAGCAAAAAGACAAAAAAAAAATTATTTTTCCTCACAAAAGAGGTCAGTTCTTAATTTTGGAATCCTGTAGGTGGAACAAATGGTAACCTTCAAGAAGAGCCGGTGAGTTTCCGAGAAGCATATACCCCAGGGCACACCCTCTTTTTTGGTTGAAATTCTCCAGAAGACAGACGAGTCCTCCCCTCATTATCTGTTTAATTTGCTGTTGTTGTTCTTTTTCTCTTCTTCTTGGAGAGAATGGTAATAAGTGAATGGTTCATAATTTATTTCTCTGCCTCACAGGACATTTTACAAACAATGACATCATTCTTCTCTGCTTTGCATATAATCCAGACTGTTAGAGACTAGTAGAATCAAGAAATGGGCAGAAGAAATGGACTTCAGAATTCACCTAGTTCAACTCTTTTCTCTCTGCAAATGAGGAAAGTGAGGTTCAGTGGGGAAAGGTAACTCGCTCAAGGTCACAGAACCAGTTACAGGCAGACACACGTTTGGTACTGCAACCTTCTCCTAGGGCAAGCCCCTGCTTCTTAGACCTTGGTGAAAGACTTGTTAGCAAAGGAGAAAACAAATCAAACACATGAAATGCTTGAGATATACTTATCCTAGAAAATTGCTTATTTTTATCTGAAATTCAGTTTTAATGGAGCATTCTGTATTTTATCTAGCAAAACAGCCTGAGACTGTGGGAGCCTTGTGCTCTTAGTTAATTGGAGCATTTGAATAAACACATACCATCAACTATGCCAAAAGCCAAAATCATCTCTTGATAACTATGTGGAGGTTTTTTATTTTTATTTTATTTTGGTTTGGTCCCAGGGCTTGAGCACCAAAGACAGAACAAATTTGTAAAAATAATTAAGTGTGCACAGGGAAACATTTTCAATTAAAAGCATTGAATTCATTTAGTGAATCTTACCAATGAGTTACCATTGCAATGAATGCCCCATTCCTTAGTCCTGTGGAAGTTAGGGGGAATAAATGGTGTGGTATATCCTGATGTGCATTCTTAATACATTCTGAATTATTTCAGGAATTTTATAATTATTTTTTATTTTGTCTTTGTGTCATTGAAAAGTTCCTAATTCTTCTACAAAGAATATTAATAATTGCTTAAGAAAAAAGAAGTTTGAAAAGAAAAATCAGTTAAATTTTTAGGTCATTTATAGTTCATCCATTTGTATATTAATTTAGTGTATAATTATTATTCCTTATCATCTCATGTTTTATGAACATAGATATACTTGATCTCTGCCTCAGGAAAACTTGTATCGTTAAAGTTGTTGGAACTAGTCTATTGTGCATGTGGCTTTTGTTAATCTTTAATGCTTGTAGATTACTCAAATGTCTTTCCAGAAATAAATGATTTATTCCTATGTAGGCGAGTTGATATCAGCATTCCATTAAAAAAAAAATCAGAACTGCTTTATGTTCTAATGTTCTAATTCCTTCAAGTTTAACATTTTCCAACTAGAAAATAGGAAGAGAAAATGAACCTATTTGCTCTGTTAGTTCTTTCAGTGGCATCATGCTCATAAGAGCACAAATTCTGCAGCTAGGCTGATGGATGTGATCTTGGGTAAGTCACTTAAGTTTCTGTATCTCTATGTCTATTTTCTCATTTGTGAAGTGGAGATAATAAAAGCCTGCTTCATTGCCTCCTTGTGAGGTTTAACTCAGTTACTTTGTGAAAGTTACAACTGTTGTTCATGGCTCTTAATCGGCCTGGTGTAATCATTAGCTATTATTATTCTTTTGCTTCCTTGCTTCTATCTGTATACCTTGCCTCATAGAACGTTTGGATTTTTTTTTTTCTTTTCTCTGTTTCATGAATTTCTATGGTTCCAGTATTCCTTTTGACCTTGAATTCTGACTTGAGGATTTCCATTAGTCTTATCTCCACAGCCATGAAACAACCTTAGGCAAAGTCAAATCCCTAGGACCCACACATAAGAAAGGAATTTAGCAAAGCAAACTCCTATCTGTAGTGCTCACCATTCTGTTCCCCCCAGACTATGCACGGTTGCAATGTAACACGTATTTGCTGAATGAAGTAAGAAACACACATTTTTTTTAACCTTAAAAACAGCTTTTATTTATTTATTTATTTATTTATTTATTTATTTATTTATTTATTTATTTTTATTTTCCCACTGTAAAGCAAGGGGATCAAATTATCCTTACATGTATACATTACAATTACATTTTTTTTCCCCACCCTTGTTCTGTTGCAACATGAGTATCTAGACAAAGTTCTCAATGCTACTCAGCAGGATCTCCTTGTAAATCTATTCTAAGTTGTGTCTGATAACCCCAAGCTCCCGATCCCTTCCACTCCCTCCCCCTCCCATCAGGCAGCCACAAGTCTTTTCTCCAAGTCCATGATTTTCTTTTCTGAGGAGGTGTTCATTTGTGCTGATTATTAGATTCCAGTTATAAGTGATATCATATGGTATTTGTCTTTGTCTTTCTGGCTCATTTCACTCAGTATGAGATTTTCTAGTTCATCCATGTTGCTGCAAATGGCATTATGTCATTCTTTTTTATGGCTGAGGAGTATTCCATTGTGTATATATACCACCTCTTCCGAATCCAATCATCTGTCGATGGACATTTGGGTTGTTTCCATGTCTTGGCTATTGTGAATAGAGCTACAATGAACAAGCGGGTGCACGTGTCTCTTTTAAGTAGAGTTTTGTCCGGATAGATGCCCAAGAGTGGTATTGTGGGGTCATATGGAAGTTCTATGTATAGATTTCTAAGGTATCTCCAAACTGTTCTCCATAGTGGCTGTACCAGTTTACATTCCCACCAGCAGTGCAGGAGGGTTCCCTTTTCTCCACAGCCCCTCCAGCACTTGTTATTTGTGGATATATTAATGATGGCCATTTTGACTGGTAGAAACACACATTTTTAAGTGCTTAAGGTTGAGACACTTAAATTCTAAACTCAAAGATGCTGTCACAGTTAATTGAATAGATATCACTAATAAAAAATCTTAGAGTTCAAGATCCCTAGGTACTGTATACCTAGGAAGACCTTCTAATCATTACATTTCCCACTTCTTAAAATTGTGTGACATAACTTAACCACTGGGTTTGCCTAAAGTGATTAAGATACTCATTTTCCTTTACTAAGAAATATTAGCATTGAAAATAAAGTTTTCTTGTTAAGGCATTATTGCTTAATTTCTCGATTTATTCTTGCCAATTGGTCTCATCAGAGGCTACCCACCATACTTCTTTTTTAGGCAATATCTTGAATTCCTCTTTTCTATTAGGCCATTCTCTTTCTCATTTATTTTTATTTATTCTCTCCAAGACCTTTCAAGATTGATTTTTTTTAATTAATCACTTTCAGATATTTTATTTTTTAAATGAAATTTATTACATTTTTAGTTGTACAACAATCATCACATCCCCATTTTATAGCATTTCTATCCCAAACCCCCAGCACATTCCCCCCACTCTTCAACCTGTCTCCTTTGGAAACCATAAGTTTTTCAAAGTCTGTGAGCCATTATCTGTTATGCAAAGAAGTTCATTGTGTGCTTTTTTCATATTCCACATGTAAGCGATAGCATATGATGTTGATGTCTCACTGTCTAACTGACTTCACTTAGCATGATAATTTCTAGGTTCATCCATGTTGCTAAAAAATGCCATTATTTCTTGCCTTTTAATGGCTGAGTAACATTCCATTGTGTATGTGTACCACATCTTCTTTATCCTCTCCTCTGTTGATAGACATTTAGGTTGTTTCCATGTCTTGGCTATTGTATATAGAGCTGCAATAAACATTGGAGTACATGGGTTTTTTCAAGTCATGGTTTTCTCTGGATAGGTGCCCAGGAGTGGGATTCCTGGATCAAATGGTAATTCTATTTTTAGTTTTATATAGTGTTTGCACCAATTTACATTCCCACCAGTAGGGTGATAGAGTTCCCTTTTCTCCACACCCTCTCCAGCATTGTTTGTAGACATTTTGATGACAGCCATTCTGGCCAGTGTAAGGTGGTACTTCATAGTGGTTTTGATTTGCGTTTCTCTAATAATTACTGATGTTGAGCATCTTTTCATGTGTTTTTTGGCCATCTGTATGTATTCTTTGTAGAATTGTCTCTATAGATATTCTGTCCATTTATTGATTTTTTTTTTTTTTTGGTATTGAGGTGTAGGAGGTGTTTATAAATTTTGGAGATTAATCCCTGGTCAGAAGCTACATTTGCAAAGATTTTCTCCCATTTTGCGGGTTGTCTTTTCTTTTCGTTTAGGGTTTCCTTTGCTGTGCAGAAACTTTTAAGTTTAATTAAGTCCCATTTGTTTATTTTTGTTTTTACTGTTATTACTCTAAGAGGTGGATCTGAGAAGAGGTTGTAGTTGTTTATGTCACAGAGTGTTTGGTCTGTGTTTTCCTCTAAGAGTTTTATAGTGTCTGGTCTTATATCTAGGTCTTTAATCCATTTTGAGTTTATTTTTGTGTATGGTCTTAGGGAGTGTTCTGGTTTCATTCTTTTCCATGTGGCTGTCCAGTTTCCCCAGTACCACTTATTGAAGGGGCTTTCTACTCTCAACTGTATATTCTTGCTTCCTTTGTCATAGATTAGTTGGCTTTAGGTGCATGGGTATTTCTGTCTTTGTGCCAGTACCATATGGTTTTGATGACTGTAGCTTCGTAGTATAGTCCTAAGTTAGGGATCCTGATTCCTCCAGCTCCATTTTTCTTTCTCAGGATGTCTTTGGATATTCTGGGTCTTCAGTGCTCCAAACAAACTTTAAAATATTTTGTTCAAGTTCTGTGAAAAAAGTCCTTGGTAATTTGATAGGGATTGCATTAAGTCTACAGATTACCTTGGATAGTATAATTGTTTTGATAATATTGATGCTTCCAATCCAAGAGCATGGTATGTCTTTCCATCTGTCTGGGTCATCATTGATTTCTTTCATTAGCATTTTATAGTTTTCAGAGTACAGGTATTTTGTCTCTTTAGGTAGGTTTATTCCTAAAGATTTTATTGTTTTTGATGCCATGGTGAATGGGATTGCTTCCCTGATTTCTCTTTCTGATCTTTCATTGTTAGTGTATAGAAATGCAGTCGATTTCTGTGTATTAATTTTGTATCCTGCGGCTTTGCCAAATTCATTGATAAGCTCTAACAGTTTTCTGGTGGAGTCTTTAGGATTCTCTCGGTATAGTATCATGCCATCTGCAAGTAGTGATAGTTTTACTTCTTCCTGTCCAATCTGGATTTCTTTTATTTCTTTTACTTCTCTGGTCTCTGTGGCTAGGCCTTCCAAAACTGTGCTGAATAGTAGTGTTGAGAACAGACATCCTTGTCTTGTTCCTGATCTCAGTGGGGAATTCTTTCAGCTTTTCACCATTGAGAAGGTTGCTGGCTCTGGGTTTGTCATATACGGCCTTTATCATGTTGAGGTAGGTTCCCTCTATGCCCACTTTCTGAAGGGTTTTTATCAGAAATGGGTGTTGGATTTGGTCAAAGGCTTTTTCTGCATCTATTGAGAGGATTATATGGTTTTTATTCTTCCAGTTTGTTAATGTGGTGTATCACACTGATTGATTTGTGGATATTGAAGAATGCTTGCATCCCTGGGATAAATCCCACTTGATCATGATGTACAGTCCTTTTAATGTACTGTTGGATGTGGTTCGCTAATATTTTGTTGAGGATTTTTATGTTCATCAAAGAAATTGGCCTGTAATTTTCTTTTTTTGTGGTATCTTTGTCACGATTGATTTTTAAATCAGAATTACATAGCATATATTTTTCTGGCAAGGGCTTCAAAAAGTTATTTTATTTTCTTGCTTTTTGTTTGCTTTTATAAGGAAGTAAAAAGAAAGAAGCTATGATGATGCATCTGGTAACATCCAGATAAGCTTTTTAAATCTTAGTATCACTGGTCGTTGCAAGTTAAATTTAAAATTAGCCTTGGCTTTTTTCTGATTGTTCCTCTTTCATTAGCTCTTGGGTAAGTGGAATGCTTGTGAGTTTTAGCAGAATGTCATGCAGGTCCTTGAATTTATTGTCTAGCCATACAATAGAAAATAAAATGTTTTAATGATCTAATCCTTACTCTATACATTTTCTTTATTCTAGTTGATCCTTCTGTTATAAACCTTGTGATGTAATTATTATTTTTATATAATAGAAATATAAATGAAGGAGGTAAGAATTAAGTCAGTATCTGACAACAATTCAACCTCTTCCCCAGTGAGAGAGGCCCTAATTCCTCAAGTTTATAACATCATTGTCTTTAAATCTTTTGATGGTGTCTGAACTCAGAATGTCCCTCTGTCTCCAATTCAGGGTAGATATTACGGCTATTTGTTAGTTATTTCTTAGAATATTTATCAAATATTCCAGCCCTTCCCTTCCATGAAAAGGGTGATATTGTAGTTCCCTTCTTCCTTTGAAGTTACATGTGGTTATGTGATGTGGTTTTGATATTCAATAAAAAGTGATGTGATGACTCTTTAAAAGTGAGGACATTCTAGGAGTTCCCATCATGGCTCTGTGATTAATGAATCCGACTAGGAACCATGAGATTACAGGTTCCATCCCTGGCCTCTCTCATTGGGTTAAAGATCTGACATTGCCTTGAGCTGTGGTGTAGGTCACAGATGCAGATCGGATCCCACATTGCTGTGGCTCTGCTGTAGGCCAGAGGCTACAGCTCCTATTAGACCCCTAGCCTGCAAACCTCCATATGCTTCACAAGCAGCCCTAGAAAAGGCAAAAAGACAAAAATAAATAAATAAATTAATTAAAGTAGAGAAAGAAAGAAATAAATTTGAGGGCATTCTTCCTCATGCTCTCTTTTCCCTTTCGTAGATTGTTTGGCAATGGTCCAGAAAGGGGCTGTTCTGAAAACAGTGCCATGGATAGCAATGATGACATAGAGCAGAACTCCCTGCTGGCAATGATGAAAGAATAGCAAAAAATGAATATTTGTTGAGATTTGGGGATAATTTGTTACCACAACATAATCTAACCTATTTTGATTGATATACTTCCTTGGCATCCATCCCCTTTTTTGTTCCTGTTAACTCCTCATTTTTATTTGTGGATTCATGTGGTTACCAAAAAATTTGCTTTTTGTGTACTTCAAGGCTGGATCATATGACTGAGGCTAAAACAATTGGCACATTCAATTTCCTAGAGACAATAGCTGATTCAGGGTTGGGCATGTGATATAGGGTTCTCTAATCAAACTACATCTATGAAGATTTGTCAGGATTGTTGGGTTGAAGCCAGTTCCTTTACTATTCAGTATGAAAAAGGAACTATATATTTCAGGATATTTCTGTTTTCCTTTTTGAATATTGAAGGGATGAGTTTCAGAATGAAATGAACGTTGTAGAAGATAAAGATGGAGAAAACCAAATCCTTGGAGACATCATTGAGCTAGTGTATCGAGGCTTATTGGAAGTTAATCATTATAATAATTATATGTGCCACTAAATTACCTTCATTATTTACCCTGCTTAGAATCCAATTTTCCTGATACCTGGGACTGAAAAGACTTCAATGGACATGGTGTTTGACCATGAATTCTCTAACATGATAGCTTTGAAAGGCAGGCAACCATCATCTCTGACGTGCAAAAGCCAAGCTATGCTCAATTATCATTGCTAGGAAGAACTGCTGGGTAGGGTGGGTTAAACCTGGATGAGAGAACAAGTGGCTATCACACCAGAAGCAGCATGATGTGCTAGAAACATGTATGATCAAACCCTGGGTCTGCTATAAACCAAGCATGTTTTT
This sequence comes from Phacochoerus africanus, assembly GCF_016906955.1. Lineage (NCBI taxonomy): Eukaryota > Metazoa > Chordata > Mammalia > Artiodactyla > Suidae > Phacochoerus > Phacochoerus africanus. The sequence continues at coordinate 142,863,455 of NC_062544.1, forward strand.
GGAAAAGTAATTTATCCCCTCAGAGCCTCAGCTATCCCTTCTATAAAATAATGATAGCTTGCTATATGTAATTATGAAATAGCACATAAAGTTCTCATTATGCATCATACCTTTTTTTCACTTATGAACTTCAGGATTCTTTCAGTCCCAATGGACACTGTATAGTACCTCCTATGAATAGCAAAAGGCCCTTGTCTGTTTTCTGAAGCCAGCCCATTTTACCCTTCCTATGCCAATGGAATTAAAATACTTTAATAATCAGGGATATTGAGCATTTTTTCATATGCTTGTTGGCCATCTGTACATCTTCCTTGGAAAAATATCTATTCAGGTCTTTTGCCCATTTTTCCATTGGGTTGTTGGCTTTTTTGCTGTTGAGTTGTGTAAGTTGCTTGTATATTCTAGAGATTAAGCCCTTGTCAGCTGCATCATTTAAAACTATTTTCTCCCATTCTGTAAGTTATCTTTTTGTTTTCTTTTTGATTCCCCTTGCTGTACAAAATCTTGTCCATTTGATTAGGTCCCATTGGTTTATTTTTGCTTTTATTCCTGTCGCTTTGGGAGACTGACCTGAGAAGACATTTGTAAGGTTGATGTCAGAGAATGTTTTGCCTCTGTTCTATTCCAGGAGCTTGGTGGTGTCTTGTCTTATATTTAAGTCTTTCAGCCATTTTGAGTTTATTTTTGTGCGAGGGTGTGTTCTAGTTTCATTGCTTTGCATGCAGCTGTCCAGGTTTCCCAGCAATTCTTGCTGAAAAGACTGTCTTTTTCCCATTTTGTTCTTGCCTCCTTTGTAAAAGATTAATTGACCATAGGTGTCTGAGTTTATTTCTGGGTTCTCTATTCTGTTCTATTGGTCTGTCTTGATGACTGTTGGCTTTATAATATTGCCTGAAATCTGGGAGAGTTATGCCTCCTGCTTGGTTTTTGCTCCTCAGAATTGTTTTGGCAATTCTGGGTCTTTTGTGGTTCCATATATTTTTGGATTGTTTGTTCTAGTTCTGTGAAAAATGTCATGGGTAATTTGATGGGGATTGCACTGAATCTGTAGATTGCTTTGGGTAGTATGGCCATTTTTACAATATTAATTTTTCCAACCCAGGAGATGGCATATCTTTACATTTCTTTCTATCTTCTTTAATTTCCTTAGATTAATGTTTTATAGTTCTGAGCATATAAGTCCTTTACCTCCTTGGTCAGGTTTATTCCAAGGAATTTGATTTTTATACAAATGGCCAACAAGCACAGGAAAAAATTTTCAACATCTCTGATTATTGAAGAAATGCAAATCAAAACTACCATGAGATACCACCTCACACCAGTCAGAATGGCTATCATTAATAAATCCACAAATAACAAATGCTGGAGGGATGTGGAGAAAAGGGAACCCTCTTGCACTGCTGTTGGGAATGTAAGCTTGTTCAGCCACTATGGAGAACAGTATTGAGGTACCTTAGAACTCTATACATAGAATTCTCATATGACTCAGCAATCGCCCTCTTGGGCATATATCTGGACAAAGCTTTCCTTAAAAAAGACACATGCACCCTCATGTTCATTGCAGTTCTATTCACAATAGCCAAGACATGGAAACAACCCAAATGTCCATTGACAGATGATTGGATTCGGAAGAGGTGGTATGCATACACAATGGAATACTACTCATGCATAAAAAAGAATGACATAATGCCATTTGCAGCAACATGGATGGAACTAGAGAGTCTCATACTGAGTGACGTAAGTTAGAAAGAGAAAAACAAATACCATATGATATCACTTATATCTGGAATCTAATATACAGCACAAATGAACTTTTCCACAGAAAAGAAAATCATGGACTTGGAGAATAGACTTGTGATTGCTAAGGGGGAGGGGGAGGGAATGGGATGGATTGGGAGCTTGGTGTTAATAGATGCAAACTCTTACTTTTGGAATGGTTTAGCAATGAGATCCTGCTGTGTAGCACTGAGAACTATGTCTAGTCACTTATGATAGAGCATGATAATGGGAGAAAAAGGAGTGTATACATGTATGTATAACTGGGTCACCATGCTGTACAGTAGAAAAAAAATTGTATTGGGGAAATAACAGTAAAAAATTAAAAAAAAATAATAAGACTTTATCAATTGTAACTCAGGGTATATGTTGAAGAGGGTGTGGAAATATTGTAACTTTGTATCTTAGTCTAAGTAGTCCTACCTAAATGAAAGCCTTCTCTCATTTGGGGGGGTGTGTGGCAAATGCTAGATAGACAGCTATAGTATATTTTAAATGTAATATTTTAAAGAAAAAGAATCCCATTTATGTGTTTACTCTTGGATATCAATATAGGCCTGTTGTCTTTCCAACTTTCTCTGCTACTTCATCACATTGACCTATTTGTCTGAGATTGTTCCGTGGGTCTAACTATAAGGTGGAGAATACTTATACCCATTGTGATTGCAAGTATTTCATGACCTTTTCTTTCTCGTTCTTTTCTTCCTTTACACATTAGGTGATGATCTACAAGGAATTCCAACCTAGAAAAGCTTTGGTTCTGTTAAATATAATGAAACTTAACCCATTCAAAAGCAAAGGTGGGAAAAATGCAATTTTTCTCGTGTTGACCTTCACTGTAAAATCTTTTAAAAGGTAACAAAAAAAGGAGGGGAGAGCATAATCATACTATAATAGAGTATAGTAATCCTATGCTTATTTTAATTAACTTGGCAATCCCATAGGAGCCCTTCAACTCCTCAGAGTCATCAGAAAATCCTGTCATATTTTAGTTCTGTTTCACAGTAACATGGAGATTGGTTTGCTTATCCCATGGGATCTGAGGCATTATACATGAGGGATATAAAGTACTGTTTAAAGTTAATCATTTTGGAATATAAAACATTGGGAGCAGTGCTGTTGTTCTGAAGATTTATTAACTGGTTGGCACATAGTCATTACACACAGAGCCACACTAGGTTTTTATATGTCACACTAAATACTTACTGTTTTTTTCTGAGTTATTATTTTAGAGCATAGCTACAGCTCAGTGCACATTAAATTAAAACAATGTGATGACGCATGTTTGCCTGACATCATTTGTTTCCCCAAATGCATCCTTTATGGGATTTATAAATGAATACACTGGTAAAGAGATTCAAGAGCCTAATAATAAAGAAAAAAAGGTTAAGATTTTGAGTGCTGAGGTCAGAGAGATTAATGCTTGAGTCCTGTTTTTGCAACAGGGAATCATAAACCTTTGGGAAAGCCATTAACTTCCCTAAACTTTGGGTTAGAATATGTTCCCCAACTGTCCTTCTGTGGCCAGAACTCAGTTTGTGAGGAAGCTCTAGAGTCAGTGTCAACAAACCTTTTCTATTAAGTGCCATTCCTTAGTCTGCTTGGGCTACTCTAACAGGATACCAAATGTCTTAAATAGACATTTATTTTTCATAAGCTCAAAATGTGAAGTCAGGATGTCAGCATGGTTGGGTTCTTGGTGAAGGCCGTCCTCTTGCCTTGCAGATGCTCACCCATCATGCTATATTCTCATAAAGCTAAGAGAGACAGGGTAGAAGGGAGGGGGGAGAGGGAGAGATCAAATTCTGGCCCTCATTGTTTACTTATAAAGACACTACTCTCATCATGGGCTCTGTGCCTCTCTACTTCATCTAAAAATAATTACTCCCAAAGGGCCCATCATCCCATATCATCACATTGGGAATTAGGTCTTAAACATGCATTTTGGAGGTCGACACATTTAATTAACCATAGCCAGATACTAAATACTTTTATGTCTTTGTTAATCATACACTATCTATGGCAGATCTTCAGTTCTTCCTTTTAGTGCAAAAGCAGTCACAGCCAGTATATAAACCAGATGAGTATAGCTCTCTTCCAGTAAGGCTTTTATGTAGGGACACTAAAATAGGAATTTCATATAACTTTATTTTTTAAATTTGTATTCTTTTTTTAGAAGTTATTTCTTCTTTTCAGGGCTGCACCCACAAAATGTGGAAGTTCCCAGTCTAGGGGTTGAATTGGAGCTGTAGCTGCCACGGCAACATCAGATCCTAGCCAAGTGTCTGCGACCTACACTGCAGATCACAGCAATGCCCGACCCTTAACCCAGTGAGCGGGGATCCAGGGATCAAACCTGCAATCTCATGGATACTAGTCATTACCAGTGAGCCACAATGAGAACTCCCATATAATTTTATATGTCACAAAATTTATATTTCTGTTTTGTTTCTACTATTTAAAGATGAATAAAGTATTCCTCACTTATAGTTAATTTTTTTTAAAAAGTTATCAGCCAGATTTGGTTTCTAGTCCAGAGTGTGCTGATCCCTGCTTTGAGAGATTTTAGACCGTCATGGTGAAAGAACCTTGACCTCTGAGTCACCACATGGAAGAAAAATGCCTACAAACTAGGAACGACTGTCTTATTTTTCTGTGAGAAGTAAATCTCTAGTATATGAAGATTATAGATTTTGTGTGTGTGTGTGAGAGCTGCTAGCATTACCATATTTAATATACCACTTCCAAGGAATGTGTGAGGATAAAATAGAAAAATGAATGAAAACACTTAGCATAGTGCCAACACATAACGTTAATTATTTACCCTATTGTTCTTGGACTTATAACACAGGCTGCGTCCATGTAAAGGCACTAAACTTGCCAACTTTGAGACATCATACCAAGTGTGAGTAGTTTCATCAGTGTAGTGACAGATAGCAGTTAGAGGGTATCCCACTCTTGACTTAGAAATGTCCTAGAGTCTAGACAATCTGTCTTAAAATAAATGTTCAGGAGTTCCCGTCGTGGCGCAGTGGTTAACGAATCCGACTAGGAACCATGAGGTTGCAGGTTCGGTCCCTGCCCTTGCTCAGTGGGTTAATGATCCGGCGTTGCGGTGAGCTGTGGTGTAGTTTGCAGACGTGGCTCGGATCCTGCGTTGCTGTGGCTCTGGCGTAGGCTGGTGGCTACAGCTCCGATTCAACCCCTAGCCTGGGAACCTCCATATGCCGCGGTAGCGGCCCAAGAAATAGCAACAACAACAACAACAACAATAACAACAACAACAAAAAAGACAAAATAAATAAATAAATAAATAAATAAATAAATGTTCACCAGCAGTAACCTGATGATTCTATAATTCTGTGGTACAATGTTGCCAACAGCCCAAGTGCTGCCTATAATACATAGCACACTGACCCATCTTTGTAGCCAAGTTTATACTAACATGTTTAAGGAGAATTTTACACTTTGAAAACATCTATGTGTAGAGCAGAAAATCCAATGAAAATTGTTGCATTTTTCAGCAAAAGACATGACTTGTTATAAAATTACATTTAAATATTGAACATTTTCTAATTATTTGTATCATACATATTCTTACAGTTATCATGTTCTAACCATTACCATTAAATGCTGTTTAAAATCACGAGGTATTGAATATCCTGTGCTGCCTTTCCTGAGGGGTTCAGTTTAAAGTCTTCAACCTTTTCCGAAACCTTTTCCATATTAGGTCCCTCAGAAAATTATAGTCTTCTTAGACCTTTTTATTTTACTTACTGAACCATAGAAATGAGTTATCTCCACAATGTAGTTATAAGACAATAATCAGAAAATTGGTTGGGTACCTTTATATCTCACATTTCTTTGAGCCTTTCTCCTCAGCTTGCCAGTATGATTTTACAGACTCAATTTGTATGAGTAGGTAACATGAAAAAGAGCTCTAACTTAGAGTCTGGAGACTTGGTCTTTTGGTCCCTTGGTTACTCATTGTGTGATTTAAGGAAAATTATGAACATCTTTGAGCCTCTATTTCCTTATTTATGCTTTGGAGAGAATAGTACCTACACCACAGGTTTGTAGTGATAAAGAAATGGAATTATGTTTGTGAAAGAGATTTGTAAACTTCAAGTCATCTAAATGATGTAAGAAGCTGTTTTGCAGTAAAACCTTACTAGTTTATCAGTGTATAATGTTTTCCTTATTTATTCAGTTTCTATAGCAATGACTATTTTGTTTTCTAGGAAAAAAACTTACTCACTCTTACTCTCCCTCCAGTTCTATCTCTATCCCTTTTTCTAACTCACATGCATGGATGCATGTGTGCACACACGCACACACACACACACACTGTGATGCTGCTGCTCTAGGAGGAACATTTTGTCCATTGCTGCAAAAGCAACTTCTGACCATATTTCCTCTTTCTCTGTGGGTGGAGTGAGGCAAAATCTGGATAGAGATGTTGGAAAATGAGAACAGCTGACTGAAATTTTATCCCTTCTGTGCAAATCTGGAGAATTTGTTTCTCTAAGAGACAAAATTTAGAGCAAAATAGTTTCTTCAACAGTTTTAGGGGTTATCATCTTGAAACAATGTATGTGTTGAAAGATGCAATAAGAAGTAGATAGGCCATCAACTCTGGAGCTCTTTTGAAAATTAGCTGTTGACAAAATAATTCTTTCCCCGAATTTCCTCTACATCCTCATCTTCCCCACAATTCTTCCACTCATTTTAATGTATCTCCTATTTAGACTTTCACTGAGAAAATGGCATTTGGTAATTTTTAAATATATAAATTGTATAAACTTTATCATCGGAAATAAAAGATGTCCCTTATGTTAGTTTAATGTGAAGAAAGGTCACCAGATTAAATCCGGTGGAAGCTGGGTAACGGCTGTTTCAGTCTCTGAACAACCATTCAAACTATTGACCCAGGCGCAGAAATGATTTGCAAGGTAATCCTGAAACTAGGGTTGCATGAAGGGACATAAGCTCTCATATGCTAATTTCAAATAGGGAATATGAGAGGCCCATCTCCAGCTATCTTATATCAGAACTCTCAAATCTGGGTCAGTTCACTGAAGGAAGGGCCGGCATGGATCACTTTGGAAACTAGAGCTCTTAAGGTGTGTGCCTCAGCTCAAGGCGAGTTTTACTGCTTCAGAAAGCTTATCATGTTTAAGTTTTCATTTGGCTCTAACAAACTCCCACGCTTCAGGGAAGGAAGGGAGGAGGAAATAATTTACCTGTCCTAGTCTGATGCCAGTATGCTCAAAGAACTTAGTATTTCCCTAGGTGTAATTTCGGAAATTTGTGGGTGGGCTTTTCCCCTAGCTTTTACAATAACAACAGTGGAGAAACATTAATGTATGGAGGCCAGAGATGCCAGATTTTCTGAGATTGATGGAACAACTAGGCACTAAAAGCATTGTCTTCTATCTTGAATGACTTTTCTAATATCATCCAAATGCTCTGTGCATAATAACCTGAACTTAGAACCGAAGTCCATCATACATATAAACAGAAAGCATTTTTTGCCTAGTTTCAATATATACTGAATTTTCTGAGAATTAACTGCTCTGTCAACTGAGGTAAGATTGTATTCTGTTTTGCTTAGGAACCTTACTAAGAGTTGTTCATTGTTACAGAAAATCATGTTGCCAACAGTGATGCTGCTTGCAGATTTTGAATCATTAATAAAACACTCTGGAATTAGTCTACGTTTGTTATTGTCACATTCATGGTGATTCTACATATAGTGCATACATCTGTGTGTTTATTACTGTAGCTGTGTCAATTTATTTACATAGTGAAATGCATATTACTTTATTATAAATTACTGCTATTTATCTCTTTTGAGTATGGTTATAACATTATTTATTAGTTTTGAGATTATGTATACAGGTAGGATATATTATCCGTGAATCTATTTTGAGAACAGTGAAAGAACTTTACAAGAAATTTATCATTAAAGTGAGACACTAAATTCGAAAGATTAAGAACCACTAGGATTCATAGTCATGGCTATAATGCTCATGTTTTGGGGGAAAACCAGTGTGACCTGAGAGATGTAACCAAGGCTCAAATCCATTGAGGCAGGTGTCTTAAAAACCTCCAAACCAATCAGTATCGTTTCCTCCATCCTTGTTAAATACATACTCAGTTTATGATGTAGTAGCAGCTCAGGCATCTCAGAGAAACTGTAATTTTTTTTTTTTCTCTGAGGCAACCAATAGCTCTTTTGCAATAAATTACTTAATAATAGACTTGTTCTCAACTTAGAGATAGAAAGGACCACAGGACATTTTTGAAACAATCTTTCTCCCAGGGAGAAGATTCTCATTATGCAACATTACTTACAAGTCCCAAAACTGTTGCTTTAATGCCTCCAGGGATGGAAAACATACTATCATACCAGACGATTTGTGATTTGTTTACAGTGTTGAATGCTCCCTTTTAGAAAGATTGAGTTAAAGTTTCTCTATTTAAAATTCTACCCCCTAATCTAAGTGTGGTTCTCCTTAGTAATCAAACTAGTTGTTTTTACTGTCTCCCATAGCAGCCCTCCTATGCTTGAAAAGAATGTTCACTTAGTGTTGAAATAAAGCCAACAATTCAGTCAAGGGAAACACGTGAAGGTGTGAGCACTATGGGGATGATGGGTAGTAGAGGCTCCACATTAGGAATCTGAGTTGAGGCCATCAGCCAAAGGCAAGGGGATGCTGTTCTTCAGCTCCAGCATTAATTGCTTCATCAACTTCTCCTTTAGAGTTGCCATGATTAACTTTACTTCCTCAAGGCTAATGTAAGTTTTCAGAGGAGACAGTTTAGAAAGAAAGAGAAAGCATACAGGGAAAAGCATCAATTAGAGATGTTGAATTTTATGAAGCTCTAACCTCTTGTTTATCAGTTCACTGTGCTTTCTATTAAAGCCAGAAAGCAAAAGCTCGACACTCTGTCTTGGATGTCTTTGGGAGCTTGTAAACACCACTATGGAAGTAAAAAAACATTTTCCTCTCTCTTTGTTCATTTTTCCTAATATCCAAGAACTCAAACCATACAAATAGATTTTTTTTTCTGAATTATCCAACTCATAACCTTTTTAGCATCATTGGCTAGATTTGCCTACCTGAAATGCTTTACACTCACACCTGCATCCTTGCATGTCAGGCTGTATCATCTCATGCAGGTGTCCACCTAAATGTCTCCTTCTCAACAAGACCTTCCTTGACAACATTGATATAAAACACTTTCCCCAAACCCAGTTCTTTGATATTAGCTGTTTGCATCCTTTATAATTAAGTATGACTGATGTTTATTAAGTGATCTCTTTTACCTCTTTTTTTTTTCTTATTAAAATTTAAGTTCTATAGAAGTTTAGAGCCCTTATGTCTTGTTCACTGCTGTATATTCAGTGCTGTGAACAGTGTCTGGCACATGACACATGTTCAATAAATATTTTCTGAGTAAATGAATACCTAAAGAGAAACTATAGAGCTCTTTGTTTTGCACTGTAGAGTGACTTATTAGATATTAAATTGGGGTCTTTTTTTTTCTTCTAATTTTGCTAATCTTTTAGTCTTTTCTCCACGTTGTGAAGATTAATTCCTTGCATGAGATACTTACAGTTTCCCATATCTGGAAAGGCTCTACATTTTTTTTCCAGTTTTGTTCTTAAAATATGACTTGTAGCATGGAGCATAAGATGTCCAGCTTATAAAATGGTTATGTGGATGCTGTGCCTCAAACCTAGTGGTCCGAAAGGTTTAGTGAGGATGTGGAACTTCCTAATTTTATCCCTAGGAATGCTTAAACTCTGGAAACAGCTGGTAAAGTCTATCTTTGTGCTATGTTAGGCATTTTATATTGATTAATTTTGTAGTTGTTTTAGTGTGTTTGGGTTTTTGGACTCTGTCCTCTTGCGTATTCATATTACTAGCTAGGAGCTTAAAATAAAATAATATCATTTATAATGGGAGTACTATGTGTCTTTGGAATGGAGTTCCATTTTGCATCCACAGTCTCATATCTTTTGTTCCCAAATGTTTTGCCAACAAAGGAACTGTATTTTGATTTATTTGAAGGAACAGCAACAGACAAGAATCTTAAAAGTTTATACTGATATTAATATTTCTGTTTTTGAGGTTCATGAAATGGTGACAATTATCAGACTACTGTTCATATGCTTTGCAGCAGGACTTCTGATTTTCTCTTCCCTGTACATGCTGTATACCTCTTAATTTCTCATGCTCCCCACTATCCCTGCCAATAGGTAACACTGTGGTTTTGTGTATCTCTCTGGTCATGGCATGGATCATAGAATATCTGACCGGTGGTTAAGTGGTCAGTAGAGCAGCAATGCCGAATCTTACTCCAGCACTACCTGAACCATAAAAAGTTAGTCACTTGGTCTGATCTCTCATTATCAAGTGCATTAAAATATGTGCTTGATAATAAATAACATTAATTATGTTGCATCAGAAAAGGTTCAGAAAGGTAAGATAGGATATACTGTTGGCCATTTACATTTAGTCCCTGTTAAGGTGTGAACTCTACTCACTACTCTATTTAGCACTGCTGGACAATTCTTGGCAGAAGCTGTAAATACTAAGTGGAGGTCTATCAAAGCCTAAGCTTGTTTTAACGAGACTAAAAAATAATAGTACTTTGTTAAAAAATAGCTAATTCTGGACAAATGCCAGGCAGTAAATGCTGGAATGCACTAAAATAGATAAATAAAGACTCTCACTGTCCTCAACTGATGCCCACATCAAAGATGAGAGCTGAAGCATCACCCTTAGCACTCAGTCACAGGATAATTTTATTCCTTGTTATATTCTTTTTATGCTCTTTTTTTTTTTTTTTTAAAGTGGCCACACCTGTAGCATATGGAAGTTCCCCAGCCAGGGGTCTAGCCACAGCCATTGTAGAAGCAACGTCAGTAGTTATGTTGTGAGCCACACTAGGAAAGTTCTCTGTGTATGCTCTTCTAAACCTACTTTATTGGACTTAGGGATAGAAAGTCAGTCTAAGATACAGAATTATCATGCAGTAATCTTTTGAGGATCTTTGAGAGATGATAAAATAAATGGCATGCACATTGCCACTTCCTGCACCCATAATTAATCTCTAATAGATCTTACAGAATCCAAGAATCCAAGGCCTTGTCTAATTTTTTTTTCATATATATATATATATGTATATTTTCACACACACACACCCACACGTATATTCTACATACTTTGGTAATGTATTTCTGAAATAGTTGTGTTAGATCAATTTTGTTGAATCAAATCGTAATTTAGTTGCACAAAGATTTCACTATTTAAATTAATCCTAGTGTGAACATACTTGTAAATAGTCACCCATTAATTTTCTTCTTAAATAAATTTTTCGTAAAATGAATCCCCTCTTCAAATATATAATTATAAGCAGTGTATATCATTATTAATCAGCTAGGTAGAGGGGTATCAAGAACCTTCTAAAATGATTAGTACCCCAAACTGTGCTTCTCCTGAAACTTCTATATGTGGCTTTACATTGTGAAAGTCAAGCACTGGCTAATATTTCACCTCCCTGTGAGCAAGGCAATGTATTCTTTCTATAGTAAATCTTTCCTCGTTTAGGGCTTTCAGTTCATCAAAATGGCATTTGTTAAGATTAGTAGATGTTAGTGTTTTATTTCTTCCTTTAATGAATGGTTATTCATTAATGGATCCAAACATTTTTTTATAACCAGATCTTCAACATTGTATTTAGCACCAAAGGTAGAGAAAAAGATCAGTGCCTGGAGGATCCCACACCCTAACTAAGGAGAATAGAAATGACAGACAGTTTTATACCTTGTTATAACTCTTTTGGAAAGGGATTTGATAATATTTCATGATCATGTATTAGGTTTAAGGCCCTTGGGGCATATACTTCAACATGTTTAATTTTTACAAACACTCTGAAGTGCAGATTATAACCCCACTTTAAGGAGAAGGAACATTAGTGGAGTTGAAGCATCTTGCCCAAAGCCATTCAGCTGTGAGGTGCAGTATTAATAGTTGTGGGGAGTCAAGATTTAAATCAAATTTCATTTGATGATAAATACTATGGATTTTATCAACCTAATTGGTTAAAATCTATCTGATAAGATAATGTTGCAAGATTTATCAACAATTAACATCTGTCCATAAGAGTTTATCAGATCCTTCTATCAGGAGTTAGACAAACAATGAGAAGTAAAATTTAAGGGGTTGTGCTGAAAAGCTTTTTAAGAAGGGCAGCTGTCTTGGTTGGGTGGGGACACTGGACATCTTGGCATTGGTGTAAGATCATTCGCTGGGAGAGCCAAAGAGGTGCCAGAAGTTCTATCAGCAGAATCCTTCTTTTCTATCATCCTTTATTCCCATCTTCCTCCCTCCCTCCACCCTCCCTCTCTCTGCTCTGTCTCTGTCTCTCTCTCTATTGCTCTCTCTCTTTTTCTGGCTAGGGACTTTCTGAAATAAAACAAAGAGTCCAGCCAGCCACCAAACACAGGGCACTGACTGTTAGGTTTCCCAAGGGAGGAACATGCAAAGCCAAGTTGGTAAAACAATAGATTTATTAAGGCATCAGAGGGAGACAGATTGAGAGCTCAAGATGGTGCCAGCCCTGACTGTGACGAGATGCTAGGCTTATGGAGGATCTTTGTTAGGAATCTGTGCCTAGAGTTTTTGGTGGAAACTTGTGGCAGAAACAATGAAGAAGGGGTGGGGGGGGAAGGCTGGGGAAGGGGAAGGGGTCGAGTCCCATGACAGAAGGCAATTAATCCTTGTAGGTGATTAATCTATGCAGGCAGTTGTTTTCCCAAGGGCTGTTGTTTCTTGCTGCCCAACTTGAGTGTCCACATTCTGGGAGATGGTGTCCACAGTAGGTCTCCAAGTTGAACAACCATATTTGGGGGTGGAGATTCTGTCTCCACCCTCCTGGGAACCTATCATTCCAGCCTTTTGTTACGTGGGTTAGGGGTGATGGTCCACTCTTCTGTAGATACTTCCTGCTGGATAGGGACAATGAGTACTGGGTGGCAGAGCATGGTAGGTTCCTTCCATAGAGGATGGGAAGAAAAGAAAAATAAGATTAAACAGAGGTTGGGATATAGGTTGATACTGGTACTCTTGAAGGAGGAGTATAGTTTTCTCTAAGTAGGTTTTAACATTTGATATGATATTAACACATAATTAATAGGAGCTATTAGTCATTATACTTGTTGTCTCCTTTCTGTTATTATAAGAGGAGACCTTGAAAATGTAAAGTTGCAGCTCCCAGCGGATGCCATTTTGAGAACAGCTGGTGGCATCAAATCTAACAGGGCTCATAAACCTTTAGTTCTTAGCCGTATAAAGACTTCTCTAAAATTACTTGCATAATATTAGTGCTGCCTTGGATGTCTGACCCACAGCTACTCCATTCTGCCTTTTCTCTTTAATGGCCAATGCAGATGCCACTGTTAATGATTTCAGTGTTTTTCGAGATATGAGAAGATGCAAGAATTTGGGCTCATAAAAATCCTTACCTGAAATCTAACTATCTAAAGACCTGTTCTGTCAATTTCCCAGAGCACAGAGTACCTTATTTCTGATCATCACCCTGAACTCCTTTCAGGGAGTGTTGAAGTTCAACAGTTTCAGCAGTTTAAGATTTAATCTTTGTAGAGGCAAATGGCAAGTACCAATCTCCAGTTCAGAGGGCTCCCCCATTCATAAATTTGACCATAGTTTTTGGGATACATTTAATGACCATTTAGTCCCACAGTGCTAGGAATGAACGTTCCTAGGTCTGGCAAAGATTTCACTGACAGGCCATTCAATGTGCTATTACTGGACTAGGCCTTATTACAATAGCCAAAAGTCTTTGGACCCCCTGTCTTCCTAGTCTCTTATGGTCCAGGCAAATATTCCCTCTTGTTGCATTTTCCCATATCTAGAGATCACTGATCTCATATGGAACTGTATATCATTTTATAAGAGACTCAGTTAAATTTGGTAATGCAAGAAGTAGCAATTTTGTAAATACAGTTAATAAAAATATTATAGCAGTATTAGTAAAGTCATAAATAAGAATTTAAGTTAAGAGCTTTCACCAACTACAGCCCAGTATGTATCCTAGTTCAGCTGGCTTAGTCCGTTCCTTATCTTTAAAGGAAATTATATATTTGTCCATTCAGCTTAATCTCCTAGTGTTATTAGGCTGGTTATCTCTGGATGGTTTAATTGTTCCCAATATAAAGGAGCCTTTAAATTTAAATTACTATAGCCTGGGAAAGTTGTGTCACTTGGCTGAAGTCTTAACTTGTTGCTGATTGAGCTTGAGTAACATTAGAAGAAAACGTATTTATGGTCTGGGTCAGAGCAGGTATTAACTGGTCAGGTGATGTTACCTAGTAACATCAATAATAAGAGCCTTGGAGGGGAGAAACCCACCAAGGTAAATCAGAAGCAAAACAAATAACCCTATGAGTAGGTATGGCAATCTTGGGATACCAGTCTACTTCTGATGTTGTCGTCTTTTATCCAGACATTGGTGTTTTTCTTATTTGAGCCTTATTTTAGGGTGAGTTTGAAGTCGGTAGTTCTCTCTGTAGACCAGTCCAATGAAGAGAGAAATACAAGTTTAAGAGTTAATTTTCTATTTGTATATATGGCACTTATGAATTCCTGATAAGAAACCTTTTATCTAGGCTAGAGACAGCCATTTAAATGATACTTTTTCCTGGAGTTCCCATAGTGGCTCACTGGTTAATGAATCCGACTAGGAACCATGAGGTTGCTGATTCAATCCATGGCCTCGCTCAGTGGGTTAAGGGTCTGTTGTTGCCATGAGCTGCGGTGTAGGTTGCAGACACAGCTCAGATGCTGCGTTGCTGTGGCACTGGAGTAGGCCAGCAGCTACAGCTCTGATTAGACCCCTAGCCTGGTTACCTCCATATGCTTCAGGTGTGGCCCTAGAAAAGACCAAAAAAAAAAAAAGTGTTACTTTTTCCAGAAAGTATAGTCCTCTGGTTATCATGGGACATCTGATATTCCCCCAGAGACAGATTATAGCAGTCAGCTTCAGAAACAAGCTTAGAGTATTTTCTTAATAATTCAGTTAAACTTTATGATAATACAACGTAGCAGCCAAGAACTATTTGAGAGGTAAGTTTTACACATATTACTGGAATTCGGCCTCTGTCTGCCAGTGCCAAGTTGAAATGCAGAGACAGAGTTTTGGTTAAAGGAGAAAAAAAAAATAGCTTTATTGTTTTACCAGGCAAAGGAGAGTCATAGCAGGCTAATGCGTTAAAGACTGTGCCCCTCTTTAGAAAGAATTGCAAGGAGTTTTATAGTAAAAAGGAGAAAAATAGGTTTTCAGATAGGAATCAGGATTGGGACAAACATGCATTCTTCTTTCTTTGGGGGAATCTTAGTCATCAAAGCTGGAGTCAGGAGATCTCGGCATGATCATGATGGTGGTCTTCTGGGTTATTGCCTAGAGTAACGGTACTTAGAAAAAGGCCATGTTGATTAGAGATTAGAACAAATTAGGAAAGTTCCTGAAAAGCATCACATGTTAATAATCCTTAACCCACAGGCAGTTATGCTCAGGGGGTATAATCTTTAGTTTATGGGGGTGACTGTGTTTAGGGTATAACTAAGTCAGGGAGAAGAAGGACAAAGGAGTCAAAGCTGTTTGATTTCAAAGTATTCATTTCAAAAAGAAGCATAAGGAATATAACTTTTCTCTGAGGAGTATGAGGCGCCTGCATCAGAGAGTAAATGTTAACCTCAATACTAGAGGTAAAACTACAATATGAATTAAAACAATCTTTTTTTCCATTAAATTACCCTCATTTTTACCAAATATAGGCAAATTAGGATTGTAGAAAGTATACCCCAAATGGAAAACACATTTTCTAACCATTTATTTTTCTTTATTGAGTTTGCCAGGGAGCTGGGAAGAACCAAGAGGCTGTCTTGGATTTCTCATAGCCCTGTTTAATTCACAGCTACTGTTTAGCTATCTTAACTTCTCTGATTTAGGAGCAGACTGTTACCATGCTACAAGGGCATTAGGTTGGCAAAAGTCTGATAATGCGGGGTTAATTCCTTGTGCCATAATCTTTATAGATTTTGTTTTTACTTTTCTTTTGATAATGTTTCTCCTGTAATTTAATCTATCAAATAATCCTAGTTCAATATTTTTTTTCTGAGATGCCCCAGGGCCCCTTTGAAGCATCCCAAAGTTAGCTGGAGGTCAAAAGAACTTGAATTAGAATTTGACACTCAGGAAGTTTGTCAAAGAATATAAGGAAAAGTTTAAAAACACCTGGTCAAATAGAATAATAGATTATTGTTTAACATTACTTACTCATTCAACCAAAGCAACAAAGGATTTGAAAAGAAAATACAAATCAAAGACAAAGAAATCTACATAATCTGCTATCAAAAGCAGCATTTTAAGAAAAACTTCTTTTAACAGAGAGACCAAATCCAAATTCAAGTTTTACACTAGCTTTTAAAATTAGTTTACACGATTAGATTTAATTCTAAATTTAGTTAGTCCTGACCATGCACAAAATTCTTTTCTCAGTGTCCACTTTGCACAAACCTTCTATCACTTTCCAAATCCATATTATTCTGTCCCCTATCTTTCTGTTCAAAATAACAAGCTATGAGATAGACTTTCTTTCCTCTTAATAAAATGCAATTCAATTCCTCCTTCTGTACTGAAAACACACCACATCCTACTTTCCTAAAGCAACCATGGACTGTCTTTTATAATTTCTAAAAACATGTGCTTTCTTGTAGAGAACATCTCAGGGTGGCACCAAACATATTGATTAATAGTCTTAAATGACTTCTGGTTTCTCTGTTTAGTAACTGAAGTCTCAGCTGTCTCATTTGACTTTTATTAAACCTGGGTACAATAAGGTATTATAGTTAATGTGGATGACTCTAAAGACATGTCTATATTCATTAGATCAAGAAACATCAACTTTAATACTAGACGTTAATTTAATACTAAATATTTTCCAGTTCATGTGAACCTAAAATTAATTTGCCTTTTGTATTTTGATAATTTATGTAAGCATTCAATTCCCTTTAAGCCAATTAAGTAGAGCTCTTTTATGAATTAATTTTGGCAATGCCATACATGCACAACACATACAAAGATACATACAAACAAGCAAAACTGAGACCTCAAATTTCCCATTCTGAAGTTTCGGTCATGAATAAGGTACAAATGTATAAAACCTGTCAGTTTTAGAGAGAGACTGGATTCAAATTGGGTTTCTGGCAGATGGAACAAATCAAGGTCACGTGTCTAGATGGCTAAACCCCTTTTTATTAATGCTTATGAAAAAGACATAGGGATTCTATTTGTTCCTGAGAATTCAGCTTCCAGGCTGAACCCCTTTTCCTGAAATTTGTTTTTCAAAAAGATGGTGGAGATAAGAATTCCAGAAGGCCAGGTAGAACATCTGCATCTCAAAGGCACAGGCAAATTCCTCCTAGGATGACTTTGCTCCTCTAAGGCCAGAAAAAAATATTCCTCAATATTATAAGCCTCTTCCTTGACACATTAAAGGCTCTGTCATGTAAGACCAAGAATGGAGTTTGTGGGCCCTGT
Organism: Phacochoerus africanus; assembly: GCF_016906955.1. Classification (NCBI taxonomy): domain Eukaryota; kingdom Metazoa; phylum Chordata; class Mammalia; order Artiodactyla; family Suidae; genus Phacochoerus; species Phacochoerus africanus. The sequence goes on from NC_062544.1 coordinate 142,880,867, forward strand.
TCTAATTATTGTAGTTTTCTGTCTGTCAGGGGAAGCCTGGCTTATAAAATGAATGGCAAGTATGGTGTGTCCTTCCTTGGTCTCAGGGTCTAGATTAGTGTATAGATCAGACATGGGAAGGGAACATGGACCCTGATTATGACTAAGATTCCATTAGCAAATCAGGGGGTGTATATTGGGGTTGGCAGAATTATGTGGATGGGTCTTTTAACTTAATTTGAATGGGAGCATGATGTTGAGCTATGGAAGGAGCGGAAGTATCCCATACCCTGGGCGAAACAATGGAGGCTGGGAGAGGTAGCTGGGATCAGGTTCTGGATGAGAAAGAAGGAGGAGGAGGGAGGGGTCGGTGAAGGAGATAGGAGTGAGAAGTGTAAGGGAGGTTCTAAATTTAGATAGCCTATCTCTGCGGAGGATTGAGGATCAGGGTTGGGCACGTGGGTAATATCAGGAAAGAATAGTCGAAGGATGTCCTAATGAGGTGCAATTTAGCGTGGGTGTTGTTAGGGTTTGGAAATTAGGCCATCAACTCCCACAATAGAGACTTAAGAGGGGTGTGTGGGGCCTGTAAATTCAGCTCGTGCAGAGTAAGTGGCCCCTGTGTCAATAAGAAAAGAGATCAGCTTACCTGCAACCAGCAGATTTAACCAGGGCTCTGATGGAGTGATAGGCGTGGGGGCCAAGGGGCCTGGGCACCCTCAGTCTTCTGCGGCCAGACCAAGGAGGATCAGCAGGTTGAAGTTCAGTGATTCTGGTCTTTCTGCAGGGAGGGATGTGGGTGGCCCTCCCCTGAGGGTGTTGGTCAGGATCGACCTTCCAGTGGCCTCTCTTGCCTTATTTGAAACACTTGCCTGGAGGAGCCTTGAGGAAGTTGTTTCTGTGAGGGAGCCTATATTTTGGGAGCCCTGAATGGCAGTTGCCATCATTTGGTTTTTAGCCTGATCTCTTTTTAATTTTTGGTTTTCGGCCTCTTCATACTGATTATTAAAGACCTTGAAGGCAAGGCTCAAGAGATCCCATTCTGGGGTTTGAGAGCTGTCCTCCAATTTTTGTAGTTTGCGTCTTATGTCAGATGCAGGTTGAGAAATGAAGTGAGTGTTTAAGAAAAAACTTTCTTCTACTAAGGAAGGTTCTAAATTTGTACAGTTTTGGAGACCCTCTGTTAAGTGAGAAAGAAAGAGGGCAGGGTTTTCGTCTGGGTCTTGGATATTTTAGTTTTTCATAGTTGACAACTCTATATGCTGCTTTCCAGGGTCCTGCTATGAGACAAGTTACCATGTGACTCCAGTGTCTGATGCCGGGGGAATCTACCTGATAGGCTCTGTTTGGTTCTTGTCTGGGGACTGCTGCTGCCTTGATCAGCTGGTGGTTATCTTACCAGTGGAGGTCATCAGCATGGGCCTGAGCAGCTAACCAGACTCTTTCCTTTTCCTCTGGGGAGAGAGTGGAGGATAAAATGATAGAGATGTCATTCCAGGTAAGGTCATAGGACTGAGTGAGATATTCAGATTCCTTCATGTAGGTGGAGGGGTCAGAAGAGAAGAGATCTAATCTTTTTTCAGCTTGCGAGAGGTTGAACATAGAAAAAAAAGGGACAGGGATCCAGGCATTCCCTTTGGTTCCTGCAACTTCCTGTAAAGGGAGTAAAGGAGCCGGTTGGGAGGTGTCTTTGGAGACAGGAGGTTGGGTCTTAGACCGTGTATGAGGAGGGGAGAAAAAAGGGTCAGGATCTGGATTAGGATTGGGAAAAGCTTAGAGAGCCAAGGGCAGAGGGCAGAGGAGAGAATGATTGTGAGTTGGTGGGAGAGCTAGCAGCACAGAGTGGATTATACAGGGGGAGGAAGATCATTTACAGGATCAAAGGAGGAGACATCAGAATCAGAGTGAGGCAGTAGTGAATCTTGAAGGAAGGAGAAGAATTTGAAGGGTGGAGCAAGAGGAACAGAGGGAGGGTCAGGAGCTGAAGGTAAAGAAGGTAAAGTTGCCATTACAGAAACTAAAGTTATTGAGGTTGTGTAAGATATTAAAATCAAAAGTGCCATTCGGGGGCCATTGAGAGCCATTATCCAATCTGTTTTGGGTCCAGGTGGAATTAAAAACTTAAGACACTTGAACCTAATGCCTCCTCTTAGTCTAAGAGTATCTGAATTTTATAAGAGGCAGACAAGAGGCATGTTCCCAGAGGAGTGGAGGAAGTCCTACCTCTGATGAGAAGGAAAGAGGACTAAGAGGGGACAGAGGGTAAAGTAAAGGCCCACCTTTGTGAGTGCCACCACTCAGGCTGGGCGTCCCCAAGGTCTGAGTAGTGGACCTGAGAAGAGAGAGAGAGGTTGCTGTCTGATTTGGGCATCCACAGAACAGAGAAACTGGGTGCTAGTGGCTTTGGAGTCCTATGACCTAGGGCTAGGATTTGTCTGAGAGGATTGTGCTCTGATGTGTCAGAGGAACTGGGGCCCAGTGTTAACAGAAGACCTGGGAAGGTGGTACTTCTGAGAATTAGGAGGCTGGTGTTGGATGTGGAGCCGGTAAGGGAAAGGCAAAGTTCTGATTTGGCATTCCTCCCTGGCTGGGCTCCAGAGGGTTGGCAGGGAGGTGCCTAGATCAGGGGACCAAAGCCCAGGTGGGATTCAGAGGTTAGGCCAGGATGAGCTTCTGCTGCATGATGCTCTCCAGGTTGCAAACCCAGGAATTTTGGGCAGCGCTGACCGACTTCCCGTTCCCTCACCAATCCGCTCAGGTTTTGGCACCAAATGTTAGGTTCTCTGAGGGAGGAACACACAAGGCCAAGTTGGTAAAACAAAAGATTTATTAAGGCATCAGAGGGGGACAGACTGAGATCAAGAAGGCACCAGCTCAGACTGTGAGGAGATGCTAGGCTTATAAAGGATCTGTGGCAGGAGTTTATGGTGGGAACTTGTGGCAGGAACAATGAAGGAGAAAGGGAAGGTCGAGGGAGGGGTAGGGGGTGGAGTCCCATGACAGAGGGAAGTTAATCCTTGTAGGTAGTTAATCTATGCAAACAGTTGTTTTCCACGGGTCATTGTTTCTGCTGCCCAACTTGAAAATCCACACTGTGAAAGAGGGTATTCACAGCAGGTCTCCAAGGTGAACAACGATATTTGGGGGTAGGGGGGATTCTGTCTCCATCCTCCTGGGAACCCATCACTAACTTTTTAACCTACCCATTTTTTTTTTCTGGTTTCCTTATGCCTCTGGTATGAGTTGGCACATATATAGATATTTTTTAAAGTATAGTTATGTACAATATTGTGTTAGTTTCAAGTATACAGCAAAGTGATTAAGTTTTATATATATATATTTTCAGATTTTTTCCGTTATAAGTTATTACAAGATTTTAACATAGTTCCCTGTCCTTTATAATAAATCCTTGTTGCTTACCTATTTTATGTATAGTATGCATAGTAGTTTCTATTTGTTAATCCCATATTCCTAATTTATCCTCCCCTCATTCCTTTCCCTTTGGTGGCCATATTTGTTTGTTATATCTATGAGTCTATTTCTGTTTTATATGTAGATTCATTTATGTTATTTGTTACACTCCATATATAAGTGATAGAATATAATTGCATTTCTCTGACTTACTTTACTTAATATGATATTCTCTAGGCCCAGTCATATTGCCGCAAATGTCAGTGTTTCATTTTTTATAGCTGAGTAATATTCCATCATATATATACACCATATCTTCTTCAGTCTCTTGATGGACATGTGGATTATGTGGGCAGTTTCCATGTCTTAGCTGTTGTAAATAATACTGCTGTGAACACTGTGGTGGATGTATCTTTTTGAATTAGACTTTCCATCTTTTCAGTATACATAACCAGGCATGACATTGCTGGATCTTATGGTAACTCTATTTTTAGTTTTTTAATGAAACTCCATACTATTTTCCATAGTGGCTGCACCAACTTACTTTCCCACCAACAGTGTGGGAGGGTTCCCTTTTCTCCACACCTTGTCTAACATTTGTAGACTTTTTGTTGATAGCCATTTTGACAGGTATAAGGTATTAGGTCTTTTTTTTTTTTTTGTCTTTTTTGGGCCACACCTGTGGCATGTGGAAGTTCCCAGGTTAAGGGTTCAATCAGAGCTGTAGCCGCTAGCCTACAGCAATGTGGGATCTGAGCCATGTCTGCAACCTACACCACAGCTCACAGCAATGCCAGATCCTTAACCCACTGAGCGAGGCCAGGGATTGCTCCCATGTCCTCATGGATGCTAGTCAGGTTCGTTAACTGCTGAGCCAAGATGAGAACTCCTCATTGTGGTTTTGATTTGCATTTCTCTAATAAGTAATAATATTCAGCATCTTTTCATGTGCCTATTGGCCATCTGAGTGTCATCTTTGGAGAAATGTCTTGTTTGGGTCTTCTGCCAATTTTCTGATTTTTTTTTTTAATATTGAGTTTTATAAAGTGTTTGTGTATTTTGGGTACTAATGCTTTGTGGGTTGCATCATTTGCTAATATTTTCTCCTATAGGTTGTCTTTTCATTTTGTTCATAATTTCCTTTGCTGTGTAAAAGCTTTTCAGTTTAACTAGGTCTCATTTATTTATTTTGCTTTTGTTTCTTTTGCCTTAGGAGACTGATCTAAGGAAATATTGCTATGACTTATGTTTGAGAATGTTTTGCTTATGTTCTCTTCTAAGAGTTTTATGGTATCCTATCTTATACTTAGATATTTAAGTCACTTGGAGTTTATTTTTGTATATGATGTCAAGGAGTGTTCTAATTTCATTGATTTACATAAGGCTGTCCAGCTTTCCCAACACATTTGCTGAAGATACTGTCTTTCATCCATTGTATATTCTTGCCTCCATTATCATAGATTAATTGACCATAGGTGTGTATGTTTATTTCTGGGCCCTCTATTCTGTTCCATTGAATGACTGTTGGTGCCAGTATCATAGTGTTTTGATTGTTGTAGCTTTGTAGTGTTGTCTGAAGTCTGGGAAGGTTATGCCTGAAGCTTTGTTCTTTTTCCTCATGATGTTTTAGCAATTCCAAGTCTTTTGTGGTTTCATATAAATTTTAGGATTATTTGTTCTAGTTCTATGAAAAATGTCATGGGTATTTATTTTGAGAAGGAGCACCTTAATTCTGCGGATCGCTTTGGGTAGTATGGCCATTTTAACAATATTAACTTTTCCAATCCAAAAGAATGAGATAACTTTCCATTTCTTTGAATAATCTTCAATTTTCTTTATCCATGTTTTGTAGTTTTCAATGTATGAGTTAGCTTAAATTTTGTTGCCTAGCAAACTAACCCAAAATTTAGGGACTTAAGACAGCATTCATTATTTTTCACAATTCTTTGGATTATCTGAGTAATTGTTGTTATTATTATTATTATTATTTGCTTTGTTTTGTGGAATGACTGAATTGGGGCTGGGTGGTTAGGGATGTGCATATTTACAGGTTTGGAGCCTTAACTGCGACAGATGTACCTCTCTATATACATGGTTCTCTATCTTTAAAGAAGCTAACCCAGACTTCTTTACATATTGGCTGTGTTCCAAGAGAGCAAAGGCAGAAACTTCAAGGTACCTTGAGGCTTAGGCTCAGAACTCACAGAGTCACTTCTGCTTCATTCTTTTAGTCAAAGAAAGTCACAAAGCCAGCCCTATTGAATGTGTAATGGGGAAATAAAACCTGATGCTTGATGGGAGAAAGTGCAAAGAATCTCTGGCTATTGGCAACCTGCAACACTTTGGATGGAGAAGTGAATGTTTCTGGTCTATTATCAGTGATTGCCTCTGGCAAATGTCTTCTTGAATGCTTAGGTAATCTGTATCAGTTATCACTTCCAATAACAATGACACAAAAGAACCTCAGAAAGCATTGCTTGCTGTGCAAAGCCATGAAAAGTTTTCTACAAAAGGAAGCATTTGTTACATTAAGTTTCTACAATCAGCCACATTACACGTAAAAGTTCAATCATGACTTCACATTTGAACCAGGTTATTTTCAAGTGCTGGATGTTGAGGAAATGTTACTGTTTCTGTAACATTGTTCTTTGAATGATAGGACTTGAAGCATGGGTTCTGTACTAAACTGACATGAGATTTTCAAAGGGGAAAATTGAACAGTTCATTGAATCTTATCCCTTAAAAATTCTGAGAATTCATAGAGCTTCAAAGTAATCATCAAAAATAAGCACAAGTTTATTTTCCCAGATCTATGGAAATCCAAGAATAAATATTCATAGACACCAACATCCCAGAAACTGCTAGATGTGATCACAATGTTTGTCATTATTTCTTCATTATTCTTCAATTTTTATGGCATGAGTCCCTGATCACTCTGATTACTGAAAGTTTGATCATCAAAATAGCTCCCTAGGAATATCTTGTAATTATTGGGGTGATTACCTCAAAGAATACTTGATGTGTGTGCACCTGTGAACCCTGTGCTTTCATTCATGTTCCATTCCATGTTCCATGCTGGCAAGTCTTTTTTTTTTTTTTTTGGAAAGTACAGTAAGATGTTTATCACTTTCACATCAATGGCAGGATACTCTTTCACAAAAATCTAGAACTTGTAAGTTTCACCTTATGTTTTAATTATAATGTCATGCCAAGTCTTTTAGAGAGAACTCTTCATCATTTGAATTGGCCACAGTGAGAATAGCAACATTTCTACTAAGAACACCATTTCCAGAGTGTCTCCAAACTCCCAAGATCACAGATACAGGGAAAGTGATAGGTTCTATTTAGAGGTGGAAAGATTGACCCCTTTGCCAATTATGTGATGTACTCTGCTCTCCAGGCTTTATAGTAGCTCTGCTTATGGAACCAGAGTTCTTCATAAGTGTTCTTGGGTGGCTGTGGGTTGAGAACACTGAATCCTAATCACTGGATGTAGGTCCCTGCAGCGTGTTCCTTTGGAAAAAGTAATCGGCAAAGAAAATGAGCCTAGTGAGGCAAATAAGTGTTTATTAAGAGAGAAGAGAGAAAAGATAAGAGTGGAGAAAGTGCTGGAAGGTTTTGGATAGGGGTAGGGGTACAGAGAGAGAAAGCGAGTAAAAGAGCAAGAGAGGAAGAGGGTGGTGACATGTGCTTTAGAGGTGGTTTAAATCACTTGTATAGAAACAGTCCTTCGGGGCTTCCTCTGGCCAATCATCTTGCTTTGTCTAGCCTTGAGTCCACATTTTGCCTGACTCAGGGCCCTCTCCTGTATGCACGTGCATCTTTTAGCCAGCATGGATTCTCCTGCCAGGGTCAGTTGATAGGATGTACTATGGTCTGATGCCCATCCCTTATCTGACCCCTGAGGAACCCTTCTGTGATTGTGTAGTTCTGGAGGTCTCCTTGACCTCAAGAATGAGAAATAGGTGGTCTCTATCTTTTTTATGCAAGCAGGACACAGCTCCTCTTTGCTTCTGCTATAATCTCTATCTTCAAGTATCTTTTCACAGGGAACAGATTACAATTGCTCAGCCTGGGTCCCAACTATCTCCTGGTTCATAAGCAGTTTCATTAACTCTTTCTTCTCTCAACTTTCCTACTGTATGACTTAACAGTCCAAGAACCTGTTACTCAACAAATAATCTGAACCCCTGCATTGGCAAAAAGGCAGTATCAGAGTTCCTGCTCTGGTACAATAAAATTGGCAGCATCTCTGCAGCACTGGGACAGAGGTTTAATCCCTGGCTCCACACAATGGGTTAGGGATTCAGCATTACTGCAGCTATGGGGTAGGTTGCAACTGCAGCTCAGATCTGACCACTGTCCAGAGAACTCCACATGCCGATGCCACGGGGCAGCTGAAAAAGAAAAGAATTTTAAAAAAGGTACTGTCTGAGATGCTGGAGATAGAAGGGAATACAGTGTTATATATGTCAAGTTTATTCAATAGAGAGAGACACACACACAGGCAAGACCCTGCATCATGGATGTCAAACTTACTCATCTATGTACTTCTCTTTTTCCTCCCTGCCCTAAGCCTAACTAAAACTTCCTTCTCATTCCATAGTTACTAAGGAAAATATCTTATGCATATGAATAGATATAAAAATCTCCTGAGGAGTGCAGAGGGAGATGATGGACATGGCTGGCTGTAGCAGTCTCAGGCTGTGCCTGCAAACAATGCCCTGTGAACATTTGCAGGACCACAAGTAAACAGATGTAGACAGGATATATTTAAATAATGTCAGACACTGGTCAAAACTTGAAAAATAAAACTTCTATTGTTTAAAAGACTGCAAGTACTCAGTTTATATGTTTCCCTTGCCCCTACCACTTAGTTTGGATGAATGCATGGGGGCATCCAGTAGCTATGGGTTTTGTCACCTAAGATTGAATTAAAGCAGGGAACTTGATGAAATATTAAACAAATGGCTAGATTGCATTTTTCACTTTCCATTTGGACAACTCAGCATTTTGTTGTAAGAATCAGAGCGTGAGTCCAGAATAAATTTAACATGACCTACCTACCTTATGTCTCAGAGTAAGTTACATTCATTGAGTTAGGTAGTATTTGGACAAAAACCTAACAGTTTGAATTTATATAAAGTCTCTCAAAAGAGTAGGACCCATAGATGTTTTAAAGTAAGCAACATGAAAAGGTAAAACATATGATTTGGGATTATAGTGGAAATAGGAAAGGATTTGTCCAAGATAATTGTTTCTGAAATAGGAAATAGAAGATAGGTTCTTACACTGTGTATTTATACACCCAACCAGCTCTTCAACAGAAAGAAGGAAGCTTTTTATTTTAAATTTTATTCTTTTAAATTGCCATTTATTTTGTATTTAAAACCATGTACCCTGTGCCAAAATATAATGTCTAAAAGTACATTATATACATCACATTTTATGCTTAAAGTAAATGAAGATATAGATTTTAGTATTCCTGTTTAACATATGAGGAACTGAGGCCCAGAGAGGTTCTGTGACTTGACAAAGATTGCATAGACTACTAGTGGCCTACTAGATCTTTAATTCAAAGCCAGAGAACTTAGATATTTAAGCCATTTTTTAAAACCTCCAGTTAGCAGTGTACTCTGAAATGTGTATTTCCAGAGCTGAGTAGCATCTTCTGTAATACAGAGGCTGATTGGTATTTTTAAATCTTTATCCCTGCATTCCAGTTCTCTCATCTGTAAAATAGGGACAGTAGTATTTGTTTTAAGAGTAAAAATGAAACAGTGTATATGGAAGAACAAGTGTCTTTTCCCAATACCACTCTCAGGACCTAAAATAAATAGGGTATGGTTCACAAATATTTATTGACTTGACTGTGATGTGGAGAAACTACTTCACACTGTTTTAAGCCAAATTTCAAAGGGCTATTGAAATAAAATTATAGACATAGTGACCTTAACTTGAACATTTATACCAAATATGAAGTGAATGTAGTGAAACCAGATGTGAGGAATGCTAAGAAAAACCAAAGATAAGCCACCCACCAAATTCAATGGGGTGTTCGAAAAGGACTGCTTCATTAAAAAAAAAAGATGAAATGATTTAATAATATGTATATATAAATAATAATATTTTTAGCTATGCTTTAAATAAGAACGTGTTCATGTGAATTCTAGGGCTGAAATATCAATGTGTCTTTCAAATACTTTTCTATTTATGGCCATCTCTATATGTTCTGCCCATAGCAAAACACTGATACATAAAGCCAGTTTCATATTTTAAATCAAATGAAGTCTGAATACTATAAAAGTTATTATTACTTGATTTTGCCCAAACTGCTAGACAGGTCTGAAACTTGTAATACAAATAGTTTGAATTATTATGACTCAGCCCATAACTGGGGTTATCTCTCTCTCATTATAGGTATTTGTTTTATAAAATTGGAGTACAATATACTTGACTTGATTCATAACTGTGTCCTATGAGGAATACTGCAAACTACCAGGGACATTTTGCCTGGAGAAGAGAAGTTTTGTAGGATACAAGAGTTTTGTACAGATACTTGAAGCACTGTCATGTAACAAAGAGAATCTGGTTTTCTGTGGCCCCAAGGAGTAAAATTCGGATGGTGGATGGAAGCCACAGGATGACAGATTTTAGCTGAGTAAAAGAAGGTGTTTTCTAACAGTTTCAGCCAACCAAATATGGCTCAGGAAGCAGTAAATTGCCTGTCTCCAATTTCTGGATCTGTTCAAGCAGAAGGGATTGTAGAAGCTCAAGGGAAGTTGGTTCTTCAGTGCTTCAGGATTTCTGAGAAACTAATGCCAAAGCCAGAAGCTGATTAAAGGCTTCTCCACTCTACCATGGTGAACACTCTTTATTACAGATCTTATACACCCACTGGTGAGGCTTGCAGCTCTTTTAGGTGTTTCAGTTCATATGTAAAACATGGTAACTAACCCAATGAGAGAGCTGGTGTTTGTCTTGGCCAGTGGATCTTTTTAGAACATAAACCCTTCACTCCTTAAAACTTGCTTCTTTTCCCACTCAATGCTCTTTACCCATGTTGAGCTTATACCCCCATGGCTTTAAACATTACCTATACCTTGAAGACTTACATGTTTATAGTTCCTGAGTTTGAAACCCATATATCCAGCCGTCTACTTAACATCAACATTTGGATGTTTTAGAAGCATTTCAAACATTGTATCTCTCAAGTCTAATTTCTTGTTGTCCTCCAGTAATATATTTTTCTTTTGGTTTCTCTTTTGGCACTATTCTGATACTCATATGCAGAAAACATGAGACTCTCTTTTGATAGGTCCTTCTCACTCATCTTCTGCATGAAGGTTTCAGTTTCAGCCCATATTTCTAACACACATCCTTATTCCCACCTCTATTTTTAACACCTTCTCCAGCCCAACACTATTCATGGTTTAGACCATTGTGATAGGCTTTTAACTGCTTGCTCTGAGTCTAACCTCCCCCAACTCCTGCCCACCCTCAATTTATGGTTTATTGTTGAGTAAAAGGAATATTTTCTGTTCCTCACTTAAAAAAAGAAAAACATCTTAAAATAATTACAGACCCACAAGAAATTGTAAAACAGTTCCAGAAAAGTCTCATTCAAAATAATATTTTAAAAGTACATATCTTATGTTACTATCTTGCTTTAAAGAATTTTAGAGCTTTTCTAATTGTTTTTATGAAAGTAAACATTACTATTGCCACCTGTAAATCCCAGCTTGCAACTTTCTTTTTGATCTGCTCTACCGCTCATTCATGACACTTCATTTATTCTGACTTTCTGTTTATTGCCTTTCAGAAACTCCTTCTAGCTTAGTATCCTCTCTCCATGCTGTGCCCTCCTGCTCTCCATTCAAACCTTAGTATAAAGGACACATAATCAACACATTATTTACCAAACCCATAATCTAAATTAGGTTCTTATATCATGGTCTTTCATTTGTCTCATTTATTAATATTATTTGTCTAGTTACTTATTTAATATCTGTCTCTCTAGCTGCACTGTAAGCAATATTGGTCATTATTCTAAGATCACCACCTTACAAATAGTAAGTTTGTTACAATTTTCAAATAAATGAAATCTGTGTGAGTTGTGATTGGTACCTAGAACTTCTTGAGCACGAAGAGCTCTGTGAAGAACAGTGAATTAAACTTAGATTCAAGTTTAGTGAATCAATTACTTGATGTATATCTTTGGTCAAGTTGCTTAAATACCTGGAGCCTAAGTTTACCCATTCATAGTATTACCTTTTATTGGTTCTTACAAAGGATTAAATGAGGAAAGGCAAGAGTCTAGCATGGTACCATGGGTTATCCTGTCAAATTTTAGATACAGTGATTCTTTTTTAATTTTTTTAAATGATTTTTTTCAATTATAGCTGCTTTATAGTGTTCTGTCAATTTTCTACTGTAAAGATGACCCAGTCACACATACCTATATACATTATTTTTCTCACATTATCATGCTCCATGATAAGTGACTAGATATAGTTCCCAGTGGTATACAGTAGGATCTCATTGTTTATCCATTCCAAAGGCAATAGTTTGCATCTATTAACCCCAAATTCCCATAGACACAGTGATTATTAAACTGTGCATGTTAGGAAAAGAGGAACATGCATAGCCAACACACATACAAAACCTCAACAATACAGTATCTAAATGTTCCCTAGAATATGGTGTACGCTTTCTTCTACTCTCTAAATGACATCATCTGACATCATCCATATTTATGATCCTAGATTTTTTCTCAGATTTTTTGTATCAAGGAGTTCCCATTTGTGGCTCAGAAGGTTAATAATCTGACTCTAGTATCCATGAGGATGAGGGTTTGATTCCTGACATCTCTCAGTGGGTTAAGGACCTAGCATTGCCCCAGACTGCAGTGTTGATCATAGGTTGTGCATGAGGCTCAGATCTGGCATTGCTGTGGCTATGGCATAGGCTGGCAGGTACAACTCAGATTTGACCCCTAGCCCGGGAACTTCCATATGCTGCAGGAGTAGCCCTAAGGAGAAAAAAAAAGAAAAGGATTTTTTTTGCATCGTACTTTTACTTTCTTAAAGTTGGTTTTACTATGTAAAATACACCTTGGGCTTCTTTTTTTCTTACCTTCATCTGACCATGAATTACATGATAAACACACATAAATTCCCCCAGGGCAAGATTATTTTCTATATTTCCAACCTAAAAAAGTCTATTTCCTCTAAAGAAGAACCTTAAACATCAGAACTTGTAGAGATACAGTGTTAACCTCTGGATTACAGATAAAGCAATGAAATATTCTAAGAGTTGGCAAATGTAGCTATATTGCCATATAGAAGCTGATTTTATAATTGTCACTAAATTGATGGATCAGAATGGATGAGAGATTTTTTTTTTTAAATGGTTGGGTGACAGCAACAAAATGACAAGAGAAGTGACTTCTGAAAATTTTTTTCTTTTTTCAGAAAAGTAGTGAGATCATGGGGGAAAATTGTCAGAATCACTGTTTTAAAACTCTGGAAATTATCCAAAGGCTTTCAACAATCTGAAGAGTGTTAGTTCAAGAAAAAGTTTTATTGAGTAGTCTCAGTTAGAAACAGATAGCTCTGTGGCATTTTAACCTTCTCCATCCTCATTCCCCTTCCTCAGCTCTGCAGTAGGCTTGAAAACCAATAACCAAAAATCATGGTGAAAACCAGAATCCTGGAAATTATAGGAGGTAGCAGAACTGGCTTGGAGTTACTTCAAAACTCTAGTTTCAGAAAGTTGCCATGGTGTGACCTGTGTGATAGTTTCTCCAGAAGACCCCATTGACAAGGCCATCTTTGACCTGACTCAGAGTTTGACCACCGTTAACACCCCTTTCTCCAGAAGCATTAAAAAAAAAAAAAATCAGAGGCAGTTGTTTAACATCATAGGTGCCTGAGATGATTGGCAATAGTTTAGTCTAACAATAGGTTACCCAAAAAGCTTAAAAGAAAAAGTTGAGGAATGAGATGTTCATAAGAGACTTTGAAAAATTCTGATATATTCCTGTAAATATAGAAGACTTTGAGCATATATAGACCCATGCACATTCTGCGGCTATGTGTATCCTGAAGACATGATGTAGCTCTAAGGTCCCGCCTCTGGCTATTGTTGAAACTCTGTGTGAGAAGGAAGTAATAGCGAAGCCAGAGTTGTAAAAATTTTGACTGAAAGTTGAAGACATACACCAAAATGCACAGAATCCTTGGCTAAGATGGGTAAAGTTATTGGTTGTAGGCATTTGGAAAAATATGTGCACAATCATTATCTGATCACTAAGCTAAAAAAAAAAAAAAAAAAGGACTTCCATGGCCATATGCAATGAAGAATAAAGACTTTAAGAATTAGTTCAAAAAAGTCAGTAACAAACAACCATTCCAACAACAAATAGCAACATCAGTGTACCCTGGGGAGTGATAAAAATCTTAGGAAAATTTAAAAGGTACACAAGGGCATAATCTATTTAACACAAAATAAGGCAGTAATGGAGGAAGAGAAACAAAAAAGGCACAAGACATAAAGAAAAAATATAGCAAAATAGCAGGTGCAAATTTTACCTATCATTAATTTATATTCAGTGGAAATAGATTAGACAATCTAATAAAAAAGGCAGATTTGACAGAATGGGTTTTTTTTTGTTTTTTGTTTTTGTCTTTGTTTTGTCTTTGTTTTGTTTTTGTCTGCGGCATATGGAGGTTCCCAGGCTAGGGGTTGAATCGGAGCTGTAGCCTCCAGCCTGCGCCACAGCCACAGTAACGTGGGATCTGAGCCGCGTTTGCCACCTATACCACAGTTCACGGCAATGCCAGATCCTTAACCCACTGAGAAAGATCAGGGATCGAACCCACAACCTCATGGTTCCTAGTTGGATTCATTAACCATTGAGCCACAGTGGGAACTCCAGATTTGACAGAATGGTTTTTAAAAATTTGATCCAAATACACAGTGTTTACATGAACCATACTTGAGATTCAAAGACACTAATAGGTTGGTAAAAAATTGGAAAATACATACCAAGTATATACATACACAGAATGGTTTTTAAAAATTTGATCCAAATACACAGTGTTTACATGAACCATACTTGAGATTCAAAGACACTAATAGGTTGGTAAAAAATTGGAAAATACATACCAAGTATATACATACCAAGTAACCAAAAGGTACTTGGAGCATTAGTAACAACTGTTTTATTACCTAAATGCCCTTCTTTGTCTTTAGCAACAGCTTTTTGTCTTTATTTTGTTGGATATTAATTTATATTATTATCATTTTATTAAGTAATAATTGCTAAGTAATTATTATAGAAGTAACAGTTCTTCAATATTAACTATATCGAATCACTTAACACTATAAATCAAATGTTATAATTAGTAATTATATTAATTAAAAACTAAGATTAGTCTATAATAATTCATATTACTGTTAGATATAAAACAAAGGGCAACAAATTGTTGCCAAAGACAAAAAAGGGCATTTTAGTCAGAAAAAATCCATCCATCAGAAAGGTATAACAGTGATCAACGTATGTGGTCATAATGAGAATCTCAAAATACATAAAGCAAAGACTGACAGAATTGAAGGTAGAAATATGTAGTTCAACAATAATAATTAGATACTTTAATACTTCCAGTTTAATAATGGATAGAGCAAGAAGTAAGAAGATCAGCAAGGAAATAGAAGACTTGAACTACAATGTAAAATTAGTAGACCAAATAAACATCTATAGAACATATACCCCAAAGGAATACACATTCTTTTCAAGTACATATCAAACATTCTGTAGTGCATCCTATATTCTAGATAATGAAAAATACTAAATAAATGAAAAGGATTGAAATCACACATAGTGTATTCTCTGTCCACAGTAGAAATGAAATTTGAAATAGATAGGGTGGAACTTTAGAAATTGACAAATATGTGGAAATTAAACTATTTCAAAATAACATGACATAGATAATTGTAAGTAAATCAACTGAAAACTATTAGAGCCAATAAGAAGGCTCAGCAAGGTTGCAAAATACAAGATGGATATACTAAAGTCCCTTATATTATTATGCACTAGCAATAAGCAATCCAAAAATAAAACTAAGAAAATAATTGCATTTACTTCAAATCAAAAGTGTAAAATACCCAAGAATAAATTTAACAAAAGAAGTGCAAGACTCATGAAATAAAAAAATACCATTGAAATAATTTAAAGCCCTAAGTAAATAGAAAAATCCATTTTAAGGATTGAAAAGCTCCATATCATCAAGATAAAAATCTTCCCCAAATGTAT
Source organism: Phacochoerus africanus (assembly GCF_016906955.1). NCBI lineage: Eukaryota > Metazoa > Chordata > Mammalia > Artiodactyla > Suidae > Phacochoerus > Phacochoerus africanus. The sequence goes on from NC_062544.1 coordinate 142,896,573, forward strand.
TTACATATTCAATGCAATTTCTATCAAAATTTTGACTCACAGACTTTGAAAACTTATGGTTTTGAAATGAGACAGGTTGGAGGGTAGGGGGATGCAGTGAGGGTTTGGGATGGAAATGCTATAAAATTTGGTTGTGAGGATCATTGTACAACTATAAATATAATAAAATTCATTGAGAAAAAATGTAACTGATCTATGCAGAAATTAACATACTTATTATAAAACCATATGAAAATACACAGGGCCCAGAATAGCCTAAACAATTTAGAAAAAGAAGAACAAATTTGGATAGCTCACTCTTTCTTTTTTTTTTTTTTTGTCTTTTTGCTATTTCTTGGGCTGCTCCCGCAGCATATGGAGGTTCCCTGGCTAGGGGTCGAATTGGAGCTGTAGCCACCGGCCTACGCCAGAGCCACAGCAACACGGGATCCGAGCCGCATCTGCAACCTACACCACAGCTCACGGCAATGCCGGATCATTAACCCACTGAGCAAGGGCAGGGACCGAACCCGCAACCTCACGGTTCCTAGTCGGATTCGTTAACCACTGCGCCACGACGGGAACTCCTCTTTCTTATTTTTAAAATTTGCTGCAAATTTATAGTAATCAGGACAGTGTGGTACTGGAATAGGCTAGACATATAGATCAATTGAATATAATAGTACAGAAATAAACCCATACACATGGCCAATTGATTTTCAACAATGTTTTCAAGATAATAAGGAAAGAATAAGTTTTTCTTCAAATGTTTTTAGGTCAAACAGATATTTACATGGAACCCCTACCTCACATCATACACAAAGATTAATTCAGATTTGATCATAGAACTAAATATAAGAGCTAAACTTATAAAATACTGAGAAGAATACAAGGGTGTACTTCTTCATGACCTTGGAATAGGCACTATGTTTTAGATATAACACCAAAAACACGAGTATCCAAATTAAAAAAAATTAGGTAAACTTCATCAAATTTGAAAACTTTTGTACCTCAAACAACATGACCAGTGCATTGAAAAAACATCCCACAGAATGGAAGTAAATATTTATAAATAATATTTCTGATAAGGATATAGTAATCAGAATATATAAAGAAATTTTATAATAGAACAATTAAAAGACAGATTTACCCTTCACAGTTGATAGAAATGTAAATTGGTACAACCCTTATGGAAAATGGTATGGAGGTACCTCAGAAAACTAAATATAGAACTACCATATGGTCCAGCAATTCCACTCCTGGGCATATATCTGGACAAAACATTCCTTCAAAAATATACATACAACCCTATGTTCATCCAGCTCTATTCACAATAGCCAAGACATGGAAATAACCTAAATGTCCATCGACAGATGAATGGATTGAGAAGATATGGTACATATACAAAATGGAATAATTATTTAGCCGTAAAAAGGGCAAAACAATGCCATTTGCAGCAACATGGATGCAACTACAGATTCTCATACTAAGTGAAGTAAGTCAGAAGAGAAAGACAAATACCATATGATATCACTTATATGTGGAATCTAAAATATGGCACAAATGAGCCTATCTACAAAACAGAAACAGATCATGGACATGGAGAGCAGACTTGTGGTAGCCAGGGGGAGAGGGGAGGGAGTCAGATGGACAGGGAATTTGGGGTTAGTAGATGTAAACTATTACATTTGGTGTAGATAAGCAATGGGGTCCTTCTATATAGCATAAGAAACTATATCTAGTCTCTAGGGTTAGAATGTGATGGAAAATAGTATCTTAAAAAAAGGAATACACACACACACACATATGCAAACAGTGGAATATACTGTAGTCATAAAAGTGAATAAAGAAGTGATTCATGCTACAACTGGATTACCTTGAAAATGTTATAATAAAGAAGCTAGACACAAAAGGCTGTATATTGTGTGATCCCATCTATATAAAAATGTATATGCACTTCCGTAGAGAAAATGAGTAGACTAGTGTTTAGCAGAAGCTGGGAGGCAATATGGCATCTAGGGTATACCAAATTAGATAGTGATGAGCTTGGAGGTCCTGTCCTGGCTGAATGGTTAACCAATCTGACTAGGAACCATGAGGTTGCGGGTTCGATCCCTGACCTTGCTTAGTGGGTTAAGGATCCAGCATTGCTGTGAGCTGTGGTGTAGGTTGCAGACATGGCTCGGATCCCCTGTTGCTGTGGCTCTGGTGTAGGCTAGTGGCTACAACTTCAATTAGACCCCTACTCTGGAAGCCACCATATGCTGTGGGTGCTGCCCTTGAAAAGGCAAAAAGACAAAAAAAAAAAAAAGAGTGATCTTGCATAATCTTGTGACAATATTAGGACTCATTGGATTTGTATACTTTAAAAGGGTGAGTTTTACAGGATATGAATCATACCTCAACATTTTTACAAATAAGTTAATAAGCAAAAAATGCTACAATGCATTTATCTTCTTTTCTGTGCCAGATGTCATAGCAGCTTTATCTCATTACTCACCCTATGCATGATAATTAATATATGCTTAATGTGGGTCTCAGGAAGGTGAAATATCATGATTAAAATCACACTGAATCAGTCTAGAAAATCACAGAAACATTTCCAAAATTCTCTTCCATTTGATTCCCTGGCATGTTTAATAAAATGAGGTGATCCTTAAAGTTGATAAACACTCAGTTAATATTGAATAAATGTAGTCAAAACAAGCAAATTTGTAAATGTGGATACCTTGGCTATGAGTGTGTATGTGTGTGTGTGTATATATATATATAGATATAGATATATGTTTAATAAACATGCATTGAGACTCTGCTAGGTGTAAGTACCTCTGCACATTTAACATGTATTTGTTAAAATCAACAAGTATCCATTGCTTTGGTCTTTGGGAGACACACATCTGTGAGAACACACATCTGTTCTTCACCATTCTATAGTTTAGTATTATCCATTCTTTATCAGATGCCAGACAGTGTGCTGGCTCCTGAGACTATAAGGTTGAGTACATCTTCAGCAATTCTACTAAGAGAATTCATTCCCCACTTAATAGTTTCCAAGAATGGAGGAAAGAGATTTGGTGGTTGGGGTGAAAAGTAAAGGCATGTTTCCTTCCTCTCCTTAGTGGTGGTTGGTACATTAGTTTCTGGTAAAATCCTTGCAAAAGTGAAAACATGCTATATTTCCCCCAGGTTTCCTTTATTTCTGTTGTATTTATCATTTGTGTGTAGAAACATATTGGCCTTTAGTTTTGCACAATACAACAGGAATTGATTCAAATGGGAAAAAAATGTCCATATGCAGAAAATATGTTTCCATGAACAATATGTTCTCACTTCCAAAAGAAAATATGTGAGAGGACTATTGATAGAGAGCCTGGGAATATCCAAGCCAGAATTTGTCAAGGACACTTAGCTAATATCTAATTCTGAAAGTATTATGATATCTTAAATAAGTTCAGTTTTATATCTTGTTTAGAGATATGACCTTAGGTTGATGATTCCCTTGAGGGCCACTCTGAACCCTTAGTTTTGGACTCTCCTTTTCATTTTGAGCCCTTTATTTCTTTATTTTACTGTTGGAATCATAAGCCTGAAATTTGCTTATGTGATACTTCAGCTTCAAGTTACCTGATCAGCTAAATTTTGTGCATTGGTTCCAAATACTTTTTGAAGAGTCAGAAAATATAAAAAAATATTTTATAAGTTTCAGCATCCCCCCAAAGGAAATAAATGATTTAGTCAATATAATCAGTGACTACATTTCCTAAAACAAAAACTGATAAACAGTTTATCACTCAGAATGTTTTTGGTTGCAAGTAGCAAAACATACTAACTCAAACAGACCTAACAAAGAAAGCAAGTTATTATATTTGAAAACAGGAGTTTCAGAGGTAAGGTAGGTTCTTGGCTTAATGATGTCATCAAGGACACAGGTTATTCTGCTGCCCTCAGCTTTGGCCTCATTCTGAGGCTGGTTTCTCCCATGGTTTCCAGAGAGCTGCCAAGAGTAGTTCATTCCCTGTGGCCTGACACAGCCAGCCTAGGATCCATATTATACTCCCCAGCCTACATCCCCGTGAATTGCCAGGGGAATTCATGTACTATATTAATTTAGACTAATCTGGTTCATCCTTGAGCCTAAGGCCACCCTTACCCTAAAGTATGGATTTTACATCTAAAGGAGAAGAAATTTGAATAGGTAATCAAAATCTTTGTCACATATGGTTTGGTTCTTCTTCTGAAAATAGGGCAAAGGATTTACATTTGAAACTAGTTGGTGTATAAAATCTTCATATAGATGTGTGAAAAACAAATGATAAAGTTTAACCTTAACTAAATTTAAGTTTAAGCTTAATACTGAATTTGGAGTCTGGGAGAAATCAGATTGAAAGAACAGGGACGTTTCATTTTATATAAGAAGCAGTATGACATGATAATACAGCTTGTTTTGAAATCATAAAATTCAAATATGCTTGTACCCCTTACCATCTGCATAGCTGTGGGCCAAGTATGCAAGTAGGTAAACCTCAGTATTCACATCTATAAAAAGGGAGAAATTATGCCTAGCTTATTGATATTTGACAGTTATTAAGTTGATGGCACATAAAACATTTTCCCAGTTTCCACATCTAAGAACTGAATTGAAAATCAGTCTTTAGTTTATGAATCCTTTAGTAAGTGTATTTGATGGGTAGGTAGCTGAACCTCCTGGGCTTTATGTAAATAACTTTCATAGCAAATTCACATGGTTCCCTTATGAGAGCAGGAGTTTCCATTGGATACATAAAAAAATGTTCCCAGTTTCCCCCCTGCAAAAATCCACCGGGGGAATGGATTTTCCTCATATCATAAGGACAGTAAAGCACGAACTGCTTCCAAACTCTCCAGCCTTTGCTGCGGTAATATCAGGGGAGAATGCAGTGGAAATAAAGATCCAGCTGAGACGCAGCAGTCAGAGTGACATACCTGGAGGCTTTATGCCTCAGGTATCAGTAGCAAGCAAAACATAGTCAGGCTTTCAGTTATGGAACATATACTTAAAAGAAGATGCTTTGAAGCATTAATACAGGGATATGAACTATTTTTTTCTTATTCAGTCAATTTAAAATAGCAATGAAGAGTATGCTTTGCTTTTATGTATCATAGAGTAAAATGTTTGTCTTTTAAACTATTTTAGTTTTTCTCATTCTTATAATTTATTTTAATAAATCAGTTGATTTGAAATAACTGTGGTGGTATGATTGCAGTTTTATTAAATTATTACTTTTTAAAATATGTACCCTAAAACCAGCTTCCAGTTTCTGGGGATCCAAAATAAGGGTTAGTTAGCTTTACATAGTGGCTCATCAATTCATTAGTCATTTTGAAAAGAAAGGCAAATAAAACTAGGTATTGGTAATTGCTAGAAACTGGATTAAACCATAGCCAAAATAGCAGTTTAAAAATCTCTCTAACCCACCACCACATCAAAGCAATTTTACATAAGTGGTTTGCTTTTATTGTAACATTATTGAAAATGTTCAGATAGAGATGAGCCTCCAGAAAGGAAGTATCTTATGAGTTAATGGAAAGGGAAGTTCATGCAGGTGTTGAAGAGCATAGTCTCCTTCTGTTCCTCAAATTGAACCCTGTACACAGCTAATTAGGATTACAAGAATCCATGTGGAACTGAAGTCATTGGCACCTGCTGCTTCTCATTCCATTTTGCAGATATATATATATATATATATATATATATTTTTTTTTATATAGAATTGCCCCATTCTGTCATCAGCACCACCTGTCATTGGTAGTAAAATATGTCTCCCTGCCCTCTGCTTATTGCCTAATAATACTTGTAAGAATATTAAAGATGAATTGATCGTTTAATTTTATAACTGCATAAATCAACTAAAATGTATAATTGAAAAAATTGAAATATATATGTATATTTATATGTACACACACATGTACGTATACACACATGTGTATATATACATATACACAACACGTGTGTGTATGTGTGTTGAGGGGAAGTTGACTCTGCAAGAGAAAACTAAATTTGAATAAAAATCAGTGCCTACTGATGTGTGCTAAATATATGCTAAACATAGTTGAACCTTGAAAACCTTGTGCTAATGAAAGAAGTTAGTCACAGAGGACCACATATTGTATGATGCCATTCAAATGAAATATCCAGAAGTGGAAAGTTAATAGAAACAGAAGGTGTATTAGTGGTAGCCTAAGTCTAGGGGAGTAGATAAATTGGAGTGTGATGGCTAAAGAGTGTGAGGTTTTCTTTGAGGGATAATGAAAATATTCTAAATTCAGGTGAGGTAAAGACTATACAAATCTGTGACTCTACCAAAAGCCCTTGCATTGCACAGTATTAGGAGGTAAAAAATAAAACCTTAAAATTATTAATTAATTAAAATATAGTTATTGAAATTAAAAGATTTTAAATAAGTTTTTAAAAATCTAACTTTTTTGAGGGCAAAAACAAATCAGGTATGTGGGTAAGATTCAATCTTCATAGATCAAAATTGGAACCTCTCTTCTTCAAATAGGCCGAATGACCAATCAGCAACCACTTCATCTGTGGTTTTACTGTTTTCTTCAGAAAATGGATAGCTTTGGTTATATGGGGGCTTCAATGAGGTATTCTCAAGCAACCCTGGAAGTGGAAAAATATGGCTCTCTCATTGTACAAGCTATGACAGGAAGTGTATATCCAAAAGATCAAAAATTGGGCATAAAAAGTTGAAAGCAATTCAGTTTTTGTTTCCAAAAAAAAAAAAAAATGGCAAAAGAGGAGTATGATCTTTGGGCCAGTGACTCTGGCTTCTTTATCAGATAGTTAGGATACTCTAAAAGTTCTAATCTGTGTTTTTTGGCACTGTTACTGCAAAGTGAATGAGAAAGCTGAGTCCTGACTCACATCATATAACTAGAGAATGGAAAAGGTGGGATTGAGATCAAGATTTTCTGAGTCCTGACCTTCTTTTTTCTCATCTTTAAACCTCAGTTGATGATCTCTGAGTATTGGCAGTGTTGGAGCACCACATATAGATATGGGCTCTGAGTCTTTCTTCCTGTGTCATCTTAACATCACAGATACTTACTTTCCTCTTTTATAAAAGCTGGACTTTTGCATTAGATAATTTTAAAGGTCTCTTCCAAGCTGAATAAATAAATTATCATTCAGATTCCTGGTAAAAAAAAAGGTAAATGTCAGAATGACTAGTGCTTCTTATCAATAAGCAATGGTTCAAGTTACCTTAAGGATTTAAGAAACACTTTCAAGTAATAAAGCTATTTGGACAGTTTAAATCTGCATTTAGCATCTATGAGCTTTTTTTCTACTGAGGATGTAATTTTTGTGGGAAACTCAACATTATAAAAATTTCTGAAGGGAGATCTTAGGGAAGCTTATCTGACCCAGATGTTAAAGTGCCATGACAGGGAAATCTGAATAATAATGTTTTGCTTTTAAGGAATGAAGTAATGATTAGAGACAGATTTGTAATGTAAGCCACTGAGGTTGTACCAAAAGAAAATTTGTAAGGTCAATGCCTGGAGCTTGTATAAGAAATTTGTGCCTGGTACACAATCCTGTGTGATATGTGGGTTGATCCTGACTGACAGTAGATGAACTGCCACAGTAACTTGCTTTAGCCTCAGTTTAAAACTGTTCTGATTTCGAGTTTAATCATGTGTTGTGTTTTGATATTTAAAAAGAAAATATAAGAGCATGTCTCCTATAGAAATTTTATTACTTGATATAAAGAACTTTTATGTTGACAAAGCCTAAGTGGTTTGTAAGAGAATTTGAGACAGTACTGATAGGAAAATGGTTGTATCAAACTGGTAAAAACTGAAAAGACACCTCTGCTATGGTTTCTTTGAACTTTTTATTGAAATAGCATATGATGTGCTCCATAAAGTTCCAATAAGTGATAAGATTTTAATACTTGTTATAATTTACTGAAAGCTTATATTAACTTTTAAAAAATATTTTAGCTTCTGTTTTTCTCCCACAAATCTTGTTTAATGGGTGGAAAAGGATTTAATTTATGTTGTCCTTATTTATAAAATTACTTTTACTCAAATGGTCTGCTTATGTGAGGTAATCCAGTTTATCCTTCCTAAATTCAACAACAGTAAAGGATGTGGCACAGTGGGGGTTTAACTTCATTGTTCTCTCAAATTTCACTGCTAAAACCCCCCTACTATATCTGTTTGGGGAACTTAATTTTACTGGATTTGGAATGGGGGGTCATCTTATCCATTAGGTTCCTTTTTCATGAGTTTATGGACCTGAGCTTAAAGGAAGAGTGCTTTGTGACATTTTGAGTTGCCATGAAAAAACCAAACCAGAAAGGTGTTTCCTCTGAACATTTCCTGCCAACGAATTGACCGCAGAGGAAAAGCAATGTCCAATTCATCTCATAAAAGTATGCACAAGCCTTAAGGACTTTGAAGACTGCTCAAATTCTTACCTTTTAATGGCTTTTTCTTTCACTTCTCAGTCCTGAGTATGTGTGATAACTTGCCCAGAAATTCTTCTTATGGAATCTGTCTTGACATTGGAACAACTTGGCAATATTTGAACAGCAACTGGAAGAAAGGTCTTTTCTGAGATGTACAAAGAGGCAGAGGGTGTGTGGATCACTGATTAGACAAGGCAAGCAGGAGCAGAATATAAGAGGAATGGAACAGAACTCTACATAAGTCAAAGAAAGTCATTTGACCTATCTTTACACTCCAGTTGAAAATAGAAAATAGTGGAAAGATTGAGATTTCACAGTAAAATATGGTAAAAGAATTCTACTTAAATTGCAGTTACAGCCGTGGCTATTGACTTCTTATGATGACATTGGCAAAATGTAAAATACCTTCATATTCCCATGCTGTGGTGGTAACTTCGATATTTCTAATGCTTCCTGAATTCCTTAAGGAAGTTTCCGTAGAAACATGAAGATACACTTTTAGAAACAGGTGAATTAAAAATATTCCATTTTGAGTCAGCAGGCATGTCAGAAGAAATGACAATATAGTTATGAAAATTAGTCCCTTTTTTTTTAAAAAAAAAAGCTTAGCATAAATGTGAAATACATAAAATTATATTAGAAGAAATAGTGCCACTCACAGACGTTACTGGCATTATATCAAGTACTTAGTGTTTTACAAAAGTCTCATACATTATTTAATTTTTTCCATCAGGAGCCTAATGTCCATTATTATATGTTTTTTTGTCATCTCCATTTTACAGAAGTAGAAATTGAGACACGGGGAAGTGAATCAGGTGCATTTATATACCACCATTTTACTTTCTTTCAGGCTTGCTGATAGTATACAAATAACTGTAGAATGTGAGACTGGATTCAAATTTCACTTAATAAAACCATTCTATATCTAGATTAGTAAACAAGCACACAAACAGGTAAAAAACTCTGAAGGAAACTAGGAAGCATAAGAGGATCATCAATGTGGAAAAAGCTCTTTTTTCCAGAGCAGAATTTTATGATTCAGGGAATGTGAAAAGATCATTCTGAAACTTTTCTGTTAATTTCTTCTCATAGTAAAAAAAAAACATGGTCACTCTTCTGATGGATAGTTTCCAGATATGTTGCTACATCAAGTAATTCATCTGATAGAACTATTTGGATTATTATGGAAGAAATCATGATACTTACATAATCAGCAGAAATTCAAGTAATTATTATCTTTTAGAGATAGTATAAAATTTCAACCATTTTTGCAAAGTTGTTTGTAATATGCATCTATGAAGAAATCAAGCTTCCTGTTATTTCTAAGTAATCATTTTTGCATATGTACATTTTCAACTTTCTGTACAAGTCTGATTCTTTAAGAAACCGATGAACAGGATTCTGGAAAGATGATGTCAAAGATAGCATCTTTTTTTGAAACTCTAAATCCCCACATAAAAACAGATTGCTGCAATAAATAGCAAAATCAAAAACCGATGACTGCAACAAAACCAGATGAAAGGTAACTACCGCATTCCAAAATACACATGGGTGAGGGTAGCCATTAACATCACAGAACCTACATAGTGGTGATGGGGCAGAGGGAAGCAATGGGGCTTCTGATAATCATGAGAACCCTAAGAGAGAAACCCCACAGAGCCAGCTGGTATGTAGGAAGATCAAAGTGTAACAGGTGCTAATGCTGAGAGGCTTTTGTCCTCTGCCATGAAGGGTGAATATAGAGGGCAAAAGGGCCTAGAGCACCCACGAATTTTCTGAACTTACATTCCAGGACTCCAATCGAGGATAAGACTCAAACTGAGGAGAAACTACCTTGCATAGACTCTAAATTGAGCAGGACAGGCACAAAAGAGAAAAGGATAGAGAACTCCTAGATCAGAGTAGAGTGGGAACAGAGCCAGGAACTCCAAGAAATAAGCTGTCATTTTTTTTTGTTTTTGTTTTTTCTTTTTAGGACTGCACGTGCTGCATACAAAAGTTCCCAGGCTAGGCGTCAAATTGGAGCTACAGATGCTGGCCTATGCCATAGCCACAGCAATGCCAGATCCAAGCTGTGTCTACGACTTACACCACAGCTCATGGCAACACCTGATCCTTAACCCACTGAGTAGGGCCAGGGATCCATCCCATGTCTTCATGGATGCTAGTTGGGTTTGTTACTGCTGAGCCACAAAAGGAACACCTGAGCTATCCTATTTTTGAACACAGTATGTATACAATGGATGAGCAAGCTCTGTAACATTAGACATGATACTCTGGGCTGTGCCTCCTTAGAAAGGTTCAGGTCTGCAAGTTCACATAAAAATATATAACAAACATTATTTTGAAGCCAAATGCCACTCAAAATTATCATAATAAAAAAGACATTAAGGAGCAAAATAACTTCCTTAAAGACAAACATGCCAGAAATATATATTCACAGTTTGTTAGTGCAACATGCTATATAATAACAAAATAAAAGGCATTTAGGAAAAGATACAAGGCATGGGAGAATAGCAAAAATCAGAATTTTTCTAAATTTTCTTTTTTTCTAAAGTTATCAATGAAGTGGCTATGTGCTCAGACAATGTACGTATGACAAAGCACTAGTAAATTAGGAGATTGGGGATTGTATACAGGAAAAATTTTTAATTTCTCCTAGGAATTTGGTTTGTGGCAGTGATATTAGCATCATGTTTTTAAATGATTCTATGTGTGATATAAAAAATGAATATTTATGAGGTATTCTACTTCTATCATTCTCTGCATGCATGTAAACCATTGTCTACATTGTCTGCACTGTCAATGTAGAAGATAGGAGTTAGAGATGAAAGATATAAGAGGTAGGGTAAATCCTGTAGCCTTGTGTTTTAAATACAGGTATCATATCAACTCAATATATACTTAAATTTAATAACAATATATCATACATAAATTATATATATATATGTATATAGTTATTCATATATTATAGTAGAATATACCTTTATCTTGCTTGGTCCTGAAAGAGATCTGAAATCTTGATTAACCCAATAATACTACGCATGTATTAGGAGTCCAAACTGTAGTTTTTAGAATATCGCTTCCTGTTCTAAGAAGCCAACACTTCTTGGGAAAATGGCTGATTCCAGGACTCAGGCAGGAAAGGTACCAGATGAACGAGGAAATTATTAAAAGCTACGAGGATTATATCATATATACTCAGGAGCCTACTGGTAGAGGTGACCACTGGCCAAAGATGAGATCTTTTGAGCTTTAAAAAGGATAATATTGCAGCTGATCAAAACCTATTTAATCCCTTTCAATTCATGAATTCATAGTTCTCTCTCTGTATGTGTGTGTGTTTGTGCATTCATGCATTTACTAATGAGATTCTTTTGAAGGATGAAAATCAGTTGAAAATCTTGAATCATCATCTTGAATAATCATCTTGAATCATCATCTTGAATAATCATCTTGAAAATTGGAAAATAGAAATAGTTAAGCATTTATTCTGTCTTTTATATAAAAAAATTGCTCCACTGCTTAACCAAATATAAGGTGAGAAGAATTTTTGAAATAAAATATCCTAATATGAAAAATCCAATAGAATTAGAGTATTACCACTTTGCAATCCCCAGGAAATTGCTAGATCTAGATTTTAAGCATCAAGAGGCACTAACATAACAAAATAGATAGCCTAATTATGTACCACCTGGTAAACCATCTAAAATCTTCTGAAATAGTGATATAGCCCTCAAACCAGAAACTTCATTCTTTTAAAGTGTGCAATTTAATAGTGTTTAGTATGCTCACAAAGTTGTAAACCAGGGTAATTTTCCAATTTCGGGATATTTTACTACCCTAAGAAGAACATTATTATCCATTACATTACTCCTCATTCCTTCCCCAACCCCTAGCAATCATTAATCTCTATTCTGTCCTCAAGAGATTTGCTTTGTCCTAGACATCTATTTAAGTGGAATTATGCAATATGGTTAATTAATTTTAGTTACTGGCTTTTTTACTTAGCAAAAATATTTTCAAAACTTATCTATGCTGTACCATTTATCAGTACCTCATTCCTTTTATTGTTGAATAGTAATCCACTATATACCACATTTTGTTCATCTCTTCATCAGTTGATGGATATTTGAGGGATTTGGGGCTATTTTGAATAATCTGCTATAAATAATATAAACATTTTGTGTATGTACTTGTGTAGACATGTTTTTTTAATAGGAATGGAAATAATGGATCATATGGAAACTCTGTTTAACTTTAATGAGAAACTGTGAAACTATTTCCCAAAGTGACTATAATCTTTCCAAAAGAACTTTACCTGACTCTATCAAGTCCCTTGATTGACCTGCCCATTTGCAAGAAGTACAAAAAACAGAGGAACCCTAGTGATATAGTCACCAAAGTCCAGACTGAGAAAATACTGGTTAAATAACTTGGGTTCATTAACAGACAAGTTGTAAGGAAAAGAAAGGGATTGAAGAGGTACCTGTAAATCAAGAGACATATGAAGTTTGAAAAAAAGAGATGGTGTAGAGTAAATAACATGCCTAGAGATGTTAAAGAAATGAAACATCATTTCTTTAAATGTTAAGGAAATGTGAAAAGAATGTTAAAGAAATGAAAATAACATGTTTAAATGAGTTGAGATATTCTGTGTAATTCATTGGTTCTTTTTTTTTTTTTTTTTTTTTTTTTTGTCTTTTGAAGGCCACATCTGTGCACATGGAAGTTCCCAGGCTAGGGGTCTAATTGGAGCTGCAGCTGCCAGCCTATGCCAGAGCCACAACAATGCAGGATCCAAGCTGCATCTGTGACCTACACCACAGTTCACGGCAATGCCAGATCCTTAACCCACTGAACGAGGTCAGGGATCAAACCTACAACCTCATGGTTCCTAGTCGGATTCGTTTCCACTGTGCCACGATGGGAACTCCAATTCACTGGTTCTTAGAACCAAAAAAAAGGGTCCAAATAAGTTTCTAAGAGTTAGAAAATTTCTGAGCATTAAGCTTTATTTAATTTTTTGAACTTATTTTTGTTATTTGAGTTATTAACTTGAAAATGTCTTCTAGCCACTGTTATGTTTTTTCTTACACATATGTGTTTATGTATATTTCTTTCAACTTCAGAAATAAACAGTTTTTAAACCCAATTCTGTCACTTTACTCTCAAAAACAATAATATGAAATCATTTCTGATATGATTAATTAAGGAAATTCCATGTATCAGAGACATTTTCTATATCCCCAAACCATATATATAATGATGAAATGTCACAGAATCAACCCGAGTGTAAGGATCCCTGAAAAAGGAACAGGACAGGATTTTAGGTGAGTTTTGAAAAGGGATTCTTTTTCTATCTGAAAGTTTTAAAATCATTTGCAGAGGTAAATTAAAACAAGACAAAACAAAACAAAAAAAAACTTAACAGTGTGTGGATAGAGAGCTTCAGAATTTCCAGGTTTAAAGCCTGGCTCTGAGTTAAGAAAAAAAAAATCAATTTTCTTCCAGAAAATGACATTTGACCAGATCTTTCTTTCTCATTCTAAGCTTTAAAATGCTGCTGTTCTCTCTAAGCTAGTTTCCTCTGTGACAGCTAGAGAGAGAGCAAATTCACTGCATTTTGGGTAATGCAGCTCAGAGGTACTGTAATTGAGATGCACCAAAGAGATACAGTAAAGTGATTAAAAGAGAGAGTGTGTTCAAAGCAAGGTGTGAGGTAAAGGAGCTGACTGTATGGGAAGAGTGACAGTTTCTGATTTAGGGGATACTGTGCATGACATTGGAAGAGGTAATGCTCTTTCCTCCTCCCATCCACACGGTGCACACACGGAGAGTCAGTGAAGGTGGGAGGACTAAGGGCCTGATTAGCACTGCACAATCAAGTGCATTGGTAGTTTAGTACCACAGGAACCGTCTGGTCTCTGGAGGACTTAGAATCTTGAAATACTGCCTTTCAAAACATTAAAGGATGAGAGAGAAAAGAAAGAGTTGGAAATTACAAACAGAAAATAGCCCCAGAACAGTGGCTCTCTCAGCTTTCCCTACGTAACTCTCTCAGCTTTCCCTGCAAATTCCAGATTTGTTTGGCTTTTTTTTTTTTAATGATTTTTATTTTTTTTCCATTATAGCTGGTTTATAGTGTTCTGTCAATTTTCTACTATACAGCAAGGTGACCCAGTCACACATACGTATATACATTCTTTTTCTCACATTATTATGTGCCATCATAAGTGACTAGATATAGTTCCCAGTGCAATACAGCAGGATCTCATTGTTTGTCCATTCCAAAGGCAATAGTTTGCATTGATTTATTTGGCTTTTCACGCATTAAAGAACACTACTGGTAGTTGTTCTGTCTCATCTGCAGCTCCTAGCTGCATGTGGTATATTTACATTAAGAATGGCCCTAATTGTTACTCTTTGTTGTGTGACTCTCCAGCCCTGAGTTTGGTTTTCTGACTAAGTTTGGGCAAAAGAATGAGCAAGAGACAGTTTACTCTTTCTAATTCTAGTTCTCAACAGAACTGGCTTGCTTCTGTTTACCCTCTTACTCTTCTGCCATTACCAAGAGAAGGACATAGTCCCAGGTGGAGGGTGAGAGATGTGTAGAGCAGAGACCCCAGTTAATCCACATACATATCAAAAATCTTTGCCAATACCAGCATTGTATAGCCTTGATTTAGTGAACCTTGCATATCCCTGAGAAATAAATGTTTGCTGTTGTACACCTCTGAGTTTTAAGGTGGTTTGTTACATAGTGATAACTAGCTGATACATCATCCTTTTTCAAGCATGCAGGCTTTAATTCAAGATGTTCCTTTTGCCTGACATGTTCCTGCTATGGTCTCCTTTACTCATTTGTGAGTAAATAGCACTATTCATCATACCTTACCTTAGATATCACTTCTTCCTGGAAACTCTTTTTTTATCTCTCAAGAATATTTTAGGTGTTCCTTCTTTTCCTGTTATAACCTTCTTGTTTCTGTCATCAGTGGTCAATATAGATAAGGCAGGCCATTGAGTTAGATGACTGGGTTTAAGGATTTAATTCATAATTAATGTACTTCATAGATGTATGAGACATTCTTTAAATGGTAGTTTTCTTTTTTTATAATGGCAATGATACTGACCATTGTGACAGAATTATGTGACATTGAATTATATGTAAAATGTTAGTACAGAGATTTATACATCATAAAGCATTAACTAATTCTTATCATAAAGTATTAACTAATTCTTGAGTATAGTTTTTATTGCTGTATGTGGTAATATCCTGTTTATACCTAAAGCTCGGCAGCCTTATTTATTCCAATCTATAAAGAGATGCATCCCTTAATTAATTATTTGGCTACCCTAGAATATAGTTCATATAGTTCGGAGGGGTTATGTTTACCTCATCCTCCGCTATCACCCCTACATTTAGTTTATAGCAGTTTTTGAACTAATGAGTTCATTAATGTTTTTCTCTAAAAAGGAAAAAGGAATGTTATTCCCTTTTTTATTATTTGGAACTCAAAGATTATAAAATACTTGATGTGTTTCAGTCATTGCAATTATTCTTATTTATGTTAAAATTCCCCCATCTTTAACCATAGGAAGTCTCTTTGTTAGGTCCTGATTTTTTGGCATGAACTCATCAGTTTTGATAATTTTTTTGGTTTCTGGTTTCAGGCCTATCTCGTACATTTTCTATCCCAGCTACTTCTCAAAAGTCCCCTAATTCCTTTTATGGGAAATGGCAGAAACCGTAATCCAGGTGTTGAGTTTTTTTGGACATCGACTCTAAGCTTTTATAATGAACAGAGTTAGAAACTTTTTTAGAAGATACAGATCATACAAATTTGAAATTCATTGCAAGTGTAACCTTTGTATTGTAAGTCTATCAGAGTACTTATTTTTTCCATCTAGTCTAATCGTAATATTTCAGACTTTTCAAATGAAGTATTTTTTTAATAAAATACCTTGGTCATTTATAATAGTTGAGATGCCTAAGTACAAGTTGATATGATTTCTGGAGTAAAATAGGGAGAGATTGTCATAGGATAACAAATCAGGACAAAAAAATTCACCTTGTCTGAATGATGTCATGCCCTTGGTTAAATTGTTCCTAAATCTCTTTACCATTTAAAGGGCTTTAAACATGCGACTTTATTTTTGTTGATTGCTTTTCATTTTAACTCTAAATCTGAATAACTATTATTTATTCAGCTTAAATTCCACTTTGTTCAAGGGTTATTTTCCCTCCTCCCAATCTAGATTGGAGTCTTAGAAGAGACACTCTTATAATACCTTCTCCTTTTCTTTACCACCACTTATAACAGTTGATAATGATATATTTGATATTATTTAAGGATTATCTCCTACATTAAATTCTAGGTGCATGTAATCAAGTAATTGGTTTGTTCATTGCTTTTATCCTCAGTACCTGGCATAGTGCCTCAAATATATGTTGAATAAATGAATAAAGGAAGATGGAATTCATTATTAATCATAAGGACTAAACCTAAGTTCTTCAATAATATCTAATACAGTTCAAAATTAATTGCACAATAAAGAAAAATTTTTAAGATTCTTCATAGTTCCCTGTAAATTCTGCTAGTCATGTTGTCTCCCTTTTTTTTTGCCTGTTTGTCAAGATTTGCTTTTGTTTTTGTTTTATTCTCCTCCACAATTTCTATTCAATCAAATAGCAAGATGTCCTAACCCCGACTTGTTGGTACTTGATGATCAGTATTGATTTCTCGTTCACTGGATTTGGTTGAGAGTTGATTAGCTGGGCGAAACTACTCTGAAAATGTTGCCCTTATGTGGTTTCTTCCAGAATTAAAAGGCCTGGATCCACCATAGACTCTTTAAACGGCTAATTTTACCAACTTAACCATGTGACAGCTTGACATATGGGCAATGTTAAGAATCTGAGAAAATGTAAGAAGAATGTAATCATCTTCAATATGTTCTGAATTCTCATATCAGAATGTGAAATATGCAGAGAATAGTCAATCATGATATAGTCACACCAGTGTGTCAAACTCACTGAAGTGAATTATAAGTGAAATTTGCCTTACATATCTTCTTTGGCCAGTTACTTAGTAATACTAAGTTATATGTGTAAATTAATTTAGGCAGGTATCTCTCTTTGATTAACGTGGTTATCCTCAGAAATGTGGGATATCCAAGTCAATTTTGTGTGTGTGTGTGTGTGTGTGTGTGTGTGTGTGTGCATTTGTTTGTTGAAGGTGATGTTATTCATTATTAAATTATAAAATCAACTGCTAAGCACTTAGAAATTTTAAAAGAACATCAGTTAAGGTATTTGAGATATCTGGATGTGTTTAAATTTCACATTCCATGTATATATGTATAAATGGATGAATTAAACATTAGTGTGAGAAAAGTATTCTCATTTTTCAATCATATCAGCTATCCTTTAGTTGTTAATTATATCTGTGTAGCTAATAGCTCCTCACCTCAGTGCTCCATTCTTGATGTTTATATCAACTATATTTACCTGAGCCTTGAATAATAAAAGGAGATGGTATCTTTTACATTATGAAATATATTCTCTGAAGTCAACAGCCCATATACACAGGTTTTTGATAGGTTGTACCCACTTTCTGTCTTAGGGGTAAAACATGATTGGTCAAAACTAATCAGGATAATAGCACTCCCTTGTCATAGCCATTGCTTCACAGAACTAAACCCTTAGTTTTGTTTAGAGCATGGCATTCCCCCTGGTCCCAGGTATTGGATCAGAGCTGAGCCAAGCCAATCAGCAGGAAGTCCAGAGCTTCTGTTTACAGGCTGTGGAAAGTGACCTATTCTTTCCCACTGTAGGTGAAACAGCAAGTATACAAACATACTGGATGCCAGAAATCATTTTTCTCTCATGAATGGGGCCGTCTTAAGGATAAAGCTGACACTGTGAATGCCAATGCAGAGAGAAGGGCACTCAATGACATTTAACTACCTCCATTGCCCACTGATCTGTTCTAGCTCTGGATTGCCAATTTGAGCCAGCCTCAAATATTGATTCACTTCCCCAAGAGTGTTGACTTCTATCTCAACAAAATTCTATCTAAAGGTGGTGGGTTTCAGTGACTCCAGTAGGCTGCATCTTTGTTTCTTCATTCAGCTTATCTCCCAAATTCATGTTGCATCTTCAAGTGATTTATGCACTTTGAGCTACAATCAGTAAATGATTTCCGACTTCATATCTCTCTCAGCAGCCATTCATAATTATAATTTTACAGCCTCAGGTATAGTAAATCAACACCAGTTCATTAATGTTATAGTCCAATTATTGAGCAAGTCCACTGACAGCCATTAGTATAAATTACAACAAATATGAAAGCCAGAGTTATTGAACCTTTCCCATAGGTACTATATTAACGATGCCCAGATTTATCTCTAATCATTAGATGTATGTAGTCTGTAAATCCTTCTAGCCCATCTTGGGCACATTTGGGATTTAATTCTATTAAGGTTATTTGGAAACAGAAGGAATACAAGGTGCTTTCCATTTTCCTACTATTCATCTTAGCACAACACTGACTTAGTACTTTTTTTTTTTTTTTTTTTTTAGGGCCACATGCGCAGTATATGGAAGTTCCCAGGCTAGGAGTACAATCAGAGCTGCAGCTGCCGGCCTATACCACAGCCACAGCAATACAGCAATGTGGGATCTGAGCTGCAACTGTGGCCCACACCACAGCTCATGGAAACACCAAATCCTTAACCCACTGAGGGAGGCCAGGGGTTAGCCTCATGGATGCTAGCTGGATTCATTTCTGTTGTGCCACAATGGTAACTCCCCTAACTTAGTCTTAATGTTGACTGCTGCTGACTTTATTTCTCTAAGTCATAATCCCTGATGATGGCAGAATCAATAGGTTTTTTTTTTTTTTCCACTAAGCAGCTGTTCTTAAACTGTCTTTAAAAACAGATGCATTTCTTAAAATATTGGTGGTAAAGCAGAATTCCATATAGCTAATCCAATTTTGCTGTTAACTTTTATAAGTTGAGTTCCTATAGCGGCAGAAATATTAGGCTTGAGCCACCAAATTTGAGGAAGGAACTTTCCAAAGAAACTCGAGTTCATTAGAAAGCTAAAACCTCTAGTAGTTCAAGGTGTTAGAACAATTCTCAGTTCCAAATTATATCTGTGGTTTTTTTTTAAGCCCCAACCCAGGTTCCTAAGAAATTCACAGATATATAAGACAAATTAATGGTTACCAAAGGGGAAAGGGGTATAGACATAATTTAAGAGTTTGGGATTGACATATAAACTCTACCATATATAAAATAGATAACGAACAAGAACCTACTGTATAGAACAGAGAACTATACTCATTTATTTTATTTTATTTTTTTAAGGCCATGGCATATGAAAGTACCCAGGCCAGGGATTGAATCCAAGCTGCCACTGAGACCTATGCTGTAGCTGCAGCAAGGCCAGATCCTTTACCCCACTATGCCAGGCTAGGGATGGAATCCATGCCTCTGTAGTGACCCAGTCAGCTGCAGTAGAATTAACCCACTGTGCCATAGCAGGAACTCAGAGTATTTTGAAATAACTTACAGAGGAAAAGTATCTGAAAAAGAATATGTAATATCTATCTGTCTATCTATGTATCTATCTATCTATAACTGAATCACTGCTGTACATCTGAAACTAATGCAATATTATAAATCAATTATACTCAAATAAAAAATAAATTAAAAAAATAATTAACCTTCTTTAAGTTAGTATTTTACTGCTGCCACTCCAGTCTTATCTGGGTTTCTAACCACTATTGCTCATTAGTAAAAATTGTCAGGATAGTTTTTCCTAGACTATTCTGTTGAAACCTAGTTAAACGAGTCATTAAATGATTTGCTATTTAGATTTGTGAAATACTGGGTTAAACAGATTTCTTTAAGTACTTTTCAGAGCATTTATATGCTCATATTCACAGTAATCTTTAGAAGGGGGTTATTGTATGAAGGATTTCTTAAGTTTATTTTAATGGCTACATGTAGCTAGCATTTGTTTATTGTTTAATTCATACCTAGCACTCTTCTAAGCCCTGTGTATGCACTAATTTAATCCTTGCAGTAATTCTATGAGGTAGGTAATATTGTTATCCACTTTTCACATTAGGGTAATTTAGGCACAGAGAGGTTAAGATATATGCCTGTGGATATACAGGTCTTTAATTCAGAGGATCGACTGCAGAATTAACGCTGTTAACTAAAATATGACTTCATGATGACTTTCTATTAATCACAGAAACATTTAGGGGAACCTTTCTTGGAAAGTGTGCTCTGAAGAGAACATGTGGGGATTTTATCAGATACAATTTGACAAGTTTAGGTCATTTTTGTCAGGGGCTTTGAAAATGGGAGATTGAGTTACTGGAAGTCTGCTAGGCAAAGAAGTGTAAGTCAGGTGGCTCCTGTCTCAAGAGAGTGGTTTCCAACATCTGGGTCTTCCAGTATAACTCTATTTTTTTCTCATTTAGTCCTTACTGTGCATGGGAAAGGATAATTTTGTGTCCTAATAGAATCCCAGAACCAGAGCATCCAGGCAGGGAGGGCCACATAGCCATAGATAGCTGCTTAGGGACAGTTACTGGCCACATTCTGATAATGATAATGTGATCCCAACATCTTTACCAGTAGGGCTTAGTCCATTTTTATTTCCCCAGGGTCTGTCCTAGGTAAATTTTCCAAAGCTTAAATTGTTCAAAGCCAATTTAGTCTTAATGCTTTCTCTAACAAATATATGTTATACTTTATCAATGTCAACTTCTTTAGATTCCACACATAAATGATATAATACAGTATTTGTCTTTGTCTGGTTTATCTCACGAAGCATCATACCCTCAGTGTCCATCCATGTTATCACATGGCAGGATACATTCCTTTCTGCTTGTTAAATAGTATTCCATGATCTGTGTATACAACATCTTTATCCATTCATCCTTTGAAGACACTTAGGTAGTTTCCACCTTGTGGCTATTGTGAATAATGCTGCAATAAACATGAGAATCCATATATCTCTTTGATATCCATTTCTCAGTTTTGAGGGTGATATATAGATCTCCAGAAGTTGGATTGCTAGATCTTATGGGAACTGCATTTTTAATATTTTTGAGGAACCTCTGTACTGTTTCCCATAATGGCTGTACCAATTTATCTTCCCTCCAACAGTGTCTAAATGTTCCCCTTTCTCCAAGTCTTGGCCAGCACGTTATCTATCTTCTTGGTTATAGCTATTCTGTCAGGTGGGAGGTGTCACCTCATTGTGACTTTGATTTGAATTTCCCCGATGATTAATGATGTTAAGCATTTTTTTTTCATGCACCTATTGGTCATTTGAATGTCTGAAAAATGTTCATTTTCCTCTGCCCAATTTTTAATCAGGTCGTTCGTGTTTCATTGTTGTTGAGTTGTATGGGTTCTTCATATATCAAAAAATATTTAATTGTTCTTTTTCCATTAGTTGGAGAATTTTGTTCATTGTTCAAGTGAAAGCCTTGGCTGAAATCTCATGATTGTTATTTCTTTTATAGCACAATTAGGAAAAATACCAAAAAACACATTTCTTTTTGTTCATTCTCTGTTGACCACCCAACTATTGATAATGGTTTGAGTTTAGCTCTAAGTGGAATAGAAAACCACATATTACAGAAATTTAAGGAGCATAAGTTACAGGGAGATAGAGATAGTAGCTAAGTATTAATCATCATGATTCAAAGTATAAATAATATAAATGCCACTGGCAGAACAGAGATAAACTATTATAGAAATTTAGGAGAGATAACAATTATTTCATACTAGAAGCAAACAAAAGATTATGCTTCTCTCAAAATGTATATTCTTCAGTTGTCTGTTGGTAGAACATGTTATTATAGCCATGGTTGATGAATTGAGATTTTAAACTTTACGTAGATAATGTCCCTATTTTGAGACAAAATAATTTATTTGAAATGAAATGAAATCTTCATTGTCCATTATTTATCCAGACTGAGTATAAATTTGCTTATTTAAGTAATGTGTAGGTTAAGAATACAGTCTTCAAAGTAGGGTAAAATAAAAAAATTTATTCCTAATGTGGATCCACTTGACTATTATTGCCAAGAATGAAAATTAAAAATTGGTTGCTACATTCTTTATTTAGGTGACACTTACAGGTGCAGCCCTGCCACTTTGCATGCTATTTTACTCTTAAATGATTTTCAAAAACTTGTAGAAATAAATTCATTTGTCATTGTATAATATGTAAGATATGTACCTCTCAAACTAGATCCTTTTTTATATCATATACATCTAAGCTTGCCAGTTTAATACACAGGAGGCCATAAACATTATAAGTTACTAGAGAGATATTACAGCATTTCATTCAAGTAATTTTTATACATTATTCATTACATGTTTGGCATAGTTCAATCCCATTTCCATTTTCCATAGTTTAAAATATTATCTACTTTCTCTTTCCATTCCCTTCCTACAGAAGCATCAGTTACTCAAAAGTTTTCCAAGGATTCCTTTAGTGCCATCATTTCTGTCATCAGTCACCTGCTCTGAAACATTTCCATTGTATGTCTATGTCATAGAATTGATTAAATGTTAAAAATATTGGAAAACCATTGAATTAAAAATATTGGAAAACCATTGAATTATGGTTTGGAAGTTTCTAATATGTCAAAATGTTCTCACAAAGTGAGTGTGGAAAAAAGCATCACGTGTTTAGATGTAATGAGGAACAAAGTGAGAATAACCACTTCAAAAATCAGAGAAACTAAGTAATAATCACTACTTATCTAGTCCTTCCTAGGTGTATGGTGTATTGTTAAATTAAATTCTTTGTGCATATTTTCTCATTGAAATATATTTACTGTTAGTAATGGAAATACGAAGTTGTACTCTTCCTCCTACAAGCTAAGCAGACTGGTCCATACATTCATGTCCCAGATTCACTGACTCCCTGATACATATGAGATATTAATGTGAGCATATGACATGCAGAAGTCACCTCATTTTCTGTAATCACTCTAAATTAGAAGATCTGTAGTACTTAATGTTTAAACTCAGGTATGTGAGGATAATATTGATGTATATTTGGAGCGTCCGTGCTATGCATTAATGTCATTCCCACGTCTGAAGTCCTTATATATATATATTTATGGTATGTTATACATATTAAAAATTCACCATTGCTTTGGAGTGGTCAGGGATTATTATTCCTATATTCCAATAAGGAAATGAAAGCTACTAGAGCAAGCATGTTTTGACTGAGTTCCTTTGGGTGATAAATGGCTGTGCCAGAACAAGAGGTGGGTCCTGACTTCTCATCTCTTACTTTTGAGAAGTGCTGCAGCCCTCCACAGAAAGGATGTTTTTAAAAAATCACTAATGATGATTTATTTTTCCTTGGATTTTCTTTCAGCTTTCATTTAAATATCTATGCTGTGTAAATCATTGTCTCTGCCAAATTTTCTATTTATCTGTTTATGCCTTTTAGGCAGACTTTCTCACTTAGAAGTAAAGAGAAAATGGTGAGAAGAAAGTTGCCCACGAATCTTATTGGAAGAATGCTCTGCCCTCAGAATGTCTAAATCTGGTCCCCATGGCTTTGTTATGGGACTTAGTCTTCACTTCTCTCCTTTGAAGTCCAGATTTGTAAGGCATAACTGACTATGTTTGAGTAATCAGATATTCAAGCCTTTAATCATATCTGCATATCTTTATGCATATCTACATATCTTTAATGAGGCCCCATAATCAACCATAGCTAAGGAGTTAGGCCTACAGTAGAGGGAGCCCTGGCCTTGGGGCACAAGAGTGCAGACAAGCTCTGCTAGGCCCAGGTAGAGTTTAAGGATGTTATTGGTCTTTCTTTGCCTGACTTAGTCATGTGATATAATGCTCACAATGCCATCTGTGTTTTCACAAATGGCAGGATTTCATTCTTATGTATAACTGAGCAGTACTTGATTATGTGTGTGTGTGTTCACATCTTCATTTTGATATATTCATTTATTCATCAGTGGACACTTAGTTGTTTAATGCCTTGGCTGTTATAAATAATGCTGCAGTAAACATAGGAGTGGATGTAGTTTTTTAAATTAGTATTTTCATGTTCTTCCAAAAAGTACACAGAAGTGGAATAACTGGGTCTTATGGTAACTCTAGTTTTAATTTTTTGAGGGACCTCCATATTGTTTTCCATAGTGGCTCTACCCATTTATACTGTATAAGGGTTATTTTTTCTCCATATGCTCTCTAATACTTATTTCTTGTCTTTTTGATAATATCCTTTTATCATACATGAGATGATATCTCATTGTGGTTTTGATTTGCATTTCCCTGATGATTAATGATGTTAAATTCTTTCCATGTGAGTATTGTCTTTTTTGTAAAAATATGTATTCAAGATCCTCTACCCTTTTTAAAAATCAAATTGTTTTGTTGTTGTGTTGTGTGAGTTATTTATTTGGGATATTAACACCTTATTGAATATACAATTGGAAATATTTTCTCCCATTTAGTAGGTTTCCTTTTCATTTTGATGATGGTCTTCACTGTGCAGAAGCTTTTTACTTGGATATGGTCCAGTTTATTTCTGAATTTCTTTCCGTTGCCTTTGGCATTGGATACACAAATATATCATTAAAATAAATGTCCATGAGATAACTGCAAAAGTTTTCTTCTAAGAATTTTATGGTTTCAGGTCTTTATTCCTTTTTGAATTTATTTTTGTGAATGGTATAGGATAGTGGCCCAGGTTCATTCTTTTGCAGACAGTGGTCCAGTTTTCCCAACATCACTTATTGAAGAGTGTCCTTTTACTGCTGTACCCCTTTATTGTAAATTAATTGTCTCTGTATATGTGGGATTAGTTTTTGGGTCTCAATTCTGTTCTACTTAGCTTTGTGTCAATTTTTTTATGCCAGTAACAGTTTTGAATACTGTTCTTTGTAGTATAGTTTAAAAGCAGGGAGTGTGTTACCTCCAGCTTTCTTCTTCTTTTTCAAGATTGTTTTGTCTATTTAGGCTTTTTTGTGATTCTGAATTATTTATTGTAGATATGTGAAATATGCCATTAGAAATTTGATACAGTTGTACAGTTGATTGCTTGGGGTAATGCAGTCATTTTAACAATATTGATTTTTCTAGTCCATGAGCACAGAATATTTTTCCTTTGTGCCTTCCTCCGTTTATTTCATGAGTGTCTTAGAGTTTTCAGTATATGAGTCTTTCAACTCCTTATTAGTTAAATTTATTTTGAGGTGTTTTACTCAGTGCAGTTGAAAGTGGGATTATTTACTTAAATTCTCTTTCAGATAATTTGTTATTAGTGTTCAGAAATTCTCAGGATTTCTGTATATAGATTTTTGTATCCTACAGTCTTACTGAATTCATTTGTTAGTTCTAACAGTTTTTTTTTTTTTTTGTGGAGTCTTTAGAGTTTTCTATATGTAGTATCATATCATCTGCAAATAGTGACAGTTTTACTTTATTTACAATGTGTATGCCTTTTATTTCTTTTTCTTGTTTGATTGCTATGGCTAGGTATTTCAGTACTATGAAGAGTGGCAAGAGTGGGCAGCCTTATGCTGCTCCTGATCTAGGAAAAGCTTTCAGCTTTTCACCATTGAGTATGATGTTAGCTGTGGTTTTGTCTTATATGTCATTTGTTATGTTGAGGCATACCCTCCTATACTTACTTTGTTGAGAGTTTTTACTGGAGTGCTTTGGTACTGGCCAGTGAGTGTGGAAATCTAAGCTCCCTACTTGGCCTTTGATGACATAGGGAGGAAGTTTCACAGATTTTCTGTGTTTGACTGGAGTAGAGTGGTTATTACTTAAAAGCTTTTCATCTTGCTAGGCTTTCCTTGTGCTTTGACTAGAGAGACCAGACTTTTCTTGGCAAAATAAAATAAAATAAAAGTTTATCTCTGCATCTTAGTGTTTCCAGGTTGCTGTCTTCTCCATCTCATAGTCTGGGAATATATAAAGAAAAGGAAAACCACAGAACTCACCACCATGTTGTTCTTTGAGTCACAAGAGCACTATCAAGTCTGCCTTATCCACCTTGGAGAGTCTTTTTATGATTTTTTTTTTTGCTTTTTCTAGGGCCGCTCCCTGGACATATGGAGGTTCCCAGGCTAGGGGTCTAATTGAAGCTGTAGCTGCCGGCCTATGCTAGAGCCACAGCAATGCGGGATCCGAGCCGCGTCTGCAACCTATACCACAGCTCACGGCAACGCCAGATCCTTAACCCACTGAGCAAGGCCAGGGATCAAACCCGCAACCTCATGGTTCCTAGTCAGATTCATTAACCACTGTGCCATGAGGGAACTCCCTCTGATTGTTTATATGTAAGAACTAAGATTTTAGTTGTATTTAGTGGGAAGATAGGAAAAATTATTCATACTCTACCTTCACAGAAGGAGATCTGCTTTGATAAGCTATTATTATTATTATTATTATTATAAAGAGAGAAAATGTTTTTATTCTCACCATTTCTAAGTTATAGTGTACTAAATAAATATTCCATTATTTTTTTTCTATTCTTCCTGTACATTTATAAATGTTAGTAAGGGAATTTTTATTATTATTTTGAAAAAATTTTTACAACTTACAGAAGAGTTGTAATTTTCCCCTTTATTAAAATTACCTTATACTCTTTCAGCTTACAGTTATTTTTCTTTTTTATTCCTGAAGTACCAATGTAAAATGAGGATGCTATGCATTTTTAATACATTAAGACACATTTTGAGTATGATTCCTCCTTATTGTCTTTTTCTCCCCACAAACAAATATTATATACAGGAACTGTAAAAGGCAGTGGGGATACAGAAAGAGACTAAAGCTCATTACATTATATTCCTAGAGTTTATGGTCAAGTGGCAAACATAGGTTCTTTTTAGTAGGAAAAATATTGAAGATTCTGTGTTAATTTATTTTCCTCTACTATTACTTAAATATGTACAAACTGCAGATATTACAGGGTTTATATAGTAATAAAGCAAAAACATGATACAAATTAATTCACTACAGTTTCAGAAACACATAAAAATACAAAAGAGGCTTAAAGAAACAAGTGAATAATAATAGCAATATTTATAACATGGTCTATTGGACCCTTACCATACTCCCTGCACATGTTATTTTCTTCAGTCTTCCTGAAAGCTTACAAGGAGGCAGGTATCATTAGTACCCCTTTTATCAATGAGGACATTTGTAAATATGAAAGGTAAATTGCACTCCGGAAATGTGGTACATCTTGCACCATAAAAGTGTTCCCCTGTGTGCTTTGTTGTTCTGAAGGAAAGTCAGCAAGTTTTTTTGTTTGTTTGTTTTTGCTTACTTGCTAACTATTTATGCTTCTCTGTGTAAGTCTGTGACTTACAACCTAGGCTGGCCCCATTTGCGTCTATCTTATGTCCCTTTCATCGTCTCCACCAATAGGTGTTAAAACTTTCCAATTGTCTTCCATCTCTAAACCTCTCAACTTTGTCACCTGTATCCAATGTGTTGCTTCTCTAAGATGGATATAATTTGTAAACCTTGCTTTTGATTATGAGTTGAATAGTTTTATTCTATTTGTGAAATCATTTGAAATATTCTGAAGGAACTCCATGCATCTTAGGTCTCTTGTTCAAGATACCATACAATTTAGTCCAAACCTGTATCTCCAGTCTTCCATTCTGCCAACTCAGTCTCCATCTTCCTCCTCTTTCTAATTGCATCAGACAGCAGAATAGTCTGTAAACACTTCATGCATTTCCGTCTCTAAGCCTTTGTGTCTGTTATTAGCTTTATGTTTCCATTTTGTCTTTCACATCCTGCTTCAAATGTCACCCCATTAATGAATTCTCAACTAGCCAAAAGGATTATCTTCCAGGTAAGAATAATAGTTTGTTTCATTATCAGAACAGGATTCATTTTATGCACTTGGGAAACAATGTAAGGGTACAGACTTTGTGTCACCAACTTCAGCCACAGTGTTTGGCTTGTAGTAGTTGCTCAACAAATGTTTGTGGAATTGGATTGAAGAGTATTTTTCAGTGGCAGCTTGGATGTCTCTTCTAGATGTAATCTTCTTATTTCCTTGAAGGGTTCTCCTATTTAATTCAGGCCTATATACATTTCAGCTATTGAACAGAATCTAGAGGTAACTGTTTTAAATTTAAATAACAATTTCACCCTTTTGGAGCAAGAAGATATAAAAATTATTTTCCTCCATTTAAAAAATTATTTGTGGATGTTGACTTATCCTAGAATATTTCTCATGACATGTACATCTTTTATAAAATTATATCCTGGAAGAATGGACAAATTATATTATTAAATTATAAACAATATAAGTATTAAATATTTTGTAATATTTATGTTGTTCTTAAGCCCTTTAAATTGAAAAAAGACAGTTATATGAATTATCATTAGCCAGTTATATGACCAACTAACTGTGGATTCAGAGATTTTTTTTCAGCACCTGCTGAGCTATTATTGTCAACAGATGCTGAATATTTTTGTGGAATAAAGCCCAAGGAAAAAGTGCTTTAGGCATCACATATTTATTTGCATATTTTGACTTTCTGAGGAAAAAACCTGACATTTGAGACTTAAAATTGCACAAGATAAATGTCATTTAAAAAGCACTGTTGTCCCAGTAGGAAGACTGCAGTTGAAAACATGTGAGATAACACGATGCCATTCTGTTGCTGTATCTTAATTATTACCCGACACACCTATATGCAGAGAAACGCTTGTTTATTAAACTCCTGGTTTATCACACTTATAGTACATTTCAGCATTTTCTTCAGGAGCAAGAACATTAACTTTCAAAGAAGAATTTCTATGAAAATTCAGACAACACACAACAAAGTTTTGTATTTGTAAATCCCTAATCCGTCCTCCAATAGAGTGGCCTATTATTATTTAATTGGTTAAGACACAGGTTCCTGAGATAAGAGTTAGCCTCATTTGACTTAAATGCTCACAGATCTTAACACACATGCAGAATCATGAGTTGGAAGACCTGTTTAATTCCCAGGATGTATCTCTTACTGAGTCTGGACAATTACTTAACTATTTTGAGATTCTGTTTTCCTCATGTTATAAGACTCAAATAAGATGATAACTGTAATGACTTATTTAATTAGATATGTAGAAATAGTTTCTACATTAAGTAGGATCTACTTATAAATATGATCTACCACTGCTTATAGCAATGCTAGATCCTTAACCCACTGAGTGAGGCCAGGGATTGAATCTGAGCTCTTATGGATACTGGTCAAGTTCATGACATAGCTGAGCTATAACAGGAACTCCTACTTACGCATTATTATTGTTATGTCCAAATCTGTTATACATCCTATAACATTGTATATAGAAGTGAATTGGCATTATCCTCTTAGTATTTTCAGGAAGTCACTCTAATACTCTGGTCTATTCCACAATATTTCCTGACTAGGCATTTTGTATACAGTTGATACTTCATAAATGCCATCACAGCTAAATTGTGTAGTAGACTGTCTGACCTATATTGAGGATCTTCCTTTCTTCACAAAACTTGCATTTAAGAGCCTTTCCTTTCCTGTTCCTTTTGGTCTACAATAGTGATGAGCTAATCCTTTTCCAGGACTCTCTAGTCATCTGATTTTTTTTTTTTTTTTGCTCTTTAGGGTCACACCCATGGCATATGAAAGTTCCTAGGCCGGGGGTCAAATCTGAGTTGTAGCTGCCAGCCTGCTCTACAGTCACAGCAACGCAGGACCTGAGATCTGAGCTGTGTCTGCAACCTACAACATAGCTCAAGACAGTGCCAAATCCTTTACCCACCAAGCAAGGCCAGGGATCAAACCCTCGTCCTCATGGATACTAGTCAGGTTTGTAACCTGCTGAGCCACAACAGGAGTTCCCATCTGATCATTTTATATTATAAAATTGTAAGTTTTACTGGAGAAGAACCTTGTCTGTGTAGTTACTACTTAGTGCCTTATAAGTGCTGGTCACAGCGGGCAACACTAAATACATATTGATTGAAGTAATAGATAAATTGATGGATGGATGGAAGAGTATCCCTCTATTCCCATAGGAGCCCATTGGAAGACTTTTCCCATCAAGTGAAGAGCTGCCTTTTATTAATGTCTATATTAACCACCTAGTAATGAGTAATGTTTGTTGATATAAGAAAGAGCTAGGATAGCAATTTTCTCTGGTGAAGTAAGTTCATTTCTAATTAGGTTAAGGTAATACCTTGACCCAAAAGTATAATTAAAAAGAGAAAACATGTAAAGCAGCTCTGTGGTAGATTTTTGTCCTACAAACATTTTCTTTTTCCAAATAGGACCAAAGGCCATTTGGAATTTTTAGTCTGGAGAACAGCATATTCAGAACAGTCACAATACCTAGCTGTCTTTAAAAATGAAACTTGATATCGCATGGAAAAGGGCAGCTTTCTTTTGTATATCCTTATAAGTAGAAACTATCAGGTGAAAATTGTGTTAATGTGAACACAAATCTTGAAATGATTATGAAACAGATATCTTGAAGTTAGTGACTTAATCATCACTCAAGGTACTCAAGTAGAAATTGCAGGACCATCTGGTGGTCTTTAGCAGTATGTTTGGGGTTGGCAGAGGATGGGACCAGTTGGTCTCCAAATGTATTCCTAGTTGGAAATAACTCACTGTAGTCAAAACCTATCTTTAAAAAATAAGAAAAATAAAAAAATAAAATCACAGATTAAAAAGTCTCATGTTACCTATGTATATAAGTCATTCCAGTCAAATCTAATAGTATTGAAAAACCTTTGTTTTCATGACTTGTATGGGTGAATTGAAAACTTTCCTTGGGATTCTCCTTCTCCAAATCCTTGTCCCATTATTCATGTGCCATTACGTTAACCCTATTGTTTGGAAACTGCAGAGACTCAGCCTCTAATAATGATGTATTATATAAACTGCTGAAGAGCTGAGAACTTATGAAGATCTACCTTCCCAATATCATTTATATCATAAATTCAGGTGAAAATACTTTCCATCTTTATTTTCTTTATTCTCATCTCACTATGGGGAAACTTTGTATCTCTGCTATATAAACTCTTGATTAAAGATATAATATGTTAAGTACTTCTGAGTAAATTCTGGAAATGTGATATAATAGAAAGTGCTCTAGATACACTGAAAAGAGAGTTTCATAAAGTATAAATTCTCACTTTATATCAATATTGCATATGGCAGCTAAAGCAGTATCTGGAACATTAGGTCCAAAATAAATATTGGGTGTCTTAGGGCTATGAATGCTAATAAGTAGGACACAGATTTTTTTTTTTTAAGTACAAGGTTATTCTATCGATTTTTTTTTTTTAATTTTCAGGGCCGCACCCGTGGCATATGGAGGTTCCCGGGCTAAGGGTCTAATTGGAGCTGTAGCCACCAGCCTACACCACAGCCACAGCAACGTGGGATCTGAGCCGCGTCTGTGACATACCCTACAACTCGTGGCAATGCCGGATCCTTAACCCACTGAGCGAGGCCAGGGATGGAACCTGCCACATCATGGTTCCTAGTCAAATTCATTTCTGCTGCACCCTGAGGAGAACTCCAGGTTTTTTTCTTTAGCTCTTTTTTTCCCCACCAAATTATGCCTTTTAAAATAGTATTGATTGCAGCAGACAAATGTAGAGAGGCCACCCACCACTCCGGATACCCAGCCAACTAGCTGTAGGTAAGTAGGAAGGCAAGCCAAGAAGCCAGAGTAATATAAGTGCTTCTTGGGTGGTCTCTCCCAAGAAGGAAAAATTTTGAACACCTGCTGCCCCCTTTGGATTGAGTTGGCCACCAGTTGGCTTAGGAGGTAATAGAGGAAGAAATTCCTCATCACATGGGCTCACACTCCAACCAGATTTATGGGTCTCGTCAAGATGGCTGTCACACTTTGACTGGGGCTGGATTCCCTTTTATTGGGTAATTCTGGGTGTCAATTAGCCAGATGGGTAGATGGTCTTGGATCTAGTTTCAGGCCTCCCCAGCTATAGCCTAGTATACTCACCACCTGTCCTATACTCACCACCCATATAATTCAAATATTTTGTCATATAAATCACCATCAGAAGGGTCAATATATTGGTATAGGCAACTCTATATTTTAGAATGTAAAACATACAATTACTCTATATAGTTAAACTCATTACATTTGAATAATATTCAAACAATGCTGGCTAATATACAGTTCAATTCTACCCATCAAAACAGTGTCCTTATAACTTTAAAGCTTACATGTGATCCTTGGAAAACATCCCTGGGGGAATGGTACAAATTTTTCTTCTCAGGAATAAAGCAACAAACTTGTGGATTATCTAGAATTGCCCTGATATGAGCAAAATCCTGTCTTGTCCTTCAAGTTTTGCCTCTTCCTGTTTGACCTTAAGCAGACCATTTAACGTCATGGGTTCTTCCCTCATTTTTAAAAGGAAGTGATTGGAGTATATAGACCATAGGTTCCTCTAGCTCTAAAACCATAGTTCTGACAAATGTCACTCAAAATGGTGAGAAAATGGTGCTCTGACAGGAGTTCAAAATGGAATGGGCAAGTGTGAGCATTTGCTGAAAGAAGTGCCTAAGAGAATGTTAATAACCTAATAGTAATATCACCTTGGCAATAGAGATTCAAATGGCTCTTGAAGCCACATTCCAGGCTAAGAGAGTCTCAATCTATTATTATTTTTAACAGTGACATAAGTGGAGGACATTAGCATTGGTTGTTCAGGACTGTCAGGCTTGCAGAGGGATTCGTTGAGCTGAGCAAAGGAAAAAATGATTGATTGGGACATTTAATTTATTACCTTTATTGACTTTTGAAGCTTCAGTGCAGTTGTACTCAGAAGGCCCATACTAGCTAATAAAATAGGACTTTAGAACTGATGTAGCAAATAAAATGCCAAGTAAGAATGCCATTGTGATTAAAATAGAGTGACACTATTGATTTAAAATAAATATATTAGCTGGTTTGCTGTGCATGGACTGGACCTAACTGTTGAAAGTACCTTTTGGGTTACTGGTTTACATGACAAATGAAAGGCCTCTTACCAGGAAGAGTAATGCAGTTTTATGTGACAAAATTGCCATGGTAACAGAAATAAATGCTGTAGCTAAAAAGGGCCAGAAATACCCTGTCTTCTGGGTTCAGCTCACTGCTGTGTCCCCTAGAAGAAATTCACAGGAGGCTTACTATGATTTCCCTTTTAAACAAAAAATTAGAGTTAGTATTTCTCAACTCATGTCATTATTCAGCATTTTCTTCTCACTGTAATTGGCATGAAGATGGCAGGTTTAGAGAAAACAGATCCTGCCACTCCTGACACCTCCACTCAATTTCATTTTACACACACATAGACACACACATACACACACATCTTTGCTTTGAAACTCCAGATAATGTATAATCACCCATTTTTTCCTGTATGTGCTATAAGTCAGGCATGACCTTGAAGTTCTGAGAAATATATATGATTTCTAAGATGTCATTGTGATATGTTTATATGTTAACCAGTGTCATATATAACTCTCAGGGTGTATCCTCATAAGAGAGCAGTGAATTTTCTTGTAGTACGTCCTTGATAGATACATATGTGTGTGTGTGTGTGTGTGTGTGTGTGTGTGTGTGTAGCGTTTGCTTATAATGGCCTCAAATCAACAGATTCATAGGTTTTTGGTATTCTACTGTTTTTAATTCAACCAATTGCTAAAGCTTGATGGATCAAGTGCCTTTGTGTCCTTCCTCTGTTTCCAGTGTTCTTTTACTGGCATGGTCTTCTGTGGATAAATGCCCACCAACCTGGATTATCAGCTTAAAACATCCTTTTAAAGGAAGCTACTAGAATTTTTTAGAAATAACTTTTCTCTTTCTAAAATAGCTCAAAGCATGAAAAAATAGCATGGAAAGAATTCATTGTCCTTCAGGTCTTTTTAATCCTATCCCAGAGCTGAATATGGTAAAGATCGTGTTTGTCTTCATAAAGTCAGGAAGCAAATCTATCTTGTTTGTTACTGCAGTAATAGTGCCTAAAACTGTGACTGACACATAGATGCAAAATGAATATGTTTGGCATGAAGGCATTGAGCCAAATAAGTAGTTTCAGAAGTAGAATTGCTCTTCTAATAACTTCAATATTTATAGGAAATAAAAGGAAGTTCCGAGATAGTCTGGAAGCAAAGATTGGCTGAGGTAGTTTATATGACTGAATATTGGCCCCCCACCCAAGTTTTTATGTTGATACTTTAATTTCATTGTAATGGTATTTGGAAGTGGGGACTTTGGGAAGTGATTAGGTCATGAGGGTAGAACCCTCATGAGAGGGATTAATGCCCTTATAAGAAAAGATGGAGAACTTGCTACTGCTCTCTTTCTATCATGTGCAACCTGGAAGAGGTGTCCTCACCAGAACTCAACCATGCTGGCACCCTGATCTTGACTTCTAGCTTCCAGAACTGCAAGTTATGAGTTTTGCTTGTTTATGCCACCTAGTATAGAGTACTTAGTTATAGTAGCCTGAATTGATCAAGACAAGTACTTCTGCCTCTTTATTCCTCATTGTCTATCAGGATGTGGACACAACTGCAGAGCCAAAGTATGTGTGGGTCTTAACTCTGTTCCCACAGGAACAGAAGTCCTTCTTCTAGTCAACTGTTGTTCAGTGGAGATAGCGTGAAGAGCTGTACCCTTCCAGTGATGTACAAAGGGAACTTATCTTCTAACAACTTCTGGCTCTATATCTTTTATCTCAATTATTTATGCATTTCAGATGTGAGGGTTAGGAAGAACCAGAAATATGCATAAACTTTCCTCAATTTTCTAATTTTCTGTGAATGACTAGACATGGCCTTGAATGTGGATGTATTTTGCTATTGTGTAGATATAATGCTTGCAGTGGTTTTAAAAATAGATGAAAATCAGATTTACTGTTCTTCTACACTCCAATTTATAGCTTTTTTATAAAATTAGACTGAAATTTTAGTTATGACTATACTCTGTAGGTACCTCAAAACAATTCTTGGCCTTAAGTTTATGAATTGGCTTATTTTTTTTACATAGTAGTACTTTATAATATCAGTTCAAAATATCATTTCTGAATGAAGGCTTTCAAAATTAATTAATTGACCTATATTGCCTATTATGTGTCAGATTCAGTCCCTGAAATAGTGAATGCCCATCTTCTCATGCATTTAATCACCTAAAACTAGGTGAACACCTATTCTACACCAAGCACCATGCATGTACATTATGAAGAAAATTTAAAATTCAGAAAGAAGAGTTCATAGTTAATGAGAGTGAGACAAAATAGGAAGGAGTGTAATCTGTGGGATTTACTGATTAAGCTCTTAAACATCTTTCATAAGCTGGATGTTTGATGTTGCTGTGTTTAGAAATTTTTATAAGAATGGCCCCCGTGTCCCTCCTGAAAGAGAACTACTTTTCAAATATGCTGCAATGTAACTGAAGGTAAATTATTTCCAGTTTTATGATAAATGAAATATATTTAACAGTTGGTTGCCTTCTTAAGAAGCCAATATTAGATGTTTTGTAAGAAGCTGTTGGCAGAAGGCGCAAAGGAAATTCACAGAGCCTTGTCTGAACTCACCAGGAAAAGTGCAGACCTGTCCTGAGTTTCAGTTTTGTGAGCTAAATGTTACACACATCTGTCTTTGGAGACCAGGGTTAGAGCCCAAATATTTGTGGTTTTTAACTCAGTACCCAGTAGGAAGAGCTCATCCCTTTAAAGCCTAAACAAGTCAGAAAAAGTGGCAGTGTCTGCCTAGGGTGTGATAAGGAAGGAGATCAACTCAACAGTAGGGTTGTTTCTGCTTTGTGGGAAGAGTAGGGGAGGTGCTCTCAGAAAAGAGCCTTAGAAAATGGCAGGTGAGGGGAAGGAACATAGGATAATGAAGTGAACACTGGACTAGGAGTCAGACAAGCTGAGTTCAAGTACCAGCTCTATC
Source organism: Phacochoerus africanus (assembly GCF_016906955.1). Classification (NCBI taxonomy): domain Eukaryota; kingdom Metazoa; phylum Chordata; class Mammalia; order Artiodactyla; family Suidae; genus Phacochoerus; species Phacochoerus africanus. The sequence goes on from NC_062544.1 coordinate 142,933,018, forward strand.
CATTGATCTAATCAAAGTGTCAGCTTCTTTCCTTTTTGATTTTGGGTTATTTTTTCCCCTCTAACTTTTTATTTAGAAATAATTACAGATGCACAGAAAGTTGCAAAGATATAGAGTCCTTTGGAACCTTCACCCAGTTTCCTCCAATTGTTTTTGAAAAGAGAGTAACAGTACCTGCCTTATAGAATTGTTGTGAGCACTTAAACAAGAACTGCTTGTGTACATGTGTGTGCATAACTCTACATACATACACATATAAGCACACATGAGTTTAAACACACAAACACACACACACACAAACATACTGCCACCTTGCCAAGGGTCAGTGATTGCCTTCTCCTTTCTTTTTTTGAACACAGTTTGTTCATTTGTCAAGGAATAATACACGCCTTGCCTCCCTCACTCACAGAGTTGCCATGAATTTCTAACACAAAAATAAGATGTGAATAGAGGTGTTTGCTATGTTTTTTTTTTCCAGTTGATGCTTTCAAATCTCTGTCTTGAGCACAAAGTTAGAACTTTGGAGGATTCAGTTCATACCAAAACCCCTGCCCTGGAGGAGGTCATAACCCACTTGAGCGGTGGTCCTTGTAGAGTTAAACAGCTTTGTGGGAATGCAGTACTTATATAAGACCACTGTGTTCTTTATGTCACAATGCAAAATACTCCAGACCCTTCATGATCTAGTCTTCAGCTCCTTGTCCAGCCTTTTCTTGTTTTATATTTGACTCACTAGACTTGTCCACCAATCACATCTCATAATTTTACTTCCTAAGGTTATCATGACTTTTTTGGCTTTGAGGTCTTTCCTTCCTTTGCATCATTCACCTCTGATTCAGACTGTGGAAATATTGTTCCTCATGTGACTCAAAGTTTAAATGCCTTCTTTGTCAGGAATTTTCATCTATGTTCTGTACTATTTAGAAATATTCTAGTTCCTTTGAACATATTCCATACTTTAATTCCTGACAATTTCATTTTCTCTGCATTGCCTACTTGAGTCCTTTGTACCAGCTTTCTTATTTTATTTTTATTTCTGATGTGTTGAGTTTGGCTATTGATTTTTATCCCTTAAAGGCCATCAGTAAAACCTGTTGATTAAGCAAAGCTAAATGTGTTAGACTTGCTGTATAAAAGAGAACACACATAGACATAGTATTGCTTGAGCTTCAGAAGAAGGACTTTGGGGCTTATAGGATTTCAGGATATGCCCTGGGTAATTTAAAGGCAGATTTTGCAAGGTGGGGAACAACTCAGAACTTGGCTGAGTTTATGGCATAATGGCTAAGACTGTTAAAGAATATTGATAAGCAAGATGTCAGTTTTAAAAAGGGTACTTGTCTATTTAGGCGCAGGTCTTATCTTCCAGGAGTATATTTTCTGGAGCAAAGAGCTAAGTTATTTTTTGCCTGTTCTCAGTTTTATTTTACATGGGGAGAGCAAAAGTGTATGGTTAGTTTTATATCCCAAACCTAATAGCAATGGTCTTTACACTTTATAAACATGAAATTCCATTTTTTGTCACCACTGCTTCAGAAACTCCCTGCTCTAAGGAGTGAGTTTGGGAAAAAATAGCCAACAGGTTATTTGTATTAAATATGATTTAAGTCTTAAGCCAAAATAGAACTTGTAAACCTGAGGGTGGTATGATCCTGGAAAACAGAACTTGCTATTTCAGAAAAAAAGAAGGCAGCAAAGGAATAAAACTGGACTAGATCCCTTCGGGTGGGGGGAGAGTAGATGGGTGTTTAAAACAGAGGGGACTTATGGGACTTAAGGCCGACTTGGCTCTGGTTAAAAGCTAACCAAGGAGTGGACAGAAGTAAATAATGTCAGTTAGCTTATAGCCTCCAAGTGTTTTCCTGTTTGGCTATAAATAAGATTAGTTCTTACTGGTGCTGGCCAGCTTGCAAGGTGTCATTCTTGCACAAATTAACCCTGAACTCTCAGGAATAAAATCTGTACCTGCCTGAAAGTGTGGTTATGTGGAATGTATAAGAATGGAAATGAGAACCATAACATAAGTGCCTAGTTCACAAATACTGTTTGAAATAAGCTGGTAATTAGCAGTTATTTTTATAATAAATGTCTTTGATTGAAGTTCTGCTGAAACATTTCTGGGATTATCTAGACATTTCATCAAATTGATTTTTTTTTTTTTTTAGTAATTGAACATGTAATAATCATACGGCAACTTTTTAAATACAGAGACAACCAATGCTTTAACTTGTGTGAGGCTATGCAGGCTTCAGAATAAAGCTCTTTCTGCCATTTTTAAGCATAGTTTTCTAATTTTTATTTATTTTTACATTTACACATTGATGGGAAAAGTTATAGAGACTTTTAAAATCTTTGTAGTCTTAGGCTTTTGCATATCTGCTCACTTCCAAGTGAGCATCCACTCACACAAAATTATGCAATTCATGGGCATCACATTTCCTTAAAATGTTAGGCAAAAGCAAGCATGCTATGTATCAGAAATGCTCCAGTACATGTGAGATGAATGTATCTTGTACAGTTTAAGTACTTATTTTAACTTTTAGTACTTCTTGTATAACATATTCATGAAATTAAATGTGTTAGGTGCTTTTAGTAGATACATTTGAAACAATAACCAAAAAATATTGCTGCCATTTCAGGCATCTCATTTAGTTAATTGAATAATAACCTGTGATTGCAAATGAGTTGTTTAAAAATATTGGAAAAAAAGACCTTGTTACCATTGCTAACAAGTAGTTTGTTAATCAGAATTTGTTTGCTCTTACACTACAAAACAAAACAGAGAACAATATGGAATACTGAGCCAAAAATAGACTATTGCAATTTTCATCTGAACACCTAAATTGAAATTTTGTCTTTATCAAGAGATTTCCAGTTTCATTAATGATGTAATAATAAAATGATTTAATTAACATAATTCATGGTTGTATCCTCAAAGAATGTTGTTTTCTCATATTAAGATATCACTGAGGAAAAAAAAAAAAAAAGATTACCCTACCACAAAATGTTTAAAGATCCCTGGGCCCTGTGGATGTAAGCCCTCATATCTAGTAACAAGTTTGCTATTGACCCTGAGTACTGTATAAGGAAACCAAGTCTTCAGAGATATAGATTAGAAGCTTTGGAGAAGTAACTTTCTGTAGGCCTCTGACATGGGTCTGTGACCTATGATCTGCAATATTTTTAGTCATTATCAACCTTGACTGCCAATCGGAATTATTCTGTGAGCAGCTGTAAAAAATATTGCTTTCTAGGTCTGTACACTGGAGATCCTCAGGAGATTGGCTTGGTGGACACACTAAACACTGGGGCTTTTTCAGGCTCTCTGATTGATTCCAAAGTGCAGATAAGGCCAATAACCATTGTATAGTGTTTTGTAATGTCAGCAGATAAATACACAATGTCAAAGCTGTGAGTTTCAGTTTTTATTTGGCCGCATTCTGAGGACTATAGCCTGGGGTGGACTATAGCTGCTTGGATAGCTTTGAGGAAATGCTCTGAAGAGAGGAAGAAGGTTGATGTACATGTGATTTGGGGGAAGGGGTGCTAGCAATGGAGAATTCATCTATGTAGAAGGTCATTAATGATTTTAATGCTGTGCTAAATATGGGAAGATTCAAGAAATTGAGTTCATAAAATTTTCTCCTAAAAATATCTAACTATCTGAAGGCCTAGTCTGCCAGTGTTCCCAGAGCACAGAGTGCCTCATTCCTGATCTCTGCCCTGAACTCCTTTCAGGGTATGTTGAAGGTCAATAACCATAGAGGCTAGAGACTAAATTTCCTGTAGAACCAGATGGCGAGTGACTTTCTTTAGTTGGTAGTAATTATCGGTTTCCATGGGGCCATCCCACACGCCATAGTTTCCATTTGTACTAAAACCTTTGTTGAAACAGATTGTTTACCTTATAATAATGATCAAAAAGCATAACATGATGATTGACATTTATTGAAATTTCAATTGTGGCAGTCACACAGTGCTGTGGGCTTTACAAACTCAGATAGAGTTCATCCCTTTCAGGAACTCTATGAGCTAGTGATTATCCACATGTAACTGGTTTAAAAAAAATTAAGGCTTAGAGAGATTAAATGGCCTACAGAAGGTCACCCAGCTAATAAATGTAGTACTGGGCTTTAAACCCAGCTATATACATTCTATTTTAAATTCAGGTCAGAAAATACTAGCTGGTCTGAAATCATGCACAAAACAAGACATTATTAGACAGTGTTTCACAAACAGCAGGGATTGCCGGCAGGTACAAATAGAACCCTCAACTTTCTGAAAAGAAACTTATTTCTCAAGAAATCTTGTGCTTGAACAAGTTCTATTACCCATCACCTAACACCAGAAGCCCCACTGGGGCATGCGTATCTACTCGAGTGCTGATTTAGAAGGTGACCATGATAAATAATCAACATTGACTACATGGCAGCAAATATTAATCAGTGTCTTCCATAATGCCTCCTATGAGACTTTGTTACTAGTTTTCTAAGTACTTAGATTTTAGAAAGGGAGGACTAATCGATATTACAAAAAGACAATGTAACTAATATGTCTTTGTCTTAATGTAATGGCTAAGCAGATATGCATTAAATCTTGCCCAATGATCTGGAAAATAATGCCCATTTGGTAGGGCACATTCTGGAGAAGTGAAGATTTGGAACAGATTCAGTTTTGTCCATATTAGTGTCTGTTTTTACTGCCCTATTCTCTTGCTGTCTGTTCTCTCTGCTTCCCCTGCTCCTGTTGATTTCCTTTGAATATTCCGTTTTTACTTTAATCACATCTTAAGCTCTATTTCTTCTCTATTTCTGAGCCTTAATACAAAGGAGAATGGTATATGTGTGGTAGGTATTTTTTTTTTTTTTGCTTATTAGCCCGCAGTGTATATAAACCTGGACTCAAGGTTATAATCTTCATTCCGAAAACTTTATCATAACCTTTGACATCTTTTATGAGGTGGGGACAAAATTGAGTTTATCCATTTAAAGGACAGTGATTCTAGAAAAAAGAAAATAAGGGGATATTTTCTTTTTTTTTTTTCTTCAATCTTTGTATAGTACTAGAGCAGTAGGGTCATTTATTCTTGCAGGGGTCTGAATATTAGGTATGATAAATCTTGAAAGAAAATCCCCTGTTATGAGGCTAAAGCCCTGGATTTCAGGGTCTTGTGATTGAGTAAGATGCAAGTTATGACTATCTAACTGTAGGTCAAACAGTCCAGGGACAATGAATCAGAGAGATGTACCTGACTTATTCGAGAGTGATCTGGTTGGCCTGGTCCCTAGTCATTTATGAGAATGGAGAAACTCATAGCAAGCCAACTGCATGTTGTTATTCCTGATCAGATGGACTTTGACTGTCAAAACGCTGTCAGAAAAGCAAATATTATCTCAGTTTACATATTAGGGGATATTTTGGACAGGTCTATGGATTTGTGACTTTGAAAAAATCCTTGAACATATAGAGAAGTATACTGTTATCTGAGATTTCTAAGAAGGGACAAGTCCTGGATTATAGTTGGACATATAAATGAGGCTGCCAAATGAAATTTCAGTTCTTTCCAGAACCTGTTGTGTGAGAATATAAAGAGCACCATACCAAAGGGCCATAGGTGTCATTAGCTGAACTTAGTCATCTGAGTTGAGGGGACTCCTCACAATCTACTTTCAGTAGATCATCTTACACAGGAGCAAAGGAAAAAATTTATACACTCATACGCAAATATAAAGAAGTATATTTTTCATTAATAACTGATGTGAAACTCATGATCATATATTCATGAAAAATGATATCAGCATTGTTACACAATAGTGTTAACCTAGGCAGCTCATCTAAGAAAGCCATGTGTGAATGCAAATAAACAAGTATTCAGTGCAAGTGCCCAGCTTCTTAAACACAGATGTTCACCTTTCTTCTCTGCTCACTTTGAGAAATAATGTTTACATAGTGGGTAAAACTGGCTGAGGAGGAAGGAAGTTTGAGGTTTAATAATTCTGCCTTTAATCTATTTGATGTCTGTGGGGACATCTCCAAATTTACAGGACCCTCTAACTCTACCCATAAATCCAAGACATCAGGGTAGGTTACCCCATGGCTCGTTCTGCTCCATAGGTTGGATTTAAACCATACTGCAATCATGTGAAAAACTTTCATGGCAGCACCAAACATGCAGTTCATCTTGTCACTCCAGTCTTCTGAAAATGCTTGAATAAAATGCCAGGACAATCCTGTTAAAGCATTTTGACAGAGGTCCCCTTCAATTCTGTATTAAACACAATGATAGCTTCATTTAACCTACATGTTAAAAAGTTGCTTTGTTTCCTAGAAATTTGGTAAAGAAGCAGCATCCATAAAATGTATGAAGGAAAATATGAATATTTATTATCAATGTTTGAAGCCATTTTTTTCTTTAAAAACCACAGGCAGTTGTTCATTCAGGAACCTTGTTGCTGTGAGGCATATTAATTTATAGTCTGGGTGCTCAGCTTCATGTGGATACAAAATGCTCTGCAGGAATTCGTAGTTTTAAATTACAGCATTAGTCAGGCAAACGATGTACATTTTTTACTTCACCTTCTCTGGACTCTAACACTAGCCACATAAAGGGAATGATAATGTCTGCCTCATATGTTTTCCAAAGTATAAGCAATTTTTATTTATGGAATTTCCACTAATAATGTGCACTGAGTGGGGAAATGTTTATATAAACATCTTCCCAGGGGCTTTTGCAGCACATGTAGCCAGAACATTACAGTTTTAAAACTTTACAAAACAGGGTAATTCTAAAACAAGAGAAAAGAGATTCTGTTTCTTTGACTATTTTCATGGGCTCAACTCATTGTCTCTCTAAGTGTGGTCTGTGTATCTCCAGAGTCAGAAATTCCAGGCATGGCTATTAAAAATCCAAATTTCAGAACTTTTTCCAAGATTCCAAATCGGAATATCTGAGAGCAAAGCCTTGAAAATAGCATTTTATGCAACTCTCAGGTAGCTCGCAAAACAGTGGTGTTGATGAGAGAGCAGGGATAAGAAATAAATATGAGTGGGTAGAGTGAATGTAAGAACACAATAAAGAAAAAATCCCAGGGAAGCTCTGGCCAGTTCTGTGGCTACTTCAGTGAGCCCAGATAAATCTCCTTACTCTCCTCTGTAAAATGTGCAGCCATGGCTAATATGTACATACAGATTCAAATTGTATTCTGTCCCAGAATTTTAAATTAGTTTTGTTTAATTCCCCCCCCCACACACACACACAAAACTTGAGATTTAAGTTTTCAAATTATTGCTGTGGATATGTAATTGGAGGGAAGATGGGTGATCCTGGGAAACTGGTCCCATATCCCAAGTACAATAGAATAGTATGGTATTCTGAAGGAAGTTTGAATTATATGTTCAGGTACCAATGCAATATGACTCTCTGGAAGTTGTCTTTATGAGAATTTTGTAGAAACGGTAAATCTGTAGAGTGATAACATTATTTTTTGTTCATTCCTGGTTGAAAAATGGGAGATAGGTATTTTCATCTTTAGGTTATAGTGACAGGAACTGAGTCCAAATATGCTTAAGTAAAAAGGGAGACTATTGACTAAAACTACTTAAGCATCTTTCATTAACTGGCTTCAGGTATGACGGCTTCCAGGAACTCACAGTGTAGAATCAGAAATCTATTTTTCCTTTTCTTTATCTCCAGATAGGTTCTTCCTGCAATATGAGAAAAGGCATGGCAATAAGTCAGACTTGTATCCTCCCAGTTGTCAAATTAAATGAATAGAGAAATTTCTCATTTTCATTATTTCTAGGAAAACCCCCAGGCCTAATTTGGCAGGATGTTGGGAATATGCAGATTAACCAGGCCTAGATCAAATGTCCACTCCTGTGACCAGGGAGCAGGGACATCCTAGAGCACTCTCACTGAAGAAGAAAGAAGAGGTGGTGGATGTGGGAAGGTCAGACACTTCAGAAGACCCTGGAAGGGCACAACAGCCTCTGGTATGGAGTTAGTGATTGTTCAGTATTGGCTTATTATCATTCGCATTTTTCATACTATCATCATTACTGAACTAAAAACACAGTGCTAGTGCTTCTACAATTATTACTTTTCAGGTTTTTTTCATGTCTTTCTTACAGAAATAAGTTATTTTAATAAAGGGATGGAAAAGAAAAGGTTTGTGTATTGGTTTGTAAATGATGACTACAAATGGACTGGCCATAATAAGATCTGTCACCATTTAAACATATGTTATTAGATTTGAAATCATATTTACTTTTTAAAACCTGGTCTGTCTGTCTAGACAAGGCTCAAGGTTGACTCAAATTTATTTTGTGATATCTGGGTTTACAACCTCCTCCCCACACATGAAGTGGTTTCTAAAAATGTTTTCTATCAAATAAACTCTGGTAATAAATCATGTTTTATGGATGCCAGGGTGATGGAGAAATCAGAGAAAATTTAAATGTTTGGCTAACACCCGTGTTTCTGAAACTTATTTTCTCATGCCATTGCCAGTGCAATACAAATGTGGTATTATTTTTCCTCTTTTCAGATGAGGAAACCTCAGTATTAAATGACCTGCCTTAGTTTATTCATTCAACTATCAGGGTTGAGCTTATGCTGAATGGCAAGTAACAAGATGGGACTGTCCCTAGGACTTTCTACACACATTCATCCCTGCTAAACCATGGAAAACTATGGGTATCCTGACATCCACACCTCTGTTCCTTTTCCTAGTCACACTGACACACAAAAGAAAATTTGGAGACTATTACATGTTAATGAAAACCACTATATTCCCTAGGAAGGTAAACTCTATTTACAATACTCTCTAAAATCCTCCCTACATATTTCCTACTGTAATCTCCTTAAAAATTAGGTTTGGTTGAGTGCTCTGTTTCTTTCATCAAGAAACTAATACAGAATATTAGTCAAGAAAGATTTTCTGTTGAGTTATTGATTCTCTGACTGCCAAATGGAGAACACATCAGGTAGTATACCCTGTAGGAATTGGGAAGGAAGGAGGGCAGCTACAATCTCTTTGTTCTGACAGCAGCTGTCCTTTAGACCATCATCGGTAATTGAAAATGTGTCCACAAATTTTGCACATGCTATCAAAGGCTAGCTGGGACTTTCTCATGCAGCTAATGTGGGAACTAATTCATAAAATGTAAATATTGCTCTCATGTTATCCTGTACTTAAAATATTAATATTTAAACAGTGTGCCTGGTTCTGTTATGAATGTTTTCCATGCCTTAATTTGTTTATACTCATGGCCATCCTATGCACTCAATCCTATATTCATCCTATGAGTTGAGTGCCACTTTGCAGATGAATACATTAATACTCAGAGAGGGTGAACAATTGACCCAAGTTCTCATTTGCTAAGATATGGCAAAGCTTGGGGTCAAACTCAGGTGGTTTATATCTTCTGTCTTAGCTCATGAACCATCTAAGAGCTTGCCCTCCTTACCTGGGAGAAGAAATGAGATATTTCTGCTATAATGTTATTTTCTGCGAATTTGGCTATGAAGGAGAAGCAGAATTTTTTACCCCATAATAAGCCTCTTTAACTTAAGAATTATTTTCAGCTTATTATTTTTAAAGAAATGATAGACATAGGAAAAGCTCTAATAAATGAAATTACCATTTTTGAGACATTTATAAGAGAAATCTCCATTGTAAGGGTGTCTCCCTCTCTGTACCAGAAAGAGAAGGATAACTCTAAATTTCTAGAAACTCTTGTCAATGGAGAAAATAAGAATTTGTATCTGCATAAAAACCTAAACCTTCTTTATTGTGTTATCCTGTGAACTTGACATAGCTGCGGCCCCCCACTCCCAACCCAACAACTTCTTTCATCTTTAGTTGGAAGTGGTTTTAAAGGTGATGGCTTGGGCCATTTGGGGGAGTTAGTTTTCCTGGGTATCACCCATGTCTACAGGAAGTATACACTTTATTAAACATTTATCTGTTTTTCTCCTGCTAATTTAGTATACAGAAATCTCAGTTAAGAATCTAGAAAGGTAGAGGGATAATTATTTTTCCTCCTCCACTGTTACATGCAATATTTTAAGTTTTCTTATTATGTGTTAAAATGTCTCACATTAACAAAGGAGTTAAAAGGTAGAGTGTTAGCTTCTATAAACAGTTAGAAAAAACATATGTTGCCATGTGATATTTATCTTAAATGGTGTGTGCTTTCTGAGCTGTTGTAGAGCTTCTGAAAAATTTCGGTCAAGGTTTAATTTAGGAAGAAGCTATGTAATTTCACAAAGCTACTCAATTGTCTCATTATTTATTCAGCTCTAGGGGCATCTTCTATATCATCTGAAAACTGTGATCATGATGGGGTACAAATATTCAATAGTTCAACAGCTGCTCTCAACAAGCCAAAAGTCAGTGAGATAGTGTTGAGGGTTGTATCTGTACTTCTTGACGATACACGCAAGCACATGGAGTTCCCGTTGTGGCTCAGTGGAAATGAATCTGGCTAGATCCATGAGGATGCAGATTCATTCCCTGTCCTTGCTCAGTGTGTTAAGGATCCAGCATAGCTGTGGCTGTGGCGTAGGCCAACAGCTGCAGCTCTGATTTGACCCCTAGCCTGGGAACCTCCATATGCCGTGGGTGCAGCCCTAAAAAGACAAAAAAAAAATTTAATTAAAAAATAATACCGAAAAATGATACACACAAGTACAAAGGGGATCATGTATATAACTTCCCTGGGCATATCAGAGGCGTCATAGTTGCCATACCTTAAAGTCTACATGGGTTACTCTGAAAGGAAAGACATATTGCTGAGTGAGGGAAAAGCTAATCAGAGGTGGGGAGGTGCTGAGTGAGGGAGAAGTTAATAAAAAAGGTAGAAAGGTATCAGTGCTTTTGTTTTTATCGTGGCTTTTTTTCCCCTGTAAGATGGTAATACTGGCAGTTGGTTGATAGGCGATCATGGGGTTCACCTCTAATCAGAGAAAATGAGAAATGTCTCAGGAGTGTGAAGCAGGAGACATGGATAATAGCTTATTATCTCCTTTTATTCCATTCTGGTCTCCTAAAGCCAGACATTACAGAGCTAGAGATAAGGGTAAAATTAAGGCTAGGAGTTTATGCTGCCTATTAATAGCCCATTCTACAAAGCTTCTGTTGTAAAAAATTTAATTCCCACCTTGTGGCAGAAAAAAAGATATTGAAAAATATGTATCTACTAATAGTGAGAAATTACTGAGCAGGAATCCATGTACCTTGTTCATCCCATGACTAAATATAGATGTATTTGTTGGGGGCTGCCATTGCTTTTGATCAGAAGAGAGTAGGTTGTCATTTGAGTGTTCATTCATGCAAAGTATAAGCTACAAGAAACTCAAGGTAAGCACAGGGTTCTTGAAAGGTGGGGTCAGAGAAGAAGATATATCAGTTGAGAGGAACCTTGACTTGTCTGTCAAATGATGGTACTTGCAGTTGGCTACCTGCTTCTTTTCTGGTCTCCTTCCTCTGGACAGTGAAGATGGCAAGCAAACATATCCATCATTGTGTCTGCTTTTTCATCATTTTGCCCCTGATACACCAACATTCTCTATAATTCTGCAAAACTCTTGCATCTAGACCCTTAGAAGTTCATCGCTACCTCTGAAAATAGCTCAGCTGATAACTGATTTGTGTAGCTGGAGCTTTTAAGTCAGAATCTTCCTCATTGCCCATCTTCTTATCCTACACTTAATGTCTCTTCTTGGTTTAGGTAACTGCCGATGTGAGAGAAACTCATGTCCAGACAGGATGCATGTATGTTTTGGGGCCGATTACATATAATGTGTATATTGTTCAGATCTCTATCTTGGATCTTACCTACATACTACCAGGGCCCCTGACACTTGATTATTGATTTGCTCAAATAAAATCTTTGGTTTCTAGACTCTGCTTAGAATCATAGTAATCGTGTACCATACACCGTTACTATCGACTAGGCTCTTGTCTGCTTTGGCACAACTGCTCCGTATAGGTTATTGTCCCTACAATGCAACCAACATCCTCCTTTAAATATTTCATCTCATAATGGGAACTTGAATACCTTGAAATGATTGCAAGGGCAAACAATGTGGCAGTTTGCTATAAATTTGTCACATGTAGATGACTATTAGAAACATTTATATGTATAATGAGTAAAAAATTGATAAACTCACACATGAATATGAGGAACTAGAAAAGCAAAGAACTGAACAAAGTTGAACAGTGAAGAACAAATTTAAAATATTGAAAAAAGAGAAAAGGAAAATGGAAATCAAAGCAAACAAGAAAATGCCATAAAAAATTCTGGAACAAAAAGTGACAGTGTTGATAAACCTGTAATAGTAAATTCACTGGGATGAAATTTTGGTGTTACATTTTCTAACATTATCACTTGACTAATGTTAGATTTTTTGGGGTGATTTTTTTTAATGTATTCCTGATGTTTGGGTTGTGTTTCATAGTGACTTAATGGGAATTTCTACAACATAGTAATCCTAGAGTAGTGGCAATTCTTGGTGATATTATTCACGATATTATTCAAATTGTAAAGACTCAATATGAAAGCAAATTAAAGAGAAAGTAGCTGTCTTAATGCTGCTCTAGAACATCAGGGGAAAGGCAATAGTAGTTGCAATGAAAAATGGAAAAGAGAAAAATTATTAGGGAATTTACATTTATTTTCCAGCTGCAAAGGCATTCACATGTGATAATGAGAAAGTTTAAAATCTATAAGTGATGACTACTCTTTGAAAAATGTATGCTACTACTCATTAATGGGTTAAATAGGGAGACTGAGATATTGGTATTCAATATAGGTGTTTCCTCATTTGAGGTGGTTATAATATACATAATTATATGTTATATAATATATCGAATATATCTATATGTTAGTATAATATCTATATATTACATAATAGACAAATCTATATATGTTATATTTATAATAGATATGATCATTTATATCTATATATCTATACCCATATCTATACTGGGAATCAGGAGTTCCAAACAATACTGTCCATATTTGCTCTCAACTCAGTGAGAGGTCTTGAGCAAATCGATTTTGCTTTTCTAGATAAAGTCCAAATTCTTTTAATATATGAGGTCTGTATTGTCTGGCCCTCAGCCCTATAGAATTACACGTGGTTTCCAGAAAGTACCATGCTCGAATGTGTTGCTGTGTTTTTTGAATATGATGTGCAGGGCCTTTTTTGTTTGTTTGTTCATTTTTGTATGGCTGCACTAGCAGCATACGGAAGTTTCTGGGCCGGGGATTGAATCTAAGCCACCGCTGCAACCTACGCTGCTTATGGCAACAGTGGATCCTTTAACCCACTGTGCTTGGCCAGAGATCCCACCTGTACCTCCACAATGACCTAAGCCACTGCAGTAGGATTCCTTTTTTTTTTGGCCTTTTTTGCCTTTCTTGGGCCACTCCTGTGGCATATGGAGGTTCCCAGGCTAAGGGTCGAATCAGAGCTGCAGCCGCTGGCCTACACCAGAGCCACAGCAACTCAGGATCTGAGCCGTGTCTGCAACCTACACCACAGCTCATGGCAACACTGGATCCTTAACTTACTGAGCAAGGCCAGGGATTGAACCCACAACCTCATGGTTCCTAGTCAGATTCGTTAACCACTGAGCCACAATGGGAACTCCTGCAGTAGGATTCTTAACCCACTGTGCTAAACAGGAACTCTGGCTTTGTTTTTTGTTTGTTTTATTTTTTCACCTCAAACTCTCTTGCCTATTTACCTCATAAACTCCTTTGCCTTAATAGGGAACTTGGATATCACCAATTCTTTTGATGCTATGATCCTCAGCTTATAGTTGTAGCCTTTCAAGGTTCTGGATTAATTTTGAAAAGACAGAGGGTGGCTCCTAGGAGACTTTATTGATGATGAGAAACATCTTTTCCTCATGGGAGGACAGGTAATGCAATACTCCATACCTGGTCCAAAGAAGACATTAATAAAAAGGTTACAAATTATCTCTTGCCCATTATTCCTATGTCATCCCACTTTATCCTTCTCTTACCATGACAACCTGCCTCCTAGGATGGGAGCTGATCTTTAACAAAAGAGGCAGGAGGAGTGGACTCTGATAATTGCCTTTTCCTATTATTTTTGACTGCCAGTGAAGTCATACCCACCAGTGTTTATTTTAACTCTCTGCCTCCACCACTCACACCAAAAATCCTATGGAGTTTTTACAGATAGGGGAAGGTTGAGATTTGAGATTGGGTATCACTGAGACATAACCTAGCATGGGCTGACATATAGCAGGACCCTAAGGAGTGAGATCCATGTTTTTGCATGGATCTCTTAAAAACAGTGTGTTTAGAGTGAAGAGAGCCCAGAATTCCTATGAGGCAGAAGCAGCTTGCACATAGACACATGCCTTCCTCCTATGTCAGAGTAAAGGAGAAGTTTGTTCTCCTAATTGGGAGCTCATTGTCCACACCTATATTTGACATTGAAACATGAAAGCCTTACTGAATAGAGTTGCCTTTCTGCTTCCCATCAGAGACTGAGAAGTTGATGTGTAAAGGACAGGAACTCAACAACGTTTTAAAATGGGAAGGAAAGGAATTTGGAAATAGTAGCAGATCTTAATATAGGTCATACATTGGAATGATTTTGAAAGTCTTTTAAAAAGAGAGGAATTCCTGTTGTGGCTCAGCAGGTTAAGAACCTGACTAATATCCATGAAGCTGTGGGTTTGATCCCTGGCCTCATTCAGTGGGTAAGGATCCGGCGTTGTAGCAGCTGTGGGGTAGGTCACAGGCACCTTGGATCCCATGTTGCTGCATCTGTTGTTGCTGTGGCTGTGGTGTAGGCCAGGAGTTGCAGCTCCGATTTGACCCCTAGCCTGGGAACTTCCATATATAATAGGTGTGACCCCTAAAAAGAAAACAAAAATAATGCCCTGGCCCACATTAGCAAGGATTGACTTTTGGTCAAAGGTATGGCACATTTCCTAAATATCGTGTGCCCTTTATGGATCATATAGTAGATTATTTAAACTTTCTGTGTCCTATTGATTTCATTTGTAGAAGAAGGATCATAACAATATATCTTACTGGGCTATAGTGAAAAAAGTGGATGAAATATTCCATACGAAGTTCTAGAAGAGTGCTTAAAACAGAAAAAGCATACATTAATGTAAGATATCATTATTCACGTTATGGTTAATATGCTTTCCAATTTTCCACTTGTTGAAATAATCCTTTAGAGAGGGAATTGGTATTTCAGGTTCAGTACGTACTTCAGTTTGGATTTAGTTCATCAGTCAGAGTGAAATTAAGGTTTATTAGAGTAGGGACATTGACTTATTCACTTTTCTATTTCTAGTGCCTGACCTGGTATATACACTGGGCACACAAAGCAAGTGTGCATCAGACTAACAAATGAACCAACAAACCAACAAACTAAGGTGTATCTAACATCACTGAACAGTTATTTAAAATATTATCTGGCAAAAATAAACAAATGGAACCTAATCAAATGTACAAGCTTTTGCACAGCAAACAAAACCATTTTTTTTTAAAAAATGAAGATATCCTACAGAACTGGAGGAAATAGTTGCAAGTGATGCAGCTGAAAAGGGCTTTATCTCCAAAATACACAAACAGGTATTTGTTAGAATAAACAAACTCAGAGCAAAAGAATGCTCTACTCTGGAATTACATAGAAGCAAAATTTAAACAAAGGGGACCAATACTTATTTTACTAAAAAAAAAAAAAAAAGGAAAAAGGGGGAAAAAAAAAGAAAGATTGGGGAATGAGAAAGTGAATATATGAAATGTAGACATGCGTATATTGCCAGAAAAGATTTTAAAAACTTGCAGGTTCTATGAGTTTATAATTTTGGGAAAGCAAATCAGTCATATAGACAAAGATTTAGTTAAACAAGAACAAGAAAATTATTTGGTCTATTTGAAGAAAAAAGGAAAACAATTTTTAATGTACCAATTTAGATAACTGATAAATATGAAAAATAGCATAGAAAATGTCCAGAATGTAAAAAAATCATCAGAATAATAAAAGTCTCAGATATGAATTCTTCGACAAAATTTGGTTTGAATTCTAACCCTACCATTTACTTGCAGAGTGATAATGTGTTTAATTTCTCATCTTTAACATGGAAAACATAGCAAACATTAATGTGAATTATCATATGCAATCATCATAATATGTTAATCTTATGCCATAAATACTCAGTACCTAAAACTTTTAATTGCATTCAAAATACATAATTTTTCTCAGATATTTTAGGATTTACAAGTATTTAATGTTCTTTTATAAAAAGATAAATTTTTGACAATATGAAGAATATTTCAAGAATTAAATCTGCCCTAAACCAAAGAACTGTTTTCAGTTATATTAACCTCATATTTCTAACAGTGGAAATAAATGTTCAAGTAAAGTTGCAATATTCTTATATCACTAATGATAAGCCTTCTGATTATTAGTAATGAAGTTTGAGGGGGTGATTTACAGACCATGAAATATGTTCCATACTTTTTTATTGCATGGCAAGTAGTATGGAGGGATCAGCTCAAGTGAATTATGAAATCTCTTTGTAGACATTATAACTCTAAATAATAACAAACTTTGAGTATAGTTGAGTTCTTAACTGAATCACATTACACAATATATATAAATAAGACTATCTATAAAGAGTCAGGCAAACTTTTTATGTAAAGAGTCACAGTAGGAGTCCCCGTCGTGGCACAGTGGTTAATGAATCCGACCAGGAACCATGAGGTTGTGGGTTCAACACCTGCCCATGCTCAGTGGGTTAAGGATCTGGCATTGCTGTGAGATGTGGTGTAGGCTGCAGATGTGGCTCGGATCCTGCATTGCTGTGGCTCTGGCATAGGCCATTGGCTACGGAGGGCTCCAATTAGACCCCTAGCCTGGGCACCTCCATATGCCGCGGGAGCGCCTCAAGAAAAGGCAAAAAGACAAAAAAAATAAATAAATTAAAAAAAAAGAGTCACAGTAAATATAGCCTTGTGAGTCTTTAAGGTCTCCAGTACTCATCTCTTCCATGGTAAAATAAAGGTAGTTACTATAAATGAATGTAGCTCTGTTTTAATAAAACTTTATTTGCAAAAACAGGCAGTAGGCAGGATTTGACTGTTGACTCTTAATAAGAACCTCTGTGTTCCAATTTCTAACATAGGGTCTTGTTTGGACCTTGAAGCCTAGAAGAAAGGGAGTTGAATTTAGAAATGGAGGATTTGGAAAGATCTTTATGTCCTAGATCACAAACCTAGTAGATAGGTGTCATAGAGCAGGAGATAAAACTTTCCTGAGTCTCAGTTTCTTTTTTTTTTTCTTCTGTCTTTTTAGGGCCACACCCATGGCATATGGAGATTCCCAGGCCAGGGGTCAATTTGGAGCTGTAGCTGTCAGCCTATATCACAGCCACAGCAGTGTGGGATCTGAGCTGTGTCTGCGACCTACACCACAGCTCGTGACAACGCCAGATCCTTAACCCGCTGAGTGAGGCCAGGGATCAAACCTGAGTCCTCACGGATACTAGTCAGGTTCATTAATCACTGAGCCACTATGGGAATGCCTCAGTTTTCTTTATGTTAAAAATTGGAATATTCATTTGGCCTCAAAATTGTTACAAAGATCAATTGGACAGTGTACATGTTAGAGAAAAATTTTAACTGATGAAGTGCTGTAGAAATCTGGATTTTTTTTGCAGCCAAGACAGCTATAATGGTGGTTATAGGGGATATGAAATTATGACATAGAGTCCCCTGATCTTTCTTTATGTGAAGGATGAAAGAGAAAGGAGGAACTTCATTCCAATCCTACTTACCCCTGTAATGGCTTAATTCTCAAGAGCAGCTAGACTTTAGGAAAACAGTATTCAGCAAAGAAAATTCTCTCTGCAAATAATCTAATGATGTCACATAATTCCTAGGTGTAAATCCATATGAGAATGGGATTACAAAAAAAAAAAAAGAAAGAAAGGAAAGGGAATATAAAAATTAGAAAAATCAATAAGAGGAATAAAACTGTAAAATCATTGTGGATATTTGTAATGAAATCAATCAGTCATTAATACTTAACAACTCAGTTTTATGCAAGCCTACATCCAATAAGCAGAATAGTTGTTTCAATTTAAAGAGGAATACTTGTTCTGTGTCTCTGTCTATGTGTGTATGATTAGTTTTCCATTGTGTATTAGTTCAGCTGTTACAGGTTTCTTAAGATTCATGTATATATTTATATATATGGATATATGTATCCATATATATCTATAACATTTCAAGATGATATATATAGATTGATATAGATAATGTATTTATCCTTTATTTTCTCTCATAAAACATCCTTTGAAAAATCCAAAGCAATTTTCCAGTGACCCAAGGGCTGGTGAATGAGTCCTTGAAGTTAAATTAAATCTCACTGAGGAAACAGATGAACTTTCTGTTGCTGAAGCCAGTTTGGTTAGCTTTGTCTGAGGATATGCATCTGACTGCTTTCATGAGGTATGAAGTTTGGTTGCTATTTGGATGAAGAGGAGAAGAATTATGAGGACATTCTAGGCACAGATCTTGAAATTCAAGCCTGATAAAGTAAGCAAGGGAAGACAGTCAACTGAATAGGCCACATGGATTCAAGTATAACAGATAGTTTCACTAGGGAACACTTCAGGAGCAAAACACTCCAAATAGTTATTTTTAAATCAAATCTAATTTAGGTCTGAATCCCTAGTTCCTAATATAATGGCACAAAATTTAGTAGCAGATTTGTTTGTTTGTTTGTTTTTAATAATGTCATTTAGCTGAAATTTATCTAGACCATTGTGATATTATCTCATAACATCCAAATATTGTTTTTATTCAACAAAATCATTAGTAATGAGAGAGGAATCCAACTTTTCTAAGAAATCATTATGGTCAAAATTATAATGAGAAACAACATAGTGATTAATTGCTCAACAACTGATATTTGAGTCCCAGTCATAACCTTAGTTAAGTAGCTTTGAGATGCTGGAAAGGTTTTGAACATTCTTAGGACTTGGCTTCCTCTCTGTATAAATAAAATAAAACACAGAAATTTCATGGCTTTTGGTAATTTCTTATAACATATTTGTTATTTTGACTTTACTTGATCTCCATCTGACATTTTTATCACAGATTCAGATAGATCTATTACCATATATTATTACCTTTAAGACTTCCAAAGAAAATAGATTAATTTGTGGTACCTCTGTTCAGACAAATATAATCAAAAGTAGAAGAGGTTCTCTAGGGTTAGCTTTATTTGGAAGGTGCTAACCCAGGGCAGTGAGGGTGAGATAAAAGAGAAAGGAAACAAAAAAGAATGGGAGCAATACCAGGAGATGTGTTATCTTTTGGCCACTACATTATAACAAATCATAAGAAATAATAATGTAGGGCGCTGTTCAATCACAGAGGCGCAGCCTCATGGTATACCTTGGGAGAAGTGGTAGAAAGAGACCATGCCTAGAAGCAGTCCATTGGAGGTGGGAGGGAAGAAAAAAGTTATCTGCCCATTTGCCTCATATTTTCTATCATACATGGCTCAAACTTTGTAACTCATGAAGGAAACACCCTCTCTCATGGCCAGTCTCCCCTAAAAACTCCCCTTCCAAATTATTTTGATGAAAACTCCAAAAATCATCTCTTATCAGCTATAAATATTTCATTTGTATCTCTAAAGAAAAGGGCTGCATTTTAAAGTTAGTTTGAATATTTCCAGTTCAGGCCATAAAAAATATTTCGAAAACAACAACTATAAAATCTGGACAAGATATATGAAAAAACTATTTAGAAACCTTGAAGAACAACCAGCATGGAAGGAAAGCACATTTACCCTAGATATGTTTCTGAGAGTGTTTTGCAAATCATGGACAATTGAATAGACCCCAAGGAATATCAGTCATGGATTGTGGAGTTCAGGGTTGTCAAATCTGCCAGGAGCAGAGGCAGTCTTGAAGATGTAAAAAGCCATAGAAAAGGAGACCCCAAATCTGCATACAGGTTACCATTAAGCCAATATTTAATCCTAAATTATGTATGTTCCAGAGCAAGGATCTGGGAAATACAATAACAACATCATAAAAACCTAAGAGCTCAGCAACCTAAAGAATAGAACATAGACTGCAGTAGAAGTGCAGTGCTGGGGAGAACAGGTAGAATTCAAGCCCTACCAAAGGAAAAGTTCAAATATCTGAGTAAATGCAGATTTACTTATTATATCTTATTGAGATGGCGAGAAAAGCAAGAGGAGAAGAATGTGGGAATCAGGGCTATCAATACTAACCTTACTTACTAGTACCTTTAGTCTCATTCCCCAGGAAAAAAAAATCTACAGTGAGATTTCTTTTCTCTCTCCCTCACTCCCTTCCTTCTTTCCTTCCTTCCTTGTCTAAAGTTACTATTACAGCTTTCATTGTAATCATGAAACATTTTGAAAATGCATGGCCTTCTTAATTCTACACATTAATTTTTTTTTTTTAATTAGCTCATTCTCACCCCTGCCTGACACCCTTTTCAGTGTCTCAGAATTTCAGTAGTGTTTTTGCTTTTAGTTTTTGGGTTTTTTTTTTTTTTTTTTTTTTTTCAGAATAACAGCAAATCCTCTTTTAAATGTCTCAATAAAACATTCAGGGCAGGATTTTGTTTTTTGGAAATCCCTGTCTTATAAGAAAAATAGAATCAAAGTACTGGTTTACTGTCTTGTTTTTGGATGACTTATCAGAAATATTGCATCTGCTTCCTACTCTAAGTTATTTTTGAGTTCAGTTTGATAGTCCAAAGACAATTAAGGGCATTCGTGGAGACACAAAGTCAGCTCCTTCCTCCCTCATAGCTTGTATATTGACTGTAAAATCCTCACTGTTCTCCAAAATAATTTTAATTTGTTTTGAAAGCCTGTTTTTAAGTTCCAACTCTCAAGATTCTCTGTGAACAATGAAATTGATATTGTATCAATCAGGAACAAGGGCATGCATGTTTTTTTTGTTTTTATTTTTTGTTTTTTGTTTTTTTTTTATTATGGTAACAAATGACCCTAAATTTTGTTACTTCTAACACAATATATTAACACTTTCCAATAAAAAGCCTGCTTCAAGCCTGGGTGCTCTTTGCTTCCACAGTTTCCTTTTGTGTGGTTACCTGGGGATCTAGGGTTTTCCCTGCTTTGTTTCCTCCATTTCAACATGAGTCTCCTACAAACCCTCTTGACGGGAGAATAGCTAGATCGAAAAGGTCTATTACAGCAGCTATTACTTTTTGTGGCCTGGAAGTGACAAGTGTCTCTTCTGCCTATAATCCATTCTCTGTACAAATCTTAGTGATTTGAACAACAACAATCACTTATTTTTCTCACAATCTTCATTTGAACAGCCCCCCAAAGGGATGGCTCTCTCTTCTCCATGCAATGTCAGCCCAAGCTGGAGAATCCACCCCCAGTGTAGCTTATTTACATGGTTTGCAAATTTATGATGCTTCATAGGTAGTTACCATAGGTTTTTTTCACATGGACTTCCACACAGCATGACAACTGGGTTCCAAAAATAAATATTTCAAAAGACAGAAAATGAATGTTGCTGTTACCTTTACACCTGGTCCTAGAAGCTGTGACAATATCACCTCTACTTCTTTCATTAGCCAAAGCAGTCACACAGACCACTGAGATCCAAGTAAAAAGGATACAGGTATTATTCTTGATGGGCAGAATGCCAAATGGGTGGCCACAGTAAATGTGGATTTCAAGACAAGTTTTCATGTCTCTAGAGACAGTGATAACCAAAATGATTATACAAGATCCCTTTTATATGATACTCAGTTTAAAGCATCTATTAAATATAATTTGCCAAATCATTGAATAAAGATCTAATCATTCATGAAAATCACACTTTAATAAATATATTCTACAAAGTTCTCGCTGTGGCTCAGTGGGTTAAGGATCCAATGTTGTCTCTGTAAGCATGTGGGTTGGATCCCTGGCCTTGATCACTAGGTTAGGGATCTGGCACTGCAGCAAGCTAAGCATAGGTTGCAGATGCAGCTCAGATGTGATATTGCTGTGGCTGTGATGTAGAGCTGCAGCTCCAGCTCTGATTTGATCCCTAGCCCAGGAACTTCCATATGCTGTAGGTGCAGCTATAAAAAGAAAGCAAAACAAAATAAAATAAAATAGTACCAAAAAGTGTTCTGGATATACTACATAGGGAGAAAGAAACTCTTAGTGGAGTTGAGTGTTGTGAATTAGGAGGATCAGATAAGGCTTCTTGGAGAAGTGGTATTCAACACAGGTTAAAACAATGTTTTAGATTAAACTAAAATCAAGGGCAAATAATTTTATTTGAAATGACTATGTCACTAAAGCCTTTTGAAGCACGCAACATAAGCTTAAGCTACACAGTGACAAGCAATTTGATCTGACAGTAATTTAAGGCACATGAAATAATGCTGGAAAGGAAAAATGGAGAGGATCTTTTTTGGCGATACTCACATGCAAGGCTAAAGAGATTGTATTCCATGTACTTGGTCAGCTTTGTCTACATTTTTACATTTTCACATGGTTTCAAGGAACATTTGGATAAAAGTAGCAAACCTGTGTCTCTTTTTGTGAGGAGGCCACATTTCTTCTCATCCCTTTAGCTCTGAGTGATGTTACCTTACCAGCCTCTATTTCTAGAAGTTCTACATCCTTTCCTGTTATTCACAGACCCAACTCTTCCTGATATGATGCAGAAGTTTAACCCTAATTCCAGACAAAAAGTAAAATTACTACTAAAATATTTAAATAAATCCCTGTCTTCTTGATTTGATGGCATTATGACCATTAACTATACACTGGAATGGCTTATCTTTGTTTTTTCCTTTTCAACCCTTAAACATTTCATTCCACATTGTGGTTTCTAAAAAGTAGTCTGATGTAATTCTCATTCTTATTCCTCCACGAATATAATATTTTCTCGCTTTTTCCAAAATTTTCTCTTTGTCTTTGAGTTTCTGTATTTAAATATGGTATACCCAGGTGAGGAGTTTTTGTTATTCATCCTGATTGGGGTTTTCTGAGTTTTCTGGCTCTTTACTTTAGTTTCTTACATTCATTTTGGAAAACTCCATCATTATTACTTCAAATACTTGCTCTTCTCTTTCTTATTCCTCTGGAATTCCCAATAAATGTATGTTAATTTTAATTGGACATTTTGATCTCTTTTCTCGCTCTCTCTTTCCCTATTTTTTTTTTTTTTTCAGTTTTGGAAGTTTCTATCGACATCATCAAGCCCACTGAATCTTTCATTGACCATATCCAGTCAACTGATGTGCCAAAGACATTCTTCATTTCTGTTGCAGTGTTTACGTCTAGCATTTATTTCTTTTTCATTCTTTCTTAGAATATCCATCCCCCTTGGAGTTCCCGTCGTGGCGCAGTGGTTAACGAATCCGACTAGGAACCATGAGGTTGGGGGTTCGGTCCCTGCCCTTGCTCAGTGGGTTAATGATCCGGCGTTGCCGTGAGCTGTGGTGTAGGTTGCAGACGCGGCTCGGATCCCGCGTTGCTGTGGCTCTGGCGTAGGCCGGTGGCTACAGCTCCGATTCAACCCCTAGCCAGGGAACCTCCATATGCCGCGGGAGCGGACCAAGAAATAGCAACAACAACAACAACAACAACAAAAAAGGAATATCCATCCCCTGCTTAGATTACCCATATTTTCTTACATGTTATCCACTTTTCTTACTAGATCTCTTAGCAAATTAAACATCATAATGTTAAAGTCTCAGTCTGATAGTTCCAAAATCTGTACAATATCTCAGTGTGATTCTGATGTGTTAAAGTAATTAAAAAGAAGTCCGATGAGACTGAGGTGGTTCTAATGCTTTGGGAGCCTACATAATCAAACCAAAACTTACGCTAGAATCAATGCACTCAAATAACAGGAAATGGAATTTAAGTACAACCATTCATAAATAACCCACTTGTCTTCCCCAAATCAAGTAGCTATTTAAGTGGTAGCCAATCGAATGATTTCTTTGCTTTCTATCTGTGTCTTCTCTCTATAAAAACCTCTCCCCTAGCTATTTACTGTCAGTGGAACACTCCTGACCACTTTTGGTTTGGTGCTGCCTGATTTGAATAAACTCTTGAAAAATATTAATGTACTTCAATTTGCCTTTTAGCAGATTCTCGCCTTGTCTCTTAAGACTGCATTATTTGCCTTTGGCATGCCTTGCAGTTTTTATTTCTTTGAAAGCCAGGGGTGATGTACTGAATAGAAGGAAATGAGGTAAAATGGGTCTTTAGTGTGAGTTTTAAGTTTATCTGGCCTGTAGTTAGACTGTGTTTACTCTTTGTTATACCAGTAGGACTTGGAGTCTAAAAATTCCTCTGTGTCCTTACTTTTGTCTTCCCTGCTGTCTCTGTTTCCTAGATACTCCTGAATTAGCCTTACATTTCTTTTCAGCTGTGATCCTTTGCTATTATACAGGCACCTTATTGATCTGGTGGTAAAGTATGGCAGAGGAGAAAGTTCTCTATTCCTTTAATTAAGTATCGGTCTTGGTGGGCTATGCTCCTTCACAAGTGCTTTCTACCTTCCTCGGTTAGTGTGATAGGAAGGCTGGAGGAGGCTTGAGATGGGTATTTCCTTTCCCTCATGTCAGTTAGGCTCTGGTAAAACCATGCTGATTAGGCTCTGATAAAACATTGCCCCTTAAATACAGGCCTTTGTTAAGGAAATGCAGTATTCTGGGTATATTTCAAATGGCTACTTTTCACTTGCCCCTTCTGGAAAGAGGAGGGGATTTTTTTGTTTGTTTGTTTTTCAATCCTCCCCCTGAGAACCTGGTGAGGCTGCTGGAGGTAAAGCTCACAAAACTATAGAGACTCCCCTAAGGATAGGACTCTGATGTTTTATCTCTCAACTAGTCTACCCCTAGCGCCCTGCACTTAGTCAGTTACCCTTCCATTGTTTCTACCAGGAAAAACAGCTGAGGTTTTTACTCCTGGTGAACTCTTATTCTCTGTATTGTCCTGTCTCTCTCATTTCTTCAGTTTTTGAACTGTCATTTTGCCTTATAACCTCAATTCTCCGATGGATCTCAGAAGGTTTGGCTTTCAGTTTGTTCAGCTTTTCTTTTATTGTGAGGATGGGAAAGAGGACTTCTAAGCTTTTTAAATGTTTGGCAAGAAATGAGAAGTCTAATTATTGCTTCTAATGAGTCTTCTTGTTCTATCCTCTCTAACAACTCTGGACTTCCTCCAGCTATTTGAGTGTGCCATTTCCTCTTCTGCCCTAGGACTTTTGCACATGTCATTTTCCTCTGTTTGGAATGCTTTCCTTTAAAACTTGAACCTGACCCGACCTTTCTGACTAGGCTGAATATCACATAGCATGCAGTATAATAGCATAGTGTTTAACTCTTTCATTTTATTTTTGTACACACTTGTGTGTTGCAGTATAGCAATTGTTTAAATTATTCATTCTTATTTCTCATCTCTAGACACCCCTCACAGAAACTGCATCTGATTTTACTCACCACTACATACCCAGTAGAGGGTTTGTCACATTAGGCACAAAATAAATGTTTTGCCAATGGGCTCTTTTTGGTTTCACTTTTTTCAATTCAAAACTGCAGGAGTCTGTCTTCAAAGTTGTCCAATGCTTGGCATCCCTGTTAATGATTACTCTGTTTCAGTGGATGTGAGCTCAATATGTGCAGCCCAGGGAAATTTCCTACATTGCCATGAAAAGCCTTGAAATCACAGAGCTCACAGATAAATCTATCACCATATCTTGGGGTGGTCAGTAATTGGAATTTTTTTTTCCAAGATGGATAATACATGCAATGTGACCTCCCTTTTAAAGGTTAATGGAGTTTTGCTTTCTTACTGAACCATCAATAATATGGGGTATATTTTATTTGTAGATTTAATGCATTAGAGCTCTCTTCCTATTTCAATAACATTATGTGTGTTTATCTACTTGTATGTGAATTTGTTTTTCCCTTGGGCATTTTTTGAGAGCTGTAAACATTTCCTACTCCTAATGTGATGAAGTCTTAAATAGAAATGATTTGGAGATTTATTAAATGTAAAAAGGATTAACATCAATCAGGCTTAATATATGCAGTTGAATAACGCATTATCTTTCCTTTAATTAGCAGGGTATAAAGGAAACATCTCCAAATTGGAGGGCTTAGTATTGAAACTTTAGGAGATGTTCTTCCTCCTTACTAGAAATATAAGAAAGATATTTTTCATCAAAAATTAGTCATAGATTTGCTTCCAAGATACCTACTTTGTATACGGTCTTTTGAAAGGTTGGAGTTGCAGGACCATATTATGTCTGATATTACGTATGAGTCAATTTGTGACATTGTTATTTCTCTGGGCAAGGGGTAGGCAGAGATTTACTTGATGAGATTGAAATAGAAGACTAGTGATAAACTGTGAGCTCAGGAAACAGGTTTATATTTCTCTTCCTCTATTTTCTCTCTCTCTCTCTCTGTCTTAGCCTCATAAAACATCAGAAATTCATTAACAAGAAGTTATAACTAAACTATCTTCTTTTTAGATATTATTTAACTCATTTTAGACATAAAATAATTAAGTGATCACACTTGTTATAAAATGTTATGATGTGAAATGTAGACGAACGTTCTGATGACTGGGGATCAAGTGTGATCCTAAATTATTTTGGCATAAGAAAATATGCCAAAAGGAGGAAACAGAAAGTAAATAAGTTTACGTAAATTTTTCCTATTACACTTCTATACCTTTACGAGTTGATTATCTTTTGATTATTGCTTATTTCTTACTTATACCAATGAAGCAAAATAGGGATGGTTGAAAATGCCTTCCCCCTTGAAGGGCTTACAGTGGACTGTGGCAGCAAATTGGGGCTCTTTCCTACCTTTGCTTGTAAACATATGGGCAGATTTTGGCTGTGATAAAGGTCTGAAGATACTTTTAATCTTTTCAACAAAGTTGTAAAAAGGGCTCAAATAGCTGCTACTCTTTGCTTTGATCTAAATACTAAAGCTGGAGTTCCATTGTGGCTCATCAGGTTAAGAACCTGACTGGTATCCATGACGACATGGGTTTGATCCCTGACCTGTCACAGTGGGTTAAAAGTCTAGCATTGCTGCAAGCTTCAGTGTAGGAGCAGATGTGGCTGAGATTATGCATTGCTGTGGCTGTGGCCATGGTGTAGGCTGGCTGCTACAGCTCCACTTCAACCCCTAGTCTGGGAACTTCCATATGGCTCAGGTGTGGCCCTAAGAAGAAAAAATAAATATAAAAACTAAAGCTGGCTTTTTAAAAGATGGGTCACTATGGCCATGCATGCAAATCCATTAGTCATAATGACATTTTTATTGATCCTATTTCTTTCATCTAAACATTTCAGAAGATTTGAAAAACATACTTTTTTTTGAGTTTCATACAAAATACTTTATTTATTTTGTAATGCAAAATATGAGATTAACTGACCACTTAAATGAGACAAAGTTTCTGGAAATGCCCTCATGTATTAAATGCCATCCAAATGTAGTGGGTTATTACAACATTCTTCTCTAGCCATCGGCTACTATGAACACCCACAGACCCTCTAAAGACATTTAGATAAAATGAGGTAGGTGTTTTCTGGGTTGTAATGACTCATCTGCCCAGAGTCCTTCATTTCCATGAAATGAGCATACCCAGAGACTGTGGAGTGAAGTTATATAATGGAGTAGAGCCCCCACCCCACCCAATCTGTCTGCTGGTCATAGGTGACCAACAGTCCCAGTTTCCCCAGAATTGACAGGTTTGCTGGGACACGTGATTCTCATTACTCAAGCTGGCACAGTCCTGAGGGAAAATAGGGATGGTTATTCTCCCTATGAGTTATTATGTATCTAGAAGGAAGTATAAGAACCTAGAATAGAAGAATAGGAACAATGTTTAACCTAGGAATTGGATAAACCAGAGTGATTAACATTAATGCTGCTTCTGGGTCTACCCCCTTCCTGCCAATATATGATGAAAAATTGGTGAGACTTAGGGAGCTGCAAATACCTGTTAAAAACAAAAACAAAAACAAAAACAAAAACAAAAAAACGCTGACATTAGAATGAGTAAATTGATTAATTCTTTATAAAATACCTGGATATTCATTTTTAAAATATCTTAGAAGTTATCTAGCTGTGCAGTTTTAAAACCTTGAAAAACAGTAGCCTATTTTTCTTCAAACAGAAGCTCAGGTAAGAGTATTTTATGGGACAAGATAAAAATGGGTAAAGGGTTCATGAACCTTAGCTATTATTGCATCTCTTAGCCTTTTTACGTATTTTAGAAATCATAGGGTTCCCAAGAGCACAGTTGGAAAACAGCTGATACTCTCCAGTCTCATCCTGTTATATAGGGAAAAAAAGACCTCAGGACATCACTTAATGTCTGAGTTTTGACAGCTGATACCTGTTAGAACAGGAAATGAACTCAAACTCTGGACTTGTTTATTGATAAACACAGACTTAAAAATTTCTGCTTAAGCCACTGGTTTTCCACCTTGGGTTCTCGGCTGGGGACACGTGATGTGGCTTTTAAAAAACACAGATGCCTGAGTTCTATCCCCAGAGATTTTGAATGCTAGCACTCAATTGTGTCCTGGTTATAGTGATTTTTAAAGATTCCCCAAGTGAGTCTAATTCAAGACAAGATTGAATATTATTGGCCTAGGATGAAGATTTTACCAAAGAGACCAACAACACACACATATACACTCACACACATGCACACCGGCATTGTAGTCAGGAGAAGTGGATTCGATTTCAGCTCTATCAGTAGTTGGTTTGTGACTTCTGAAAAATCCTTCACTCTGTGTTTCATGAGATACTGCTCAGTTGAATATGAAATCATTCTTCAGTTGAAACTTTTGTAATACATCACACATATTGCTTAAAAAGGAGAAGAGAGCCAGGAAGCTCAACATTCCATATAGATGTTTCCAAAAGCTACTGAAGCATGTTTTCAGAAGATTTCATTCTCTAAGGAATACACAGGCCACTATGATCATTTCAGCTCTATTTTATTTCTAAAATATAGCTTGATTGGATAAAACTGAATCCTTTTTAGGAGGTTTGCTTGCACCTGATTCCATGTGACATGATCCACAAACAAGATCTAGTTTTCTTGTCTGACATAAAGGGACCACTGACCTTCCATCAGCATTGGCAATGAATAAAGCCATTTCATCTCACTAGGCAACTGCAATGATATGACAGAAGTTGCTTCAGTGTTCTAGGCTTCATAGCAATAAGACAGAGTATTTCTAATTGTAGGATCTTCAGTCCCTTTCCCCTAGCCAATACCATAAATATTTTATATCACAACTGGAGCTGAAGGGTAGCCTTTGAAACTTTGAAAAATTGGGTCACAATTGGTTTGACCTGAGTAAATTCATCATCAAGTAGTTTCTCTTCATTATTTATAAGAACACAGAGGCAGATGTGCAATTGTTCCCTGTATAATTTTCATACATAAAATATCATGTACATGAAGAGCACTGTCAGACAGCATAATGCACTGCATTTATTTCAGAGATGGAGTCATCTCTTTGTCATTGTGTTTAGTAAACACATTTCCATTATGGTGAGTGGATGGCTGTCAGTTCTGTTTCCTTTGCAAACATCCACTGGCTTTCAGAATCTTGCCAAATGCCTCACTTTTTTTTGTTTGTTTGTTTTTTGTTTTGTTTTGTTTTTTCAGTAAGTTTCTTATTTATTTATTTAGTTTCTTCATATATTTATTCATTTATTTACTGTTGAACTTATCCTTGACATTAGCAAAAGAGCAAAAAAGCTTTTCATCAGAGACTATGTATGTTCCTCAATTTTTCTGAAATCTAGTAGTCTTAGATTCACATTATTGTCTGTATACTGAAGATGTCAAATGGCTCTTCATCCCATCTTTCCACCCTCTCTCATTTGAAACAAGTTCCCAAATACAGTATATTAGTAGAAACAGGTTCGATTTTTTTTTTCTTGCAAAGTCCCTGTCGCATAGTTAAAATGAGGAAACTATATCAATGGAGTCATTTGTCTTTTCAGAAAGAAGGTAAGCATGCCTGTCTCACAAAATCCAATATAAATCTTCCTCATTGCTCAATTTAACTTGGAAAGAGAAAGCTTTTACATTTTTTTTTTTTTTGGTCTTTTTGCCTTTCCTAGGGCCGCTCCTGTGGCATATGGAGCTTCCCAGGCTAGGGGTCTCATGGGAGTTGTAGCCGCTGGCCTACGCCAGGACCATGGCAACACGGGATCCGAGCTGAGTCTGCAGCCTACACCACAGCTCACGGCAACGCTGGATCCTTAACCCACTGAGCAAAGCCAGGGATCGAACCTGCCACCTCATGGTTCCTAGTCAAATTCATTAACCACTGCGCCAAGACGGGAACTCCGAGAAAGCTTTTAATTGTAAGGAATTTTAAGGATGAGGATGATGAGGCAAGTCTAGTTTCACTGGCTCTAAATTTCCATAATTGAAGAGTCACTCTTGCTTTTGTCTTTTATTTCCTCATGATTAGACCTTTCCAATGACATTGTCATTGTTTTTAAGAGACAACAGGGCTGAAGCATATGTATAAATTTTATCATTTGTCAATAATTTCCATATATAGATTATGTTATTATTTTTTTATCATAGCTCTCTGGGAATCCATAATATACTTCTTGTTTCCAAAAATTGCCCACAGAGGTCAAATATCTCTCCACCATTCAGTTTTTCTATATTAAACTGGAAGAATAATTTCTAGCTATAGTATACGCTCATATTTTTTTTACAAATTTCTTTTATTTTTCATAGCTTATAGCATTACTTTTGATTTGCTGTATTAAAATGTGGTAACATGTGCACTTCAATGTACTGGAATATGTTTTGTAATTGCTTTGTTCATTTAACATGTTGGCATTTTTTATTTCCAAAATTGTGTATAATTAATGGTCTTTATGGTATAGGATATACAGCATTCATAATATCTGGCTTTACTTAGAGGATATGAACCTATTTTTAAATTTTTTCTAGTTTTATTGAGATATAAATGACATGTAATGTTGTGTTAGTCCAGGGTGTAGAACATAATGATTTTGTATATGTGTAGAGAGTATGAAGCCTCTTGAGGCCAATGGGTATTATTTCAAATGTGTATATTCTTAGCATCTATTGTAATACCTGGCTATTAAGTAAATAGGAGTAAACTGTTTGTGGAATTACTGTCTAAATGTAAACACTTATGCAACACCTGTAGATGAGTCTAACAACCCTGAGAAGAAATGAATGAATTAGAAGGATAGTATTTACTGAGTCACAGTAGGTTAATAGATGGCTGGGATTATTTTCTCCTGCCCTGAAATACTGCCTTTGAGATCTGTCTCTCCCAGATGATTCTGGAGGTCCTTTCTCTCAAGATTATACTTGCCTAAATTGGTCACATGACCAAGAAGATAGTGCTCACTTCACTGACTGCAGCATGGGCTTCTTCTCAAGCCAAAGCCCAAGAATTACAGGTTGGACCTCAGAAAGAGATGACATACATGCGTGCACACACGCACACACACACAAATACACACACGTATTTGACCTATATATGTGTGTGTGTGTGTGCGTGTGTGTGTGTGTGTATATATATATATATATATATCCACAATTTTAGAGCTTCTAGGAAGCACACTTTTTACTATGTGGATGCATGGCAGTACATATTGTCAAAGAAAGATAAACAGGACAGAAGGGCAAGAGAGGGTGAGGAATGATGAGGGGGATTGACCAAAAGGCAGAGGAGAGGATTGAGGGAGCCTCAGGACTTAGTTTGAGCACCTGGGTACAGCCTTGCCTTTATCCAGACAGACACTCAAACACAATCAACAATGTGTTTGTTTAAATACATTATCAACTAATTCCTCATCTGTTTTCTATTTATCTGTCCCTCTCTCCTTCCCTTCCTCTCTCTCTCTCACCTTTTTCTCTTCTTTTCTTAAGAGTGTGGCTTAGAGTTCCCTGGTGGCTCAGCAGGTTAAGGATCCTATGTTGTCATTGCTGTGGCATAGGTTAGATCCCTGGCCTGGGACCTATGCTGTGGGCACAGCCCTCCCCCCACCAAAAAAAAAGTGTGGCTTCCATTTCTGATATTGGCAAGCAAATGAGACTTGATAATAAGAAAATACATAATTATGGAAGAAAATCTGAAGAAAGTTCAGATGTTCAGTCTTCAAAATGGGTAGTAACATATAGCCTAGAAAAATTTTCCTCTGGTGATGATAATGATGACAAAGGTGGTTAATCTTCAGATGTTATATTTTTCCCCTTGAAAATACCTTTAATTTTGTTTATCTAGAAATATGAAATCACTGGCACAAAATATTTGGGCAAATGTTTTGGCCCAAACAACCAAAAAAAAAATAAAATAAAAATAAAAATAAGAGCTTAGCTAGTAAGATGAATAGATGGCTATCTTTTTTTTTTTTGGCTTTTTTAGGGCCACACCCATAGAATGGAGGTTGCCAGGCTAGGGGTCAAATCAGAGCCACAGCTGCTGGCCTACACCATAGCCACTGCAACTCAGGATCCAAGCCGCGTCTGCGACCAACACCATAGCTCATGGCAATGCCAGATCCATAACCCACTGAGTGAGGCCAGGGATTGAACCCTCCTCCTCATGGAGCCTGGTCCAGTTCCTTAACCACTGAGTCACAAAGGGAACTCCTAGATGGCTATTTTCTTTATGTTTAGAAAGTACATATATTTTCCAGTTTATTACCTCTCCATCTTACAACTGTCAGTAACTATTTCTTGAACTTCAAGGCTAATTTATCTTTTGAGATAATCACCCTGGATTTGTGGAAGTCCTTACTGACTTATTGACTTACTGACTAAATATTTTAAATTTAGCATATGTGAAGTGGTTCCTTAATTTCTGTCTTCCCCAAACTATGTGATGCATGAGAAAGTTTTATTTTTTGGGAATTGCATATTAGATCTCAACAAAAAATTACACCTTGGGGAGAAAACCTGGTTAAATAAGTTAAGATCAAATTGTCTGGTATATTCTTGTCTTCTCTTCACTCCCTTTTGTTTATACGTGTTCTTAAACATCTCGTTCTTTTTCAAGCTAAAATAAGAAGTGTGTACCTAATACACAGGAGGAAAAAAAATGGTTATTAATAATTCTAAGCAATCTCATGTTGATGTTATCAGTTGCCTGAGAAGCTTTATCATGGCATGTTTCTTTTTCCAGTGGGAGGCAGAATAACAGTGGATAAAACTATGGACTGTGAAATCAGACAGGTAGAGGTATCTATTTGGATTTTGTCACTTCCTGGTGTGTAATTTTAAGAAAACAGCTTAATTATTTAATCTTCAATGCTTATTATAATGGTAGTAATAATAATATTTAACTTAAATCATTATTGAAAGGCTCTGATGACAGTATTTAAAACTAATTAGGAACAGGATCTAACACATGATAAGCGATCAGTATGTTAGGTGTAATTATTTGAAATCCTCTCCCTCTTCTTCTCTCCCCACTGCTATTTCATTATCACCCTGATGTAGTTATTGGGCTACTGGTATTAGTCAAAGTTATCATCATTACTCAAGTGAGGGAGACAAAATTTGTAAGCCATTATAATAAACTAAGCCCCATGAAGAAGGATTTTGTTGGTTAAATGATACCACTCCAGGGATTTCTATTTAACAGAAGATTTTGAAGATTGCAGAAGCAGATGGAATAGTTGGGCATACCTTATGGACTAAGTCAGGGTACCAATGGTTATCTAGAGATGATTTCTGGCTCTTTAACCAGCAGATGGAGTAGTTTTGCAATTACCTCTTGAATCACCTGTCAGACCACACTAGGAGGCATAGGAAATGACATGCCCTGCTAATGCTTCAAGGAAAACTTTAAGCCAACTCCACACATCTCAGACTGCATAAACCTGTCTGCCAAAGTGTGCAGAAAATTGGTCTGACTGTTTCAGGAAAAAACTAACCAAGCAGTTCTTTAAGCAGAAGCCCACCGTAATTCATGGGAAGTCTATTATATGTTTGAATGAGCCCTGGAATAATACTCCTCTACTTTATTCAGAGAATTGTGCATGATCACATGGATAAGAACAAGTATCAACAGCAGCCTCTGCATAAAGTATTATTGCCTTATTAACCTATCTACTGGGCATATGCAAGGCATGGGATTCAGTGAGCATGTTTGTGGAGGAGGAGATGAACAATCTAAAAATATATTTGGTATATAGTCAGAATCTGGGTAGATAAGGACTTCCACTGAAGAACATACATATTTGGCTTTAAATAAAACTTTCACATTCTTTGAATAGATGGAAAGCACCTCCCTTTTCCACTACTTTCTTGTAATGCTAGGCCATCTTTAGACTTGCATTTTCGTTTCTAGAAATACATCTACCTACTGTAAAGTAGGTCCCCAGGAATGGTTTGGTGTACAGTGACAGACATCAAGAATGCCAACTATAGCCTTGTGTTTAAAGCTCTTCATAACATTACTCTAAGCCCCCCTTTCAGCCTTATTTTTACTACACTCTTTACTGGACCTTACACTCCAGCTAAGTTGGACTCTTCTAAATCCTCTTAACTCAGGCTTTATTTATCCCTCTCCCTCCTCCTATAGTGTTCTCACCATGCTCCTCCATTTCATAAAATCCTATATTTTTCAGGAAAAACCAATGTCATCTCATTCTTAAAGCTTTGTAGTGATCTCCTTAGGAGATTCTCAGGACAAAATTGGTGGTATGTTTATTTTGAGCATGTCTTACTTCCCCTTTTAGTGCACACATCTTTGTCAGGAAAGATCCTGTCTTCTTTATCTCTTTCTTTCCCATATAACCTATCACAGTAGTACTGCATTTATAAACATTATAACAAGATAAAGACCGACTGAAAATTTTCTTCAAATTATCATTGAAGTCTCAGGACGTTTAACTAACAAAACCTTTAAAGAGATAGGCACTTTTCAGGGAAGCATGAGATGGAATAACTTGGTTACCTGGAGCACATGGACTATACATTTTTGCAGTGCTCAGTACCTCTCCTTCTCACAATGGTCAGTCAGTATTTCTGAAACTTCATGGGTGATTTATCCTTTGGGATAATTGCCCTAGGCTTATAGGTATTGTAGTCTTACTGACTACATTTTATTTTGTTTTAAAGTTATGCATTTGAGAAAATATCCTTAATTTTACTGTCTTCTGTGTAACACATGATGCATGAAGCATTGAGTTTCACCTAGGGGCAGAAATTGTTATCTGGTCAAACAAGTTAAGGTGAAGATATCTTTTTTGCTATGACCTTATCTTTTCTTTACTCCTTTTTACCAGTACATACTAGCATTGCTTACCATAATACTCTTCTTCAAGGTAAAACTTAAAAGGAGTACCAAATGCACAGAAGAAAAGATATGGCTGATGATCTTCAGCCATGTTGTGAAGTGGGCAGCGCAGTTTTCAGGAATTCTAGTGTCAACACCTGTACTCTCAGCCAGTTCTAAGGACCCTTGCATTTCCCTTCTTTCAACACTGGGTAAATTGAGAATAGTTGATGAACTGGTGGATGTCAAGTATGGGAAACTGGGAATCTGCTTAAACCCTAGGAGTGGTATACATGGGGGTGATTCACAAAATGCATACATTTTTACCTAATTGTCCACCAGGCTCTCACAAGGAAGACTGTGGTGCATTCTAAGAAATCTTCCCTCATAGAGCTGGGGGAAGATAAGCACAGCTTCCATAGTTGAGTCACACCTTCTCTAGGTGTGCCTCTCTTTCCTGTGTTTTCATCCAGGATTCCATTCAGGATGTCTCATCACATTTGGTTATCATGTCCCCTTACAGAATCGGAATGGTGGTAAATATTTAAAGTCATCAGTTTGATCCCAACATGCCTCTGAGACCCCCAGGTAGAAGAGGTGGGAACAGCACCCCCACCTTTCAAAGGCTCTCAAAGTTTTTAATATAGTAAGTAAGTACCTTTAATGTGTGTGGTGTTTATATTTTAATTTGAAAATATATAAACTATTTTTTTAAATAAGTGTTCAATCAAAAGTTTGGAACCTATGAAAAAATGTAGAGTTCCATGGAACAGAGTCTGAAAACCATAGATCTATAGAATCTCTGTTCTTTTCAATTTTCACATTCTAGGATTCTAAGGCGTAAGATAGGTGGTGGATGTTGGTTTCCTCAACAAATGTTTATACTACAGCCAAGTTTGGTAGAACAGATTGATTCCAAAAAGCAAAAGGAACACGAAGTAATCCAGCTACAAGGCATGTGAACCCTTTAGGTATTCTGACTTTGAGTTTGTGAAGCAGAGGAGTAAGACAAACCTTTGCAGCTGCAGTCTCCATTAGCATTTGCTGCAGTTGCTGTTCAAAATTTTGATCTTGCCTTTTTCCATGAAGCCCAAAAGCATTAGCCCTACAAATAAGGCAGAAAGTTCTGCTTGTTAGAAGTAGATAAAGAGATTACATGCTTATCTTTATGGTCTCTCAGCACCCTACACGTTGGGGAATTGAATACATCCATGTTCAAACAAGCAGTTTGCACTACTTCTCCACTCCCTATTCTGTTCTCAGAAATTAAATTGTGAGAGACTTGCTTAAAACAAAACAAAACAAAACAAAACAAAAAAACAGCAGTGGTTTCTCAGATTAGTATTTTACTGATTCTTAGAGTAGATTGTAATCAAGCAAGCCCTTCTTTGATGTTAACAAAAAGGGCAAGGAGAGCACAAAACCCCTTGGAAGGAAATCATTCAAACTTCTGTTATGACCACAGTTATAAAGTTGGGTGGTAATTAATAAACAGCCCTTGGGGAGATTTCCTGTGTTCATTTATATATATTTTCTCTACTAACCATGCATTAACTGACTGTGAAAGAGTGACATGTCATGGCACGTCAGAAACAAATCCGACTAGAAAACATTAAGTTGTGGCTTCAATCCCTGGCCTTGCTCAGTGGGTTAAGGATCTGGTGTCCTGAGTTGTGGTGCAGGTCATAGGTGTGGCTTGGATCCTGTGTTGCTGTGGCTGTGGTATAGGCCAGCAACTATAGCTCTGATTTGACCCCTAGCCTGGGAACCTCCATATGTCTCGGGTGCAGCCCTAAAAAGTCAAAAAAAAAAAAAAAGAAAAAAAAGAAAGAAAGAAAGAAAGAAAAAAGAAAGAGTGACATGGATCTTTTGCAGATTATGAAACCTCAAACATGCTGGTTGAAGAAAAATTCCCTACATGATTCCAACATGTATTGTGTATATCCATAGTTTTTCTTTTAAAAATTTGCTAATATTCTTATCTTTGGAATCATATTGCACCTGTTCAGGAAAACGTCTCCTGTTAACTCCACCATGTTCTTTTGCCTGTTTGTATTAGAGGTAGAAACTCTAGGGATGGATTGTTAGGCAGAACTCTGTACCTGCTCTTTTCAAGTTTACAAAGTGTAGTGTTCTCTTATTTATGGCTACACAACAAATTACCTGGAAACTCAGTAGATTAAAATACATTTTTGATCAGGAATTGGGAAAGCCCTGGAAAGAGACAGTATGTTTTTAGTGTTTTTCTTGTGCTACCAATCATTTGTTTGCTAAGCCAACCATCAACTGAAAGCTTAAACGGTATGAAACATTCAAGATGACTTACTGCCATAGCTATCAGTGAATGGCTGGTGGTTGGTTGGAACACCTGTATATGATTCTTCGCTGATAATGAGCATATCCTAGCATGAACACTTGGTTCCAAGAGAGGTGGTCCCAAGGGCTAGAATCTAGAAAAAAAGTGTTTAAGGAAAACAAAAAAGAACTTGCCAGGATTTTCCTAAAGTCAAAAGTCCCACTGTGTGGTTCGCTTTAAAGACAAGGAATGGCTGTCTTCATCCCTCAATTGAGTGAATGTGGAATAATTTAAATCCATCTTTAAATTAAAGCATTGCATAGTCTTTAAGTGGCTACTTGGAAATTTAGCATTTCTGAATTAAGCAAAAACATCATCAATGCACCATCCACATCTTGTTATAGCAGTGGATGCCCACCCCCTTACCAGTTTTCCAGCCTATTTTCTGCACCTTAACATAAATATATATATATTTTTTCTAAAATCTAATCAATCTAAGCCTCAGGTAAACTAGAGAAAATACTTATTGACTCTAATCCTGAACATAATACAAAAGTCCTCAATAAAATATTAGTGATATGCATTCCATAGTATGATAAACAGATTATATACTCTGTGATCAGGGGATGTAGGGATGGCTCAATATCTGGAAATAGATCAATGTCATACACCATATTAACTGATTGAAGAATGCAAATCATATTATCTCAATAGATGCAGAAAAAGCTTTTAAACAAATTCAACTATTAGAACTAATAAATGAATTCAGTAAAGTCACAGGGTACAACATTAGTGTACAGAAGTCATTATATTTCTATACACTAACAATAAACTACCATAAAGCGAAATTTGAGAAAATAGTCTCATTTACAATTGCATCAAAATAATAAAATACTTAGCAATATATCTAACCAAGGAGGTAAAAGATCTATACTTGGAAAACAATAAGACACTGTTGAAAGAAATTGAAGGTGACACAAATAAATGGAAAGATGAAAGGTATACTGTGCTCATAGTTTGGAAGAATTAATATTGAAATTATACTACTCTCCATGGCAATCTACAAATTCAATGCAGGCACTATTAAAATACCAAGGTCACTTTTCATAAATACAGAACAAATAATCCTAAACTATGTCTGGAAACACAAGATATCCAAAATAACCAAAAGAGTCTTGAGAAAAAAAGAACAAAACAGGAGGTATACTCATTGAGTTCAAACTATACTGCCAAGCTACAATTATTAAAATGGTATGGTACTGGCACAACAACAGGCCATATATCAATGGAATAGAATAGAGAGCCCTGAAATAAACCCATGCTGGTATGGCTAATTAATGTATAAGATAGAAGGGAAGAATATATACTGGGAAAAGACGTATTCTTCAGTAAGTGGTGTTGGGACAACTGGAGAGCCACATGCAAAAGAATAAAATTTGACTACTTTTTCATTCTTAGTACATAAATAAAATAAATTTAGAAGTCTTTAAGACTTAGATATGAGACCAGAAACCATTAAATTCCTGGAGGAAATCTTAGTTCACTTTTTTTTGTTTGTTTTTTTTTTGTTGTTGTTATTTTAGGGCCACACCTATGGCATTTGGAGGTTCCCAGGCTAGGGGTCAAATTGGAGCTACAGCTGCCAGCCTAAACCACAGCCACAGCAATGCAGTATCTGAGCCACATCTGTGACCTGCACCACTGCTCATGGCAATGCCAGATCCTTAGCCCACTGAGAGAAGCCAGGAATCCAACCTGCCACCTCATGTTTCCTAGTCAGCTTCATTTCCACTGCACCACAGTGGGAACTCTTTTTTATTTTTTTATTTTTATTTTTTTTTATTTTCCCACTGTACAGCAAGGGGGTCAAATTATCCTTACATGTATACATTACAATTACATTTTTCCCCCAGCCTTTCTTCTGTTGCAACATGAGTATCTAGACAAAGTTCTCAATGCTATTCAGCAGGATCTCCTTGTAAATCTATTCGAAGTTGTGTCTGATCCCTCCCACTCCCTCCCCCTCCCATCAGGCAGCCACAAGTCTCTTCTCCAAGTCCATGAT
Organism: Phacochoerus africanus; assembly: GCF_016906955.1. Classification (NCBI taxonomy): domain Eukaryota; kingdom Metazoa; phylum Chordata; class Mammalia; order Artiodactyla; family Suidae; genus Phacochoerus; species Phacochoerus africanus. The sequence goes on from NC_062544.1 coordinate 142,972,763, forward strand.
TTTCTTTTCTAAGGAGATGTTCATTTGTGCTGATTATTAGATTCCAGTTATAAGTGATATCATATAGTATTTGTCTTTGTCTTTCCACTCAGTATGAGATTCTCTAGTTCCATCCATGTTGCTGCAAATGGCATTATGTCATTCTTTTTGATGGCTGATTAGTATTCCATTGTGTATATATACCACATCTTCTGAATCCAATCATCTGTCGATGGACATTTGGGTTGTTTCCATGTCCTGGCTATTGTGAATAGTGCTGCAATGCACATGCGGGTGCACGTGTCTCTTTTAAGTAGAGTTTTGTCCGGATAGATGCCCAAGAGTGGGATTGCAGGGTCATATGGAAGTTCTATATATAGATTTCTAAGGTATCTCCAAACTGTTCTCCATAGTGGCTGTACCAGTTTACATTCAGTGGGAAATCTTTTAGTTCACTCTTTAACATCAGTCTTAGAAAATTTTTTTAAAAATGTATCTCCTCACTAGGAAAACAAAACCAAAAAAATAATAAAACAAGACCATATCAAACTGCAAAGCTTTTGCATATCGAAGGAAACTAACAGCAAAACAGCAAGAAAAAGCCTAAATAATGGGAAAATAAACTTACAAGTGATATATCTGATAAGGATTTGGTATACAAAATATGTAAAGAACTCATATAACTCAGCATCAAAAAAAAAAAAAACTATCCAATAAAAGCATGAGTAGAGGATCTGTATAAAAATTTTTCTGTAGAAGACGTACAGATAGCCAACAGATACATGAAAAAATGTTCCACATTACTAATCACTGGAGAAATGCAAATCAGTACTACAGTCAGATGTCACCTCACACCTATCAGAGTGCCACCTCTTTTCTCAAACAAATGTTCTTAGAAGGTTGGAGTGAGTGTTGGGGGAAGTTTTCTTAAGTGTCTTTGTTTCATGAGTGGGTGTGTCTCTTGTAATATTGTCCATTTATTTCAGTTTATGAAACAATCAGGACTGATATACATTGAGAGGCAATTGAAGTATTCAACCTCTAACTCCTGCTTATTTTTTTCCTTAAAGACTTACTTCCTTGGGGGAGTTCCCATTGTGGTATAGTGGAAACGAATCCAACTAGGAACCATGAGGTTGTGGGTTCGATCCCTGGACTTGCTCAGTGGGTTAAGGATATGGATATGGTGTTGCCATAAGCTGTGGTGTAGGTTGCAGACATGGCTTGGATCCCGCACTGCTGTGGCTGTGGTATAGGCCAGCAGCTGTAGCTCTGATTCGACCCCTACCTGGGAACCTCAATATGCTGTGAATGTGGCCTAAAAAGAAAAAAAAAATTTACTTCTTTGGTATTTGTTCAGGTCTATATTGCTCCACAAAAGTGTTCTTTGCTTATTTTATATAATTATTTTAACTCTACTTTGATTATGACTACATTGAAGATAAAGAAAATGGGTTATCAATTGGAATAAAAAATAAAGTTGAGTTATGTAGAGGAATGTGACCATTCTCCAATGATTTATTCTCATTGAACCATTTACATCATTGCCACCTTTGGAATTTCCACCATACTATCTCAAAAGCAGCTACTCAGCAAATATTTCAACAGATACCACAGATCATTAAATATCTAATAAAAGGACCCATGAGATTTGCCTCCCTGCCAACTTTTTATCCTTTTCTATTGTTTATTTATATTTTACAATTGCTTCTGTTTCTTATATCTTTTTAACTTGAGGCAAATATGCCACAGAGTCTCTAATGACCATCCCCCAAACTGCAATTTATAAAGAACAGTCTGAATATAATACTTATATTGATGTGAATATGTTAAAATTCACATTCCCAACTGTCTGATAGATTGGTGGCCACAAGGTAGCCTACCAAAGTGATTCACACAAACTTTTCTTGAATACTTTGCCAGTGTTCCCTGGCAAAGCAGAGAAACAAAAGAGGTATCAGGATCTGAATTCAGACACCATTCAAAAATCTTTTACTCCCGCCCTCTGAAAACAAAAGTATGATGCTTCACTGTTCTTGATTTTGATGAACTGATACTCTAAGTTAGGATTAAATTTTTGTATCTATATAGTGAGCATGGAATATGATGGGGCAGAATAAGGTCAACTGACTTACATGTGCAGAACCCAGTTTTGAAGGAGAGGGATGATTATATGACTTTTTTAAAATACCATTTTCATATAGTTTATAGTCAGTGTACTTCTCTTGAATCCAAAAGATACTTCCAATTATTTGAGGAACAGTATTTTGTCCTGGTAATTAAAAACATTTTCATGCATTCAGGGTTAATTAAGTAATTTATAGCCCAGTGCAAAAATGAAAATGTAGGTCTCGTTTTAAAAAGCAAGTACAAGTGCCATTAAAGGCACTAAAATATAAAGATTTATTTACCTTTCTTTTCTTATCTCTTTTATCTTGTCATGGTTATTTGATGTTTGAGTGTCTAAGTAAAGAAAAATTAGGGCTTTCCCATTGTGGTGCAGTGGATTAAGAATCTGACTGTAGCAGCTCAGTCACTGAGGAGGCTTGAGTTCAATCCCTGACCTGGCACAGTGGGTTAAAGGACCAGGTGTTGCTGCAGTTGCAGGTTAGGTCACAACTGCAGCTTGGATTCAGTCCCTGCCCCAGAAATGTCCATATATTGTAGGTGTGGCCATAATTATTTTTTTTAAAAATTAATATTTTAAGTCATTAGCATAACTTTTACCTTTCATCTTTCTATTAGGCAAAGATCATTTTAAATGAAAATATAGGCTGTTTCATTGTAGCTCAGCAGTAACAAACCCGACTAGTATCCATGAGAACATGGGTTTGATCCCTTGCCTTACTCAGTGGGTTAAGGATCTGGCATTGCTATGAACTGTGATGAAGGTTGCAGATGCAGCTAGGATATGACTTTGCTCTGGCTGTGGCATAGGCTAGCACTTGTAGCTCCATTTGGACCCATAGCTTGGAAATGTCCATATGCTGCAGATGTGGCCCCAAAAAAGCAAAAAAAAAAAAAAAGGAGTTCCTATTGTGGTGCAGTGGAAACAAATCTGACTAGGAACCATGAGGTTGTGGGTTCAATCCCTGGCTTCACTGAGTGGGTTAAGGATCTGGCGTTGCTATGAGCTGTGGTGTATGTCGCAGACATGGCTCACCTTGGATCTTGCGTTGCTGTGGCTATGGCTGTGGCTGTGGCCAGCAGCAATAGCTCTGATTAGACCCCTAGCCTGGGAACCTCCATATGCCATTTGTGCAGCCCTAAAAAGACAAAAAGATCATTAAAAAAAAAAAAAGGAGTGTTTACTTCATTGATGGAACCATCAAAATTATACAACTACTACTTTGTAGCTCATAAGTGCATATATATTTCATTCTTATTTGCACAAAACTAACTCAACTGTTTTTGCTTATTTTCTTGATCTGTGCACATTATACCAACATTATATTTAACTTAGAGTATGTAATAGGGGAGGTAAAAAGAAAATAAAACATGAGTTGCCCTATGTTTCTATTTCCTTTTGTGTCATCATTTTTGCATAAGTAGTTTGCTGGTACAGGAAGTATAGAAGGAAGATATATGATAGGAATCCTAAACTGTTTGTCTTTCTTATAATGATGCTGTCTTTTTATCTTCAAAGCATGTTCTGGTTTTAAGAGGAAGTGTAGTCTCTCAGAGCTGTCAGCACCCCATTTAGTCATAGAAGAAACATTCTTACCTTGTACTACCTTAGCGTCTCCCCAAGCTATCACTTATCATGGATCTATTGGAATTTTGGCACCACTATACACAGACAGGATGACAAGAAAGAGAAACAGATGCGCATGCTGTGTGTATCACCTCTGCTCATGTGCATCTTCTCATTGTCCCATCAAACCTCATTCACAAAACACAAGTGCAAAGATAAAATCAGTAATAATTTAAAGATGTGTCAACTAAGCATTAAATCAAGGGAGAAGTCTTTCTGAGTGTGGCAGCCCAATTGGAACATCATGAAGTCATTTCTGTCTACATCTTTTTTTTTTGTCTTTTTGTCTTTTCTAGGGCTGCTTCCATGGCATATGGAGGTTCCCAGGCTAGGCGTCTAATCAGAGCTGTAGCTGCCGGCCTATGCCAGAGCCATAGCAACGGCAGATCCAAGCCGTGTCTGCGACCTACACCACGGTTCACGACAACGTCGGATCCTTAACCCACTGAGCAAGGCCAGGGATCGAACCCACAACCTTATGATTCCTAGTCGGATTCGTTAACCACTGAGCCGTGAGGGGAACTCCCATTTCTGTCTAGATCTTACTCTTATGTTCTGTAACAACTCTAACTCAAGAGTGGATAGGAGTTCCCATTGTGGCTCACTGGGTGTAGAACCTGGTATTGTCTCTGTGAGGATGCAGGTCCAATCCCTGACCTTGCTCAGTGAGTTAAGGATCCAGAATTGCCTCAAGCTGCAGCATAGGTTGGGATGTGGTTCAGATCTGGTGTTGCCATGGCTGTGGCATAGCCCACAGCTTGCAGTTCCAATTTGACCCCTGGTCCGAGAACTTCAATATGCCACAAGTGTGGCCATAAAAAAATAAAATAAAATAAAATAAAATAAAATAAAATAAAATAAAATAAAATAAAATAAAATAAAATAAAATAAAATAAAATAAAAATAAAAAAGAGTGGATAGATTGTGAGAGAAAGAAACTAAACAACCTGACCCCAGGTTTAGGTCTCATGTCAGATTTTGAACAATGTGGACACATGTATCCACCACTGAAGATAGTTTCATATTCAAGCAGCCATTACTTTGGTGAAAATCTGTCTTATCTTGAAGAATAAATATATAGAAAGAGCTCCTTGGAAAATACGTGGCATGTAAATAGATATTACCTAAGTGGGAAACTTACAAAATCATCACAGAAAAATATCAGATGGTTTCTAAGTTATAACAAACTCAAATTCAGATGATGTGTGAAACATTTTATTTTCTCTCTCTTTATTAAATTCCTAGTTCCTACAAAATAATAACCATGTTCCGTAAATCCTGACATGCAAAGCTCCTCCTATCCTACATATGAATTATATTTGACCCTTAGGAAGGTCCACCCATTGAATGAGGAAGGGTTGGTAGGAAAAATGTTGAGAGCCATGAATGTCTAGACATATTGTTCTAGCTTACTTTGGGCATTTCTTACCCATGATTCTGAAGATAGATAGTAATCCAGAAATCGATTTGTACCTTTCACACATCATTAGCTGACATATTCTCTGCCTGTCTAGCAGGGCAAAGATTTATGATTTAGAAATACTCGGCCTCACTGATTCACTTTCCCATCTGAGGATTACATGTGTATTTTCTCCTTCCACCTTTGACTATTGAATTTGACTTAGGGAAGCATGTGTGACAGTGATTTTTTTTGTTATAGTTGTGTATTGCTCCATTGAGGTATGGTCTTTAAGGGCGAGGTGGAAATACAAACATTAAATGGCATAACAAAACCAGCACAATAAAGTTGGGAATTTTCTGTTTGTTTGGAAATATATCGGTGCATTTTGGAGAGTTTTTCCTGCCTTTGAAAACAACGCTGATGAAATTCAGGTGCCTAGGTGGATAATGGCCTAGTCTTAAATTTCAAACACTCAAGCAGTTTTCACATATTTCATTTCAGGGGAAGTCAGTTTTCTTAGCTTACTGAAAATGATAAAGTACTCTAAATAACTTTGCTTCTTAAATTTTTAAGTGAAACTTGAGGTAGAAGAATTTTTATCAGATTTTTATATGAAATATTTATTAAATGCAGTAAAATTCTTTGTTGCACTTGGCAGTAGTTGAATAGTCAAAGGATCATGACCCTGTTATTGCCAAACACATTTTTTACCTAAAGTGTAATAAAAGGGAATAGGAAGTTAGAGACAGTGTTTGAGACCCAAAGAGTCATTATACTGCATCAATCTTTCAGAGACTCAGTGGCCTTGTCTGTCAAATGCTCATCATAATTTAGACGCTGGATGTAAATGTTGAAGTAAGATTTTTGGACACTGAGCATTAAAGAGATAGAGCCTCCTTTGGACTAAGTGAGATGTGTATAGAAACACATTTGACCCTAACAACCATCCTGTGAGTTTGGTGCAGTGTGTACTGCCTCCCTTGTTTTCTTTTTTTTAAAATCAGTCTCATTTCTGTATACTAACAATTAAAATATTAGAAAAGGAATAAAATAAATACAACAACTTTTAAAATTTGACCTGGGAATACACCTGCCCAAGGAGGTAAAGACGTATATGCTCAGAACTATAAAACATTAATCAAGGAAATTAAAGAAGATGCAAAGAAATGGAAAGATATTCCATGCTCCTGGGTTGGAAAAATTAATAGTGTAAAAATGGCCATACTACCCAAAGCAATCTACAGATTCAGTGCAATCCCCATCAAATTACCCATGACATTTTTCACAGAACTAGAACAAACAATCCAAAAATTTGTATGGAACAACAAAAGACCCAGAATTGCCAAAGCAAACCTGAGGAACAAAAACCAAGTAGCAGGCATAACTCTCCCAGACTCCAGGCAATATTACAAAGCCATAGTCATCAAGACAGTGTGGTACTGGTACCAAAACAGACATACAGACAAATGGAACAGAGTAGAGAACCCAGAAATGAACACTGACACCTATGGTCAATTAATCTTTGACAAGGGAGGCAAGAACATAAAATGGGAAAAAGAAAGTATTTTCAAGCAAGTATTGCTTGGAACCTGGAGAGCTGCATGCAAATCAATGAAACTAGAACACACCCTCACACCATACATGAAAATAAATTCAAAATTGCTTAAAGATTTCAATATAAGACAAGACACCACCAAGCTCCTGGAAGAGAACATAGGCAAAACATTCTCTGACATCAACCTTACAAATGTCTTCTCAGGTTGGTCTCTCAAAGCAACAGAAATAAGAGCAAAAATAAACCAATGGGACCTAATCAAACTGACAAGCTTTTGCATAGCAAAGGAAACCAAAAAGAAAACAAAAAGACAACTTAACACAATGGGAGAAAATAGTTTTAAGTGATGCAACTGACAAGGGCTTAATCTCTAGAATATACAAGCAACTTATACAACTCAACAGCAAAAAAGCCAACAACCCAATGGAAAAATGGACAAAAGAACTGAACAGACATTTCTCCAAAGAAGATGTACAGATGGCCAACAAGCAAATGAAAAAATTCTCAACATCCCTGATTATTAGAGAAATGCAAATCAAAACTACCATGAGATACCACCTCACACTAGTCAGAATGGCCATCCTTAGTAAGTCTACAAATAGCAAATGCTAGAGGGGATGTGGAGAAAAGGGAACCCTATTGGTGGGAATGTAAGCTGGTACAATTGTTGTTGGTGGAAGTGTAAGCTGGTACAACCATTGTTGTTGGAAGTGTAAGCTGGTACAACCACTACGGAGAACATTATGGTGGTACCTTAGAAATCTATACATAGAACTACCATATGACCCAGCAACCCATCTCTTGGGCATATATCCAGACAAAACTTTCCTTAAAAAAGACACATGCACCTGCATGTTCATTGCAGTACTATTCACAATAGCCAAGACATGGAAACAACCCAAATGTCCATTGACAGATAATTGGATTAGGAAGTTGTGGTATACATACATAATGAAATACTACTCAACCATAAAAAAGAATGAAATAATGCCACTTGCAGCAACATGGATGGAACTAGAGACTCTCATACTGAGTGAAGTAAGTCAGAGAAAGACAAATACCATTTGATATCACTGATATCTGGAATCTAATATATGTCACAAGTAAACCTTTCCTCAGAAAAGAAAATCATGGACTTGGAGAATAGACTTGTGGTTGCCATGGAGAGGGATGGAGTGGGGTGGTTGGAGAGCTTGGGGTTAGTAGATGCAAACTATTGCCTTTGGAATGGATTAGCAATGAGATTCTGCTGTGTAGCACTGGGAACTATGTCTAGTCACTTATGATGGAGCATGATAATGGGAGAAAAGTGAGTGTATACATGTACGTATAACTGGGCCACCATGCTGTACAGTAGAAAAAAAACTGTATTGGGGAAATAACTGTCTCCCTTTTAAATGGAGACTGAAGTACAGAGATGTTTAGTAAATTTTCCAAGTTCACACAAAATAGGAAATGGTAAGACAAGGCTGAAGGACAGGGTGTTTGAGTCTAGAGTCTGTAATTACGCCTTTCATATTAGAAAAATTTAAATATTCAATTTTATCTTCAAATCTTCAGAAGTAGTTTTCATTTTCATTCTAGGGTAATAGTAGTTCTGTGTTTCACAAACATTTGCTAGACCTTTCCCTCAATAAAACATGACGATAACATTTATTTGTTGAAAAACCTCAAGTGGGAGGTCAGGGAAATGTGATAAATTTGGATTCCAAATATAGCAGAGTAGTAATTCAAATAAATTTCTAGTTGTTTGTCTACACACATTTAAGATTCAGTATAATTTCAAGAATACAATTTTTGGTTTGTTCATAGATGTGGTGACATTTTAAATTGGCTTTCTCACTTATAAAAACAGCCCTGAAAATAGCAAACAGTATTCCACAATAAATTGATCAAGTTTAAGCCATTTATTGACACAGGTGCAAACTCCTTTGAAAACTCTGTAAAAATAAATGTTGGCTCTTTCTTAGAGCTGAATTTAAATGGTTAGAAAGGATTCATTTAATGTGAATACGTTTTAAATTCTAATAAACAGTGGCAATATGTCATTTACTTCAAATTAATGTCAACTATCATGACATAGGCTATTTGCCTAACAGCATAAAATCGAAACTTACAGGAGGAGTTTTAATAAGTGTTTTCATGAGAATAAAAATATTTACTCATATTTTGGCATATTTATTTTAACGTATAAGTATAGCGGCCTAAAAGGAAGGCTTTAGAAACAAGAAAGCTCACTTGAATTGTCTTGTTTTTACCTATCATTGTCAATAGCAGATCATTTGTTTAGCAAATTAATAAATATTCATGGAGTTATGGGTGTGTCAGACACTACATCAGAAATGGACTAATAGAGATGAACCAAGTTGGACCTGATCTTAGTCAGTGACACTTTGACAGGGAGGCCTGATAGGTGGTGGGAACAGCTTACTCAGATGCAGCCAGGAAGTTAATTCATTGCATGCAGAGAATTTTTGAAAACAAGAATAAAATGAAATAAAATTATTCTGCTTTTTATCATAATATTCTGGCAGTTCTAAACAATGTCAGTCTTAAAAGAGCCCTCCCTTTTAGAGTAGACTTTTTACTGCACCCTTGCCTCCTTTTTGTTAAATAATATAGATGGCTTTATACAAAAAAACTGGAACATCCTAGGTATCAAACAGGCAACTGGATAAATAAATTATAGTTTGTTCACAGAATTAATAATATTCAGAAATAAAAAGAACAAATTAATATCACATCCAACAATTTGGATAAGCCTGAAAAATAGCATCAACTGAACAAAACTCACACAGGAATACCTTCTCTATGATTCCATTTACCAAAAGATCAAGAACGGAAATCTAGTCTATGCTGGAAAATGATTAGAATATTGGTTGCCCCTGGAGAAGCTTGGTAGAATTTTATTAGAAAGAGATGTGAGAAATATTTTTCTTGGATGCTGGTCTTTTTCAGTATCTTGATAGGGTTTTGTCTTCAGAGATATATGCATTTATCAAAGTGCAAGATGTGGATTTTAGTTGTATAAATGTTATGTCAAAAGAAGAAAACTACAATCAGATACTTTAGTTCAATTATATAAATGTGTATAGTTTGTGGTAAAGGTCATATTCTGCCAATGCCCACTGCAGTCCATTTCATATCTAAACATATTTTCATCATCTGTTTGTGTCTTATTTTGCCTGGCTTTAGCAGTAACTACTATTCACCTCCAAACCCAGGAGACGGAAGGATAGTGATCTTGGTTATCTCCATTTGTAAGCTGAGGTCCAGTTCTTTAGGCCATAGGTCTTTAGGCCCAGATCATTCAATGAACTGAATGAGTCCTCTGAAGATGCTGGTTCTCCAATTAGCCTCTCATCTCACTGGATTGGGCAGCCTCTGGCATAGAAAGAATTTTCTGTTTTTTCCTGAGTTCTAAGGATGACTTAACCAAGGTACCAGTCAATGATTCTTGATCTTTGCATCTTTCCCTTTCAGTGCTTTTTGTATATAGTTGGAGGTCTAAAATGGAATGCAGCCTCCAACTCCATAATGACCCCCCTCCTGGCTTTTGTTAATTCATAGAAATAAGCCTTGTCATTCAGCAAATCACATCTTGCTGGCTGGGCCAGGCAGGCTTCAGGATAAATTGATCTATTTGTTTCCTCAAGATGTCCTTTTGGTAGAACAGACTCTAAAATATATGTCTCACTATATTTCCAGCACCTGAAACCTTGAATTCCCTTTTGCTGGTTTGTAGCAATATTTTAGAGTCTGTGTGACATATTTGTTCCACATTTGAAAGCTTTAACGTTACTAAATATAAACTACTTACTGGCAATATATTTTTACTTCGAGAAAAGCTTTTGGGGGAAAAAAGAAATAAAGAAAATATACCTCTGCCATCCTTTTCTTAACAAGAAAGTTTTCCCTTGTATTTGAAAAATGGTTTCCTAAAGCAATGTAAAGGTAAATATAATTATGTCCCAGTATTTTCAGTGGACTGTGTTTCTTGTATGGGGACCAAGGTCCTATATTCAGCCCAGTGCTCCAAGGGCAAGAATGTGGAAATAAGGACAGGCAGAAAGTCTGATCTGTTATTCTGCTTATTGCACCTACAGAGCTTTAGGCTTGCCAAAAATTCTTTTTAATTCATTTATTTTCTAAACAATTAAATCCTGTGGACATTTGTCAGTTAACTAGATATCAACTGACTAATCCTATACCAGACTCCATGGGGTTACGAATAGTCATGTGCAATAGCCTATAATAACAAAGGCTTTGACACTTCACAGAAGAATCATTTGGACAGTTTATTAAAAGTACAAAATTTTAGGAATTCCTGCTGTGGCACAGCAGGTTAAAGATATAGCATTGTCTCTGTGGAAGCTCTAGTTGGATCTCTGGCCCAGTGCAGTGCATTAAGGATCTGACATTGCTGCAGCTGTGGCATAGGTCACAGCTGCAGCTTTAGATGCAGTCCCTGGCCTGGGAACTTCTGTATGTGGTGTGTGTGGTGGGGGCAGGGGTGGGGGGAGGGATGCAGCCAAAAAAGAAAAAAAAAGATACAAAATTTTAGGCCTCCAAACTCCACTGATTGGAGTCCCCGTTGTGGCGCAGTGGTTAATGAATCCAACTAGGAACCATGAGGTTGTGGATTCGATCCCTGGCCTTGCTCAGCAGGTTAAGGATCTAGCATTGCCATGAGGTCACAGATGTGGCTTGGATCCTGCACTGCTGTGGCTCTGGCGTAGGCCGGTGGCTACAGCTCCGATTAGACGCCTAGCCTGGCAACCTCCATATGCCAAGGGAGCAGCCCTAGAAAAGAGAAAAGACAAAAAAAAAAACACCCAAAAAACAAAAAACTCCACTGATTTTGCTTGAAGGCCTAGATCTGGGCCCTGAAGCTGAATTTTTAATAAGTAACACAGGTGGTGATGATGCAGGTAATTTTGAGGGCTCTACTTTGAGGAATACTTCTTGGAATACAGTTTGAATTTAGTAGTTGCATAAGAATTCATAAATCCCTAGAGTGGGAGTTAGAGGCAGAGAGACCTAAGTCTGCATTCTGTTTCACTTGTTTTTTGAGGGATTGTGGCCACATTATTAACTCTTCTAAACTTCAACTTCAATAGCTTTATCCAAAGAACACTGCTGACATATGCCACATAGTCTTCTGAAATGAACTTGCTCAAAGTCTCATATCTGATAAATGATATAGTCTTTTTTACTCCACTTCTGATTGACAAATTCTTTCAAATAATAGGGAACATTTCCTTTTCTAAGCATGGTATTGATTTTGGATAAATTATCCTAAGAAAGGAAGCTATGTGAACTTGAAGCAGTGATACAATGTGGTAGAATGAAAAGTCACAGGATAGAGAGGAAGGGGGGAAATAACGGTAATGAAGCTTTATAGGATATTTTAACATCATGACTACAGCAATGGTTTGCCCATCATTTCTGCTCTGGGTGATGCTCATTTTGTTTAATTTCAGTCAGGAAAACTGGTATACCAGTAGACTCTACAGCCCAACATGGAATAATGACAGTGCTTCAAAAAGGTCCTATCTCCCACAAAGCCAGTGTGATATTCAAGTAGAAATCATGAAGTTTAATCTATCAGGATTTACATGGAATGAGGTGCCTCATTAAATATGTGTCTTTAAGGTCCTTCCCAATCCATGCTCCTATGGTTTATTATGAGAATAGGAAGCTGAACAGGTTGAAGGTGAGGGCTGATGATGATTCATTTGGGAGATAAGAAATTTTAGATTATCATGTTTCTGCTTTCTTCCTCTTGGGCCATTACACTTTATAATTTCATATTTATCTCCAGGCATAACCCTAGGTTTTCTGTGCTAATTTGTTCCTGGTTGAAGTAGACTACATTAGGACAAAGACCTGGTTGACTGCAGTCTGACCATTTAGTTTTGAGATTCAAGTTACTAAATGAGTTCATTTGAGAGATGGTATCTTATTATCAGAACAAAACCAATTTTTGGTCAAAATGTCTATTTCTATGCCAATTCTCATGTCTTATTTTTTGGACGGAGCACATCTGCTTGGGACATGGGATGATCACATCTTTCTTTTTGAGATGTCAATTCTTCTTGATGATTTGGAAGAAATTTATCTTTATGATCAAACAAGTAGAGGTATGTTAAGGGGTTAAATATAACATTTACCTGAACTGCAGTAGTCCAGTAGGCTGACATGGGTCTGTGCACCCAGATGCAAGGGCTTGGTTTATCTCCATAGCTGAGGTTTACAGAGCATCCACTCTGTGCCAGGGAATGTGGCAATTGCTCTGCCTGCCTCATCTCATTTTGCCTTCATAGCACAATAAAGTAGATTATTATGTGATAATTTTATAGATGAGAAAACAGGCTTACAGGCTAAAAGGACTTCTTCACAATCCTGTAGTAAATATCAAAGCTTGACCTTAAGGTCAGACTTGAAGTGGTGAATTCTGTGGTCTTAAACTACTAAGTGATAGTGAATGTTGATGTTATCAGTTACCCAGCACCTGTAAACAAGCTACAGTGGACATATTTAACAAGCATGTGATGCTTAAGAACAAAGAAGTATCTAGCTATACAAGAAGTTTCCTTTGGGAAAAGCCTATATGAAATTGTCTCCGCAGATACATTTTTGTTGTTGTTGTTCAGGCTTTAATAGGTTTAAGGTGAGAATTAAAGAGAACTTTAAAAATCGATCACCTGTTCTTGTAGGGAAATGGAAAATAGTGGTAGCTCCAAAGAGTATTTCTTTTTCAGATTCTGGGATATACAATGTTTTCTGGCTCATAATCAATGTGTTACCTTTGCAAAGAGAATTGTATGGTATTTCTCACAGTGGGGGATTTCAGAGTCAAAATGTATTTGCTCTTATCAGTAAAGATCTATTGTTTCTGCATTTTTTTCCCAAGCTAATTCTTTGTGCCCCTTTGGTTTCAAATTTGATCCAATATCCTTGAAAGTCAAAGACGAGTAGTTAGTTCCTCTGTTTCAGAACTAACCACACACTATAATTTTCCAAATTATACATATGAGATCAAGGTGTGAAAACTTGCAATTGTGTCTTGAAAGCGTTTTTATAGTTGGGCAACAGAACCACCTCCTTGGGTGTGCCTAGTGCTTCACTCACTCATTAAGAGGTTTTAGGTAATTGTCTCATTCAATCCTCAAAACAACTTCAAAATGTCTGTTATGATTGTACACATTTTGTGCCTTCAGTTAAGTTTATCTGCAGCTATGAAGTAGAGGAGGCAATCCCCAAACCAAGTCTTCTGATTCCTCCTAAATCGTTTCTCTCTTCCATTGCTTCTTTCTGCCTGTTGGACACTAACAAGGAGCATTATGTGATAGGTGCTGTACTTCCAAGCCTAAAGGTGATAAACTGGCTGATCTGAGAAAGAGTGAAGTGATTGATTTTATTTATCCACTTGACTTGGCTGAGGGCTGTCAAAATAGCTAGTAAAACTTTATTTCTGGGTGTGTCTGAAGGGTGTTGCTGGTAGAGATTAGCATTTGATTCAGAAGACATTAAAGAGACAACACTCTTATCATGTGAGCAAGCATCTTCTAATCCCATGGGGGCCCAAAAGGAAAAAAAAGAAAAAAAAGGCAAAGGAAGGGCAAAATCCATCTCTTTCCTGTTGAACTAGAAAGTTCCTTGGACATCGGAGCTCCTGGTTCTAGAGCCTTTGGACTCTGGGACTTAAGTTGTCAGCCACTTGGTTCTCCAACTTCTGGCCTCAGACTGAATTATGCCACTGATTGTCTTCTGAATCAAATGCTAATCTCTACCAGCAACACCCTTCAGACACACCCAGAAATAAAGCTTTACTAGCTATTTTGACAGCCCTCAGCCAAGTCAAGTGGATAAATAAAATCAATCACTTCACTCTTTCTCAGATCAGCCAGTTTATCACCTTTAGGCTTGGAAGTACAGCACCTATCACATAATGCTCCTTGTTAGTGTCCAATAGGCAGAAAGAAGCAATGGAAGAGAGAAACGATTTAGGAGACTGAATTATGACTTCCCTGGTTCTCCTGCTTGCAGATGGAAGATTGTGAGACTTTTTGGTCTCTGTAACCATGCGAGCCAATTCCTATAATAAATCTTTCCATCTATTTATCTTTCTAGTCTGTTTTCTTCTATTGGTTTTATTTCTCTAGAGAACTGTAATACAAAGAGTTATCAGTGATTTGTCTTTGGGGGGATCTTTTCACTCCTCTTCTCACTCTTTCATATTCATCCCCTCTCCTAGAATCTTATTCTGGCCTTAGTTGTACAAAAGTCCTTGAATTGTAACTCTCTCACCATCCCTTCCCTCCGCCTTTTCTAAGCCTCAAAAAATGATATACTTATTAGTATTCATCCTACTCAGGTTGTCACTACTAAGAAATCAGATCAGGAATTTTCCAGCAAAGTCTTTGCAACTAATGGTATATCAGTCTTATTTCTCAGAATTTATTTTAATTTTGATCAGAAAATGCCTAGAGAGTATAATGACTTCACCCAAAGGCATAATTAAATACGGTTTCTTTCCTTTCTCCCTCCTCCACCCCTTCCTCCTTTCTTTTATCCTTCCTTCCTTCTTTTTTCCCTTCCGGCTATCTTCCCTCCATCATTCCCTCTCTCCATTTTTTCTTCCCACTCATCTATAAATAAGTGACTTTGCTAACAATGACTCAAAATCCTAAATGTGCCAGGCAATATATCAAACATTATGAATAAAATAATGAAATGATGCAACACCTACTTGGATGTCTCATGAAGAAGGCAGGCACGTTGACAATCATAATACAAATAATTGTTTTGTTGGAGGAGCCCTTTGTTGACTTTTACATAAAAATAGTGATGGAAGATGAGTTCCCATTGTGGTTCAGCAGTAATGAACCTGACTAGTATCCTTGAGGACACAGGTTTAATCCTTGACCTCACTTGGTGGGTTAAGGATCCATCGTTGCTGTGGCATAAGCCCGGCAGCTGCAGCCTCAATTCTGACTAGCATCCTTGAGCTTGCAGGTTCGATCCCTGGCCTTACTCAGTGGATTAAGGATCCAGTGTTGCCGTGAACTGTGTTATAGGTCACAGATGCAGCTTGGATCCTGTGTTGCTGTGGCTATGACATAGGCCAGCAGCTGTAGCTCTGATTGAACTTCCATATGCCATGAGTGCAACCATAAAAAAAAAAAAAAAAGACAAGTAATAAAAATAGTAATGAAAGAGTGAAATATAAACAAATATATAAATATAATTGAATTCATGCACCAACTGAGGCACTAGAGACTTATAGGACATATTTTGGGGGAAGCAGAACTTTCTTTCCTTGAAATAATACCATGAACATTGTAGTATAGCATTGCATTGCATTGCCCTCATAGAAACTGTATTTGTAGATTTTTCCCCCCTCTCTTTCTAAGCAAAGGAGTACCAGAAAAATAAACCTGGTTGGCTTCTATGGCTGAATCTTTGGGGGAGGGAAAGGAGTGTGGGATTCTGGCTCCATAAGGTACAGAATACAAACACCAGTCCTTTTGCTGTCCTATAGGCTTCCCTGGCCTGCGGATGTGAATGTGAATTGGGACAGCTGAGCACTTTGAGCTGGAATTCCAAGAGTTCTTTTGCAGGCACCTGAGTCTAAGTTTGGCATTAAGGAACTGATATTGTCTGCCCTTGGAGAGTCAGTGATTGTCTCCCCTAAGTGTCATCTCAATAGTGAACTCTTCTCCTATCTGGAGCTGGACCGATCCCATAAATAACAGAGGGACTTTGTGGCAGCAAAAAATAAAGCAATAGAGGACTGAAGAGACAGTTTTCCCCCCTGCCCCATGCAGTAGAGAAGCTTAATTGACTCCCCACCTCCATAACAAACAAAGCCTAATGGAGATTATGTAATTTAAGAAAGAAACTTCAAGAGGGATAAAATGAACTCACCATTGATGTAATATAAAGAATGGTGATTACTAAAATTAGTAAAATAATATCAATGCCTTTTTCAGTTTGTGGAATGGTTCATACACATTAGATGGATTGGGGGTCAACTCTGTAATTTATATGTTTAGGTCAATTACTTTCTCCATAACAGATGGTGACGTCCACCACAGAATACAATAACTGGTCTGGGAGGATGTGAAGTAGTTGTTAACATTTTCTAACTTGATATTTTATAAGGGAAATATATTTCTTCTTACGCAAATGGGCTCTCTGAAAGCCTGGCATGTGGCGTCCTGTAGTTAGATTCTGAAAAGGGCCTGAGGAGTTGAGAACACCTAATCAACCAATTATGATCTATAGCAATTACTTTTAAATGTAAATTCCTCTATAAGTGGCTCTGACTAGAGATATTAATCTCTGCCATTAGTCCTCATAATATGCAGTAATGAGGAGAAATAGGCTGTGCCTATTTCGCCTTCTGATGGGAATTATTTGATTGCCTCATTTCTCTTTCACCAGTTTAGGGCATTCTGTTTCAGGATGGATGAAAATGTGCACTGCCAAAGGGTCCAGGGTGAGATCAGACTTGTAATATGTAGGAAAGAATTTCAGAGGTCATCATTCAAAATAATCACAAAATGCCCTTTGTGGCTGGATTTCTTGGCTTCACAGAGGGAAAGCTTTTATATAAAAATAAAGGGGAAAAAAAAACAAAAAAACAAAAAATTAAACCTCCATTACTCTCATCCAAATGTGTAATTGTCTCAGTCCAGAAGAATTTGTTCGGATGTATTTAGTGTATGGCATTTTGCAGCAAAGAACTTTTAAAAGGGCAACCTCTTAATTGCTTACCCCTATCAGAGGTACCTTAAATAGAGGGCTCTGCCCCTGGCATGTTACGGAGTGTGGGAAAAATGATGAGTGGATGAATGTTTGCCCAGTTCACCTTTCAACCATTACTAGACTTCTTGCTTTGCTAGTACATTTCCTTCCCTTCACCCATTCTTCACAGGTGGACACATTTGTTCTTTGGGTTAATGGAAAGTTAAGGATTGTGAGTGGAAAACAGGACTAGGTGGGTAATAGACAGAGGGTAGAACCTAACAAAATGAGTTACCAATCTATTAAGAATGGGGAGAAAGGAAGACTGTTGGAAGTGGAAGAGATAAAGAGGAGTTAAACATAGGAGGACAGGGGAGAGAAAAGAAATTTTTCAGATTTTGAAAACAGAGCAGTGATAAAGCAACTTCACTGTAAATACACCAAAGAGAGAGTTGTCATAACTCTGCTGTGATATAAATCTTCCCTTTATAATATTAAAAATTCAAGTTAATGCAGTTCCCTGCTGTGGCATAACAGGTTAAGAATCTGATGTTGCCACAGCTGTGGCATAGGTCGCAGCTGTGATTTGCATCGACCCATGGCCTGGGAACTTCCATATGCCACAGGTATAGCAAAAAAAAAAATTAAGTATGATTTTCAGGTTTCTGAACTGTCTCATTAATTGCAACATGGCTCTAGGATAAGACCAGTTTTGTGATGCTTCTTTTTTTTTGTCAGATTTTTATTTTTTCTATTACAGTTGTTTTACAATGTTCTGTCAATTTCTGCTGTACAGCAAGGTGACAGTATGTATACACATTCTTTTTCTAACATTATATTCCATCATGTTCCATCATAAGTGACTAGATAAGTCCCCTGTGCTATATAGCAGGATCTCATTGCTTTTCCACTCCAAATGCAATAGTTTGAATCTACTAACCCCCAACTCCCAGTCTATCCCACTCCTCCCCCTCTGCCTTGGCAACCACAAGTCCGTAAAACAGAATTTTTTTCAATTACTTTTTTTTTTCATTTTCTCTCCTTGAATTATTAGCTCTGTCAATAGAGAGAACTCAGAAAGCTTCAGACAACAGCTCAGGAGGCCCCCCCTTCAATGGCCTGGAGTGTCCCCAGCTGGGTGTATCAGTCTCCCAGGGCAGCTGTAACAAAGTACTACAAACTGCATAGTTTAAAACCAGAAAAATATATTCCCTTATAGTTCTGGAGGCTAGAAGTCCAAAATCAAGGTGTTGGCAGAGCCATGCTCCCTCAGAAGGCTTACGGGGGAGGATCTTTCCTTGTTTCTTCCAGCTTCTGGAAGCCCCAGGCACTCTTTTTTTTTTTTTTTTTTTTGGTCTGTTTAGGGCTGCACCTGCGACCCATGGAGGTTCCCAGCTAGGGGCTGACCTGGAGCTGCAGCTGCCAGCCCACACCACAGCTACAGCAACACCAGATCCAAGCCACATCTGTGACCTACACCACAGGTTACAGCCACACCAGACCCTTAACCCACTGATAGAGGCCCAGGATGGAACCCAAATCCCCATGGACACCATGTCTGTTTCTTAACCCACTGAGCCACGACAGGAACTCCCTCCATTTTCTCTTTTTATAAGGATACCAGTCAAATTGGATTGAGGGCTCACCCTAATTAAATACAATTCAGCTTTATTGCATCTGCAAAGACCCTCCTTCCAAGGTCACATTCACAGGTAACAGGGGTTAGGCTTCTACAAATCTTTTTGAGAGATGCAATTCAACCCACTGCCCTAGGAGAAATCACTGCTCCAGTCAGTCACTTTATTTTCTGGTGACATTAGACCTGATTTCTTCTGTCCCTGGCCTTGGGGACTGACACTGTTGGAACTTTTGCCCCCAAATAAATTACAGATTAATATTTTCATGTATTCCCTTTCTGGGCAACACACCAGGGCTCCAATCCTCACTAATGATGCCAGCTCCCCAAGGAACAGGAAATTTGGGGACAGAAAATGATTATACCTGTATATTAGGGACATGATTATTAATTGGACTGAGTTCTAATCGTACTTTCTTTAGGTACCAGCTCTCTTGGGCAAATTGATAATCTCATTAAATATAAATGGCCATAACATTTGAATGAGAAAGTATGAAGTTTCCATTGCTGTCTAGGAAATGAGTTAACACATGGCTCATAGAGAGTGTTCAATTCATGCCAGTGTCCCCTCCCCACTGCCCACTCTGGGGGCATTAAAAGAGCTTCAGGCACTGACCCTGGATGTATTGCTTGGTGTCTCTGCAGTGACATGTGCCCCACAGGGGAGAACTGCACCCAAGTCACCTGGTTCCTTCTGCTGTTGCTCACAGAGCAGGCAGAGCTCAAGGGCATGCTCTTTGTGTCCTTCCTGTTCATGTGATGCTTCTTGAGAGTTATATATAATCATTTTTCTGGTCATTATTTAATTGAGGACCAGGGCCTGCAAACTATAGGCCATGAGACAGATACATTGTGCATTCTGTTCAGATGAATAAAGTTTTATTAAAACACAAACATGTTCATCCATTTATTAGCTTATCCGTGGCTGCTTTCACAGTATATGTACAGAGGCGAATAGTAACAGCAGAGACCTTGTGGCCTACAAATCCAAAAATATTTATATCTTTTTTTTAAATTAAACTCTGTAACTTAAGATAATATTAAATTCATATGTAGTTGTAAGGAATAATACAGAGACAGCCAAGGTAATCTGAATCTCATTGTCTCATAGTAGTGTCTTTCAATGCTACAATACAATATCACAATGAAGATATAGGCATTGGTAAAGTCACTGTAAAGAACAATTTCATCATTGAAAGGATCCTTCATGTTGCCCATTTATAGCCACATCTGTTTTTCTCCCAGCTTCATTTTCTATAATTTTGTCATTTTAAAAATGTTATATACATAGGTATCACATGGTGTGTTATGTTTTGGAATGGGCTTTTTGGCCTATTGTAATTCTCTAGCGATTCCTCTAATTTTTATTTTTAGAAATAAAATAAAATATTTATTTTATTTATTTTATTTGTAAGTAAAATATTTCATTCTTTTTATTGCTTAATAGTGTTCCATTATATGTATATATGGCAGTTTGTTAAACCATTTATTCATTGAAGTATATCTGAAATGTTTACAGCATTTGACTATTACAAGTAAAGCTGCTTTGAACATTTGTGTATATATATATATATGTATATATATATTTTAATAACATGTTTTCATTTTTCTATGTAAAATGCCCAGGAGTGCAATTGTTGGGTATTTTGGCAGTCAAATATTTAATTTCTTTTAGAAATTGCCAAACTGTTTTCCAGAGTTGCTATACCGTTTTATAATCCCATAAGCAATGTTTGAATGATCTAGTTTCTATGCATCTATGACCGCATTTGATGTTGTCACTATTTTTCATTTTAGCCCTTCTGATAGGTAGTAGTAACATCTCATTGTAGTTTTAATTTTCGTTTATGTAGTGGTTAGATGATTAATTCCCTTTCGTGTGCTTTTTTTTTGTTGTTATAAGTACATTCTCTTCTATGAAATAGTTATTCATTTTTTTGTATATTTTCTAGTTAGATTTTCCTTTATTAAGTTTTTTATATTCTTTTTATGTTCCAGATACAAATGCATTGTCAGACATGTTGTCTGAAAACATTTTCTCCCGCTCCATAGTTTGTCATTTCATCCTCTTAACAGCATGTTTAACAACAAAAGTTTGTAATTTTGATGAAGTTAATTTTATCAATGTTGCCTCTGTGGATCATGATTTTGTTGTCAAGTCTAAGAACTCTTCAGCCAGATCTAGATCCCCTCCAATTTTTTCTTACAATTTTTTCTGAAAGATTTATATCTTTATGCTTTACCTTTAAGGTGCTTTTTTTTTCTTCTGTTTCTTTTTTTGTCTTTGTATGTACAGTTGCTCAGAACCATTTATTGAAGATTACTACCTGACATTTTACAGAAAAGGTTTGTTGACCCTGGATCTAGAATATCATGAAATACGTATTACAGAGTTTACCATGGAAAGAGAACCCAACCTAACTTTACTATAAATCAATTTGATCATAAATATATTCAACAAACTTATAAAAATGTCTTATGACATTTTCATAAAAATGACTGATATAATCTATTCCTCATCTCTCCACCAACATTCTGGCTCAGTTGAACCACTTCTAAGGACTCCACAGGTGTTTTCTTTTATATTGTACAGGAATTTACTGTTTTGTGGTATCAGGACCATTTGCAAGACTTGTGAATACTTAAAAAAAAAATACCTACTTGTTTGGGTTCAAAGTTCACTTTAGCCCCTGGGTTTTTATCACCAGATTTTTAACTGAACACATGAAGTTCTGAAAAACAAAGTTTGTGTACTTTATATATTTATTCAGGATGGCTTCCCCCTCTTCTAATATTAGTGTTCTGACATCTTGCTTTCTGACTCCTTAGTGCATTGCAGTTAAGTAGAGGCACTTAAAAATATCTTGATAAAATGCATAGTCTTTAGGCAAAAACATGGGAATTATGACACGTTCAGACATTATTATTATTATTTCAAACATTATTGATTATTTACTCCTTCCTATCATGGCTATATCCCTTCAAAAGATATTCCAGTTCAGCAATTTAATGACAGATGCTATGGAAGTCAGAGTCTTATTATCAACTATTTTATTTATCCCCTAAAAGTAAATTTTTACATAAGTTTGTTTTCCAGCTACTCAAGGCTTTAGGCACCACAGCTTTCTTTCACTTTAAACATTGACATCAAAAACTTTCCTAAAGAAATGCAACACTTTCCTGTCTTCTTCAACAGAAGATGCTGCATAAAATCTCATCATTCTCACATACATCAGTTATTGAACCAGATGCTAACTTAGTATTCCAATAGCCACTAAACTATAAATACAATAATCATCTATCCATCTATTATTCCAAAAGTGCTGGAATGTTTGACCTAGAGCTGATTTTAATAGTTTTATCCTCTCCATTTTCAATAACACCTTCTTATCTTTGCCCTGGCACTCCAATATGTTGCTTCTACTTTGCTGCAGGGAGTGGGGGGCTAAGTGTAGGTGAGCGTGGAATAATTAAAACTGAAACACAATAGAATTTATTCTATAAAGTTCATGATATTTAAAAAAAGATCTTGCAGTCATCTTTTGGAGACATTGGAAAAAAAAAGAAAGTAAAACATTATTTTTAAATGATTTTTTAACTGAGGTATAGTTGATTTACACTTCAGGTATATAGCAAATGGATTGATATGTATATTCTTTTTCAGATTCTTTTCTATTATTTAAATCCCAGATTCCTAATTTATCCTCCCCCAACCTTTTCCCTTTGATAATCATAAATTTTTTTTCTACATCTGTGACTTTGTTTCTGTTCAGCAAATATGTTCATTTGTGTCATTTTTTTTTAGATTCCACATATAAGTGATATCATACATCTGTCTTTGTTTGACTTAATCACTTAGCATGCTAATCTCTAGGTCCATCCATGCTGCTGCAGAGAGTATTATATCATTCGTTTTTTTGTAGCTGGCTAATTAATACTCCATTGTGTAGATATACCACATCTTCTTTAACCATTCTTCTGTTGATGGACATTTAATTTGTTTCCATGTCTTGGATATTATAAATAGTGAAACTATGAATATTACGATGCATTTATCTTTTCTAATTAGAGTTTTTATCTTTTCCAGATATATACCCAGAAGAGATATTGCTATCTCATACTATAACTCTATTTTTAAGAAACTTGTGTTAAGGAGTTCCCATAGTGAGTTAACGATAACGAACCTGACTAGTATCCATGAGAAAGTGGGTTCCATTCCTGGCCTTGCTCAGTGGGTTAAGAATCTGGAGTTGCCATTAGCTATGGTGCAGGTTGTGTCATGGCATTGCCGTGGCTATGGTATAGGCCAGCAGCTGCAGCTCCAATTCCATCCCCAGCCTGGAAACTTCCATATGCCTTGGGAAGGGCCCTACAAAAGACCAAAAAAAGAAACGTGTTTAATATTATGGCTATATAAAAATTAAAGTGTCTAGTCTTTTTTTTCTTTTCTTCTTTTGGGGTCTTTTTTAGGGCCACACTCACGGCACATGGAGGTTCCCAGGCTAGGGGTCCAATCAGAACTGTAGCCGCCGGCCTACACCACAGCCACAGCAACACCAAATCCAAGCCACATCTGCGACCTACACCACAGTTCATGGCAACACCAGATCTGCAATCCACTAAGCGAGACCTCATGGATGTTAGCCGCATTCATTTCCACTGAGCCATGATGGAATCTCTGAAAGTGCCTACTCTTAAAGAACTTCTGAATTAGTAAGAGAGAGAAAAAAGTGAGCTGCAACTAGTTTTCCTTTCTCCTTTCTTTATCTACATCAGTGTATTTTTACCCTCCTCTTGGGACTTTCCCCTGACATTATATGCTAGTGGATGTAGAACTCACAAGTCCCTTCCCAATTCAATGAAAAGCTCATGTCACTTCCTTTTATTGAGACTGAGATAATATTTAAAAATGATAAATGTCAAAACATTACTTTCAAAGCTGATATAATTTAAATGCTTACATTTAACACATAAATAATTTTAACATAAAATATATATGATTATGCAGTTCACTTGATAGTAATATAATTCTTAAAAAGTATTGCTTGTATAGTGGAGCAGTCACTAACACTAATCAGGTAACACAACACATGCTGAAAGATGTATAATGATCACACTGTTCTTTATTCCTGCAAATGCATCAATCCTCCAAGTATATCTACAATTTTGGAGATAATGTCAGCATTGTAGATTTGAAACCCTTCATGAATATGAGGTCTAAGCTGGTACCTCTACTTTGACATGGTAGGTAGGATTGAGTTTAGTCTTTACAGAGCTGAGTGTCCAAGGAGTAGTATAAAGCCTATTAGCAACTGTATCCCAAGAGGAACAGGGATAATCCAGCCCAGTCTTAGGTCAAATACAAAAATGGTTCAGAATTCCCAGGAAATAGTTATGGGCCTATTGACTATATGGATGGAGCCGACCAGCAAGAAGACACCTAAGCAGGTGGAGGTTGAGTGCCTCAGATGGAATCTTTGCTGCTATGCGTGGTCCTAGGGACAAGTACACACACTCCTAGAGCCAGTTTAATCTTAAAAAGTCTGTACTTAATTAATTGCTGGAGGATAAATACTGACAGGTATCTATACCAGTTAACACAGTAAGTACAAATTCAAACTGAACTAGTACAGCCTACACATTTAGACAATCACATAGTGGTTTAGAGGATGAGCTTTAGATGCAGATAGACCTGGGTTCACATTCCAGATGTAGCTCACAATGTCTTTGACATCTTGGAGCAAATGTTTTCTCACCTGTAAAATGAGTATGTTAATATTGTAGCCCATCTTATTGGATTTTTGTATAAATTAAATGTGATTCTTCATATTAAAGATTTAACACTGTGCCTGGCACAATATAAACTTGTAAAGTATAGACTACTTAAGATTATTATCAACTTCTCATTTTAGCTTTTAACATTTCAATAAGATGGATCTTTGTGATGGCATGGATAGGTAGAATAATGACTGGTTATAATTTGGTAGAATTTTGCAGTTCATTGATGGGTATATTTATTTAGTAAATATTTAACATTTATTGTATTCAGAAACTCTACACATATCAGGAGTTCCCATCGTGGCTCAGTGGTTAATGAATCCAAGTAGGAACCATGAGGTTGCGGGTATGGGCCCTGCCCTTGCTTAGTGGGTTAACGATCCAGCGTTGCCGTGAGCTGTAGTGTAGCTCGCAGACGTGGCTCGGATCCGGCGTTGCTGTGGCTCTGGCGTAGGCTGGCAGCTACAGCTCCGATTAGACCCCTAGCCTGGGAACTTCCATATGCCGCGCAAGCAGCCCAAGAAATGGCAGGAAAAAAAAAAAAAAAAAGACAGAAGAAACTCTACACATATCAAGGACTAAGTCCTTTAAAAGTGGTTTTCACTTTTGTTTTTTCAGGATTCCTTGCTTTATTCTATGATGTTTATTTTTACATAAATCTCCACCTTTGCATTTCTATTGGGTTATGCAAAGCTCAAGATTTTGAAATAGTTCAGTTTTCCTCAAAAATGAGGAAAATCTTACTTTTAGTAGTTGATAGAAGTATCAATTGAAGGTAATATGCCATTTCCCTATATTGTAATGCTTCTGTGATGATAATACATCCGTAATACAGGTGCCAAAATCAGATTGTGTCTATCAGCCAAGCTGCAGTTTTGCCTTAAAGGCTTGTTTCTACCTACTGGGAAGCTCTGGTGATGCCTTCAAGCCATTCTCATTTTGTTCTAACAGCCCTTTGATGCTTGGAGTTTTAGTCTCAATCAAGGAGGTGGAAATCAGTGGTGAAAAGTTTGCTCTGATGAAGCCTAAAGGAGTGGAAATTAAGGGATGCCGTCCCCTGCTCCCCACATTACAAAACCATGGAAATGGGCAATTTCCAAGATGTGGTGCTGCAGTAGTCAGGATGCCTGGAGGTTTCCAGTGACTTGTGTAACATGCATTTACATGGGGAACTGCTTTTCTTAGAGCAGCTATGCAAATGTGAGCATATCATCCCCAGCGGAAATTGGATTCCCAGTTTATCTTCTGAGTAGAGAATATGAAGTTGTAAAATAAATCCCTCAGCATTGATAACTACTGCATTTTAATGACAGAAAAGCTGACCAATGTTTTAACAGGTTGCATGTAAATCCTGACAAGCTGTTGTAAGGAAGCAATGTTTAAAAGAGACTTTGAAAAAGAAGAGCTAAATGGAGAACTAGGAGAAAAAGTAAGCTAGAGAGAGTATAGATATAAACACAGTAGACATAGTCTTAAATTTGACAGTGGCCTGTAAATGAGGCTGGTAGAAGAGCGAGTCTTAAAGATTCCAAAAAGTTTTGTGAATTAGCAGGGTTTTCAAAGCTCAGCACAACTGACATTTTGCATCTTGTAACTCCCTATTGCTGAGGACTGCCCTTTGTATTGTATCGTGCTTTCCTTGTCCCTGCCTACTATATATATGCTGGAAAAACCATTTCTTAAATTATGACAACTGAGATGTCTGTAGGCTTGCCACATTACCCTGGGGGGAAAGCAAAATCATCCTCATAAAGACATCTAAAAAATGTTAAAAGAAAGCCCACTGCCAAAGCAAATGACACAGTAATAACTTGGGATTGACTTGGATTCAAGGTCTGACTTGGCCTTCATTTAAGTTAAGAATCTTTAGTTAAGTTACTTATAATGTCTGAGATGTAGTGTCTTTTTTATGTATCAGAGTGTTATGATATGTCCCAACACATGATTTTGATAAACCAAATGAAATAATACATTACATAAAAAGCATTCTATATAGCCTGGCATAATAGTGTGCTTTCTTTTTCTTTATGTATATATGTGTGTGTGTGTTATATGTGTATATATAGGTATACATACAGTGGAGCACATATATATGCTTTCTTGCATAGTAATCCACTTGTTTGTTTTGGAATTTTAGTATTTAAAATGCATTTTTTTTGTATTCAAAATCTGCCACTGTATAAAATTTATCCATTGATTTTTTTTCAGAGTTCTGGAGCTACTTAGAATGTCTGTTCACTCTCAGTAAGATAGCTGGTGAAATTCTAGAAGACTCAATCGTCTGTTTTGGCTTAATTGTTGCTTTTCTTGCATGTGTCACAAAACCTGCAGTTGTGAAAAATTAACATTTTATTTAGTTTCATGAAAATGTATAGTTAAATTATTCTCTTCCTGAGAATGACCCTGAGGGATGGATATGGATATGGCTCCATATCCTATTATTAATTGTAATACAAAGAATAATAATTGACAACTTTCTTGATTTTAGTCCCTAGGAGGAAAACTTTTTATATATGAACTTCTTTCTACACTACAATCTTAATGATTTATGTGTTCATTATCTTCATTTTCCATTTTTTTGGTTAAGAAACTGAAGCAGAAAATGATTATACTCTTACAAAATAATGCTTAAAATAGCCAAAGGTGGTGATGAAACCAGTCCTGTATGGTATAGAAGCTTTTGGAATCTATAACTCTGCCATCTTGCCCTGTGTGATCAGCCTCCCTAGAAGGAGGTACCAAAGGCAGAACCAAAAGGGCATCTTCTCAAGAACTGAAATAAGAGCTTTCTTGGCCCAGTCTCAGGAAGAGGACGCAGTAGGAGAAAAATCCCACACCCGGACTACATCAGCCTTCCAAATAGGATAGACTTTGTATTATAAGCAGGTGTCAGGGTGACTTTCTATGTCCTTCAGTTATTTCTCTATGAGGATAGCTTTATTCTCTCTTAATCTTTAGTAAAGGTAGTTTTCAAATTAAAAGTCAAGGTAGTTTCTATTGAGATAATACAGGTTTTGTTTGTTGTTATTGGGTCATTTAGATGTTTCTCCTTGACTAACCTAGATCTAAGAATGAGGAAAGGTACACTAAGAAGCAATATCTCCTCCCAAAACTCAGTGTATGCCAACACATGCATACACACACACACACATACCCCACCACCCCACAAAAGGAACAAAGGAAAAATTCCTTCTGTTTTTCTAAATCCTCGCACAGTTTTTTGAACTCATTTGAAAAGCTCTTTCTTATTACTATTTTTAAATTTCCAATCTGTGGCAGACTGATACTTTTGTAAACTATAATGAAAATAAAATAACATAACAATGAAAGTAAAATTGGATACACAAAATAAAAGCCTACCCTTTCTTTTTGTATTCAAGGAACATAAATTTGTCCAATTGCTATATATACAATTTTCTAAATATGCTCATTCCTGTCTTCATCTTGTCAAAAACAAGTTTGTGCTGCATTTCCTCAGGGGATTTTGTTTCAGATGATGGCAGGTGAACATGTTTGTGCATAAAATATAGGTTATAAATAGCTTAATTTTATATATATTGCTTATGTCTAAGTCCTGTTAAAGGGGATCTGGGGCAAGTGAAACAAACAACAACAAAAAGATGTAAGAAAGAGGAAAATAAATGGGATATGCCAGAGTATATGATGTGAGTCTTTGCTCCCTCCTGACCTTTTTTGATGTTAATTTTCCCCCTTTCTGTTTTTTCCCCTCCTTTCTATTCCTTATTTCCTAGTTGTAATTCTTCTTTTGACCACTTGCTTTCTTCTATACAATTATATTCTCTTTTATATCTCTCAGTTTCTTTCCCCTTTTCGTTTATATATGAACTATTTCAAACATAGAAAATATCAGGAGCAACACAGAAAAACACCCATGAACCCATTCCTGCTTTGAAAGTATTAATAAAACATTTTTTTTTTCATAATTTGTTCAGTAAATAAAACTACTTTGTATATAGAGAAAAATAGTTTAAGGTCCTTTTCATATCCCTCCTGATAAATACTGTGCTGAAGTTGAAAGGTTTCCTTCTTGCCTAGGTATTCAGTTTTGCTCCACAAGAACCAACGAAAGACTGATGCATAAAACAGTTTTATTATCTTTTTATTTTTTATTGAAGTATAGTTAATTATAATATCATATAAGTTACGGTATAGTGATTCATGATTTTTAAATGTTATACTCCATTTATACCTATTATGAAATATTTGCTAAATTCCCCATGGTGTACAATATATCCTTATAGCTTATTTTATACCCAATAGTTTGTACTTCTTAATACCATACCCCTGTATTGTCCTGCCTCCTTCTCTCTCCCCAGTAGTAACCAGTCACTTGTTCTGTTTACTAACTATGAGATATCTATGAGACTGCTTCTTTATTTGTTATATTCAAGTTTGTTGTATTATTTAGCTTCCTCATATAAGTGACATGATATAGTACTTGTCTTTCTCTGATTTATTTCACTTAGCAAAATGTCCTCCAAGATCATCCATGTTGATGGAGATAGCAACATTTATTTTTTATGGCTGAGTAATATTCCATTGCATATATATATGTGTTGTGTAGATAGATAGATAGACAGACAGATAGGTAGATAGATACCACATCTTCTTTACCTGTCCAACTGTTAATACACACTTCAGCAGCTTCCATATTGTGGCAATTGTAAATGACACCACTGTGAACATTGTGATGCATATATCCTTTCAAATTGGTGTTGCTGGATTTTTCAGATAAATACTCGAGAGTGGAATTTTGCTGTCTCATATGATGATTTTGTTTATAGTGTTTTGAGAAACCTCCATCCTATTTTCTGCAGTGGCTGTACCAATTTACATTCCCACCAACAGTGTTTGATGGTTCTCCTTTCTCCACATCCTCGCCAACATTTGTTATTTGTTTTCTTTTCAGTGATTACCATTCTTACAGGTATGGGGTGATATCTCATTGTGGTTTTGATGCACATTTCCTTGATGGTTAGCAATGTCGAGCATTTTTTCATATGCCTGTTGGCCACCTACATTTCCTCTTTGGAAAAATGTCTGTTCATTTCTTCTTCCCATATTTTAATTGAGTTGTCTGTGTTTTTATTATTGAGTTGTATGGGCTATTTATACTCACTGGATATTAACCCCTTATGTGTCATATCATTTGCAAATATTTTCTCCCATTCACTAGGTGGTTTTTCATTTTGTACATGGTTTCCTTTGTGCAAAAGCTTTTTCTTATTATTACTTCTAATAGTTATTTCCCCAATACAATTTTTTTACCTACTGTACACCAGGGTGGCCCAGTTATACATACATGTATACACTCCTTTTTCTCCCATTGTCATGCTCCATCATAAGTGACTAGACATAGTTCCCAGTGCTACACAGCAGAATCTCATTGTTAATCCATTCCACAGGCAGTAGTTTGCATCTATTAACACCAGGTTCCCCAACCACCCCACTCCCTCCCCCTCCCCATTGGCAACAACAGGTCTATTCTCCAAATCCATGATTTTCTTTTCTATGGAAAGGTTCAACTGTGCCTTATATTAGATTCCAGATATAAGTGATATCATACAGTATTTGTCTTTCTCCTTCTGACTTACTTCACTCACTATGAGAGTTTAGTTCCATCCATGTTTACGCAAATGGCATTATTTTGTTCTTTTTTCTAGCTGAGTAGTATTCCATTGTGTCTATATACCACATCTTCCTAATCAAATCATCTGTGGATGGACATTTGGGTTGTTTCCATGCCTTGGCTATTGTGAATACTTCTGCAATGAACATGCAGGTGCATGTGTCTCTTTTAAGCAGAGTTTTGTCCAGATATATGCCTAAGAGTGTGATTGCAGGGTCATATGGAAGTTCTATGTATAGATTTCTAAGGATCTCCAATCTGTTCTCCATAGTGGCTGTACCAGCTTACGTTTCCACCAACAGTGCAGGAGGGTTCCCGTTTCTCCACACCCCTCCAGAATTTGTTATTTGTGGACTTATTAATGAGGGCCAATCTGACTAGTGTGAGGTGGTATCTTGTGGTAGTTTTGATTTGCATTTCTCTAATAATCAGGGATGTTGAGCGCATGTTTTTTCATGTGTTTGTTGGCCATCTGTATATCTTCCTTGGACAACAGTCTATTCAGGTCTTTTGCGCATTTTCCATTGGGTGATTGGCTTTTTTGCTGTTGAATTGTATAAGTTGCTTGTATATTCTAGAGATTAAGCCCTTGTCCATTGCATAATTTGAAACTATTTTCCTCCATTCTGTAAGTTGACTTTTTGTTTTCTTTTTGGTTTCCTTTGCTATGCAAAAGATTGTCCGTTTGATTAGGGCCCATTGGTTTATTTTTTCTCATTTCTGTTGCTTTGGAAGACTGGCCTGAGAAAACATTTGTAAAGTTGATGTCAGAGAATGTTTTGCCTATGTTCTCTTCCAGGAGATTGATGGTGTCTTGTCTTATATTTAAGTCTTTCAGCCATTTTGAGTTTATTTTGGTGCATGGTGCGAGGGTGTGTTCTAGTTTCATTGCTTTGCATGCAGCTGTCCAGGTTCCAAGCAATGCTTGCTGAAAATACTTTCTTTTCCCCATGTTATGTTCTGGCCTCCCTTGTCAAAGATTAATTGACCATAGGTGTCAGGGTTTATTTCTGGGGTCTCTATTCTGATCCATTGGTCTGTATGTCTGTTTTGACAGCAGTATCACACTGTCTTGATGACTATGGCTTTGTAATATTGCCTGGAGTCTGGGAGAGTTATGCCTCTTGCTTGGTTTTTGTTTCTCAGGATTGCTTTGGCAATTCTGGGTCTTTTGTGGTTCCATATAAATTTTTGGATTGTTTATTCTAGTTCTGTGAAAAATGTCATGGGTAATTTGATAGGGATTGCATCGAATCTGTACATTGCTTTGGGTAGTATGGCCATTTTTACAATACTGATTTTTCCAATTCATGAACATGGAATAACTTTCCATTTCTTTACATCTTCTTTAATTTCTTTGATTAAAGTTTAATAGTTATTGGCATATAGGTCCCTCACCTCCTTGGTGAGGTGTATTCCAAGGCATTTGATTTTTTGAGGTGCAATTTTAAAAGGCATTTTATTTTTGTATTCCTTTTCTAATATTTCATTGTTGGTATACAGAAATGAGACTGATTTCTGAATGTTAATCTTATATACTGCTACTTTGCTCAATTTATTGATCAGTTCAATTAGTTTTTGGGTTGAGTGCTTAGGGTTTTCTACATATAGTATCATGTCATCTGCATACAGTGACAGTTTTATCTCTTCTCTTCCTATTTGGATGTGTTTTATTTCTTTTATTTGTCTAATTGCTGTGGCTAGGACTTCCAAAACTAAGTTGAATAGCAGTGGTGAGAGTGGGCATCCTTGTCTTGTTCCAGATTTTAGTGGGAACGCTTTCAGTTTTTCTCCATTGAGTATATTTGCTGTGGGTCTATCATAAATGGCTTTATGTTCATGAATGTTCCCTCTATACCCACTTTGGTAAGAGTTTTGTTCATGAATGGATGTGGTACTTTGTCAAATGCTTTTTCTGCATCTATTGAGATGATCTTATGGTTTTTGACTTTTCTTTTGTTACTGTGGTGTATGACATTAATTGATTTGCATATGTTGAACCATCCTTGTGAACCTGGGATGAACCCTACCTGGTCATGGTGTATGATCTTTTTCATATGTTGCTGGATTCGGTTAGCTAAAATTTTGTTGAGAATTTTTGCATCTATATTCATCAAAGATATTGGGTGATAGTTTTCTTTTTTGGTGGTATCTTTGTCTGGTTTTGGAATTAGGGTGATGGTGGCATCATCATAGAATGTCTTTGGGAGTGTTCCTTCTTCTTCAACCTTTTGAAAAAATTTAAAGAGGATGGTCACCATATCCTCTTTATATGTTTGGTAGAATTCTCCTGTGAAGCCATTGGTTCTGGAATTTTATTTTGTAGGGAGTGTTTTTATACCATATTCCATTTCATTTCTAGTGATTGGTCTGTTCAGTTGGTCTGTTTCTTCTTGATTCAGTTTTGGCAGGCTGTAAGATTCTAGAAAATTGTCCATTTCTGCCAGATTGTCAAACTTGTTGCCATATAGTTGTTCATAGTATTCTCTTATGGTTTTTGGTATTTCTGCAGTATCCGTTGTGATTTCTCCTTTTTCATTTATAATTTTGGTTATTTGGGTTCTTTCTCTCCTCTTCATGCTGAGTCTAGCCAGGGGTTTGTCAATTTTTTTTTTTTTTACCTTTTCAAAGAAGCAGCTCTTGGTTTTATTAATTTTCTGTATTGTTTTTTGAATCTCTATTTTATTGATTTCCTCTTTGATCTTTCTAATTTCCTTCCGTCTGCTGACTTTAGGTATTGTTTGTTCTTCTTTTTCTAATTCGTTTAGGTGTAGGGTTAAGTTGTAAGTTTGGGATCTTTCTTCTTTTTTGAGAAAGGCCTGCATCACTATGAATTTCCCTCTGAGCACTGTTTTTTCAGTGTCCCACAGATTTTGAGAGGTTGTGTCTTCATTATCATTTGTCTCCAGGTATTTTTTAATTTCCTTCTTGATTTCTTCACTGACCCATTGGTTTTTTTAGTAACATGTTGTTTAGTCTCCATGTAATAGGTTTTTTTCTCTTTTTTTTCCTTGTGGTTTATTTCTAGTTTCATGGCAATGTGGTCAGAGAAGATACTTGAAATAACTTCTATGCTTCTAAATGTGTTGAGGTTAGCTTTGTGTCCCAATATGTGGTCAATTCCAGAGAATGTTCCATGTGTACTTGAGAAGAATGTGTATTCTGCTTTTTTTGGATGTCGTGTCCTGAAGATGTGGATTAAGTCTAACTTTTCAATTGTTTCCTTTAGGATCTCTGTTGCTTTCTTGGTTTTCTGTCTAGAGGATCTGTCCATTGATGTGAGTGGGGTATTAAAGTCTCCTAGTATGATTGTATTCCCATCAATTTCTCCCTTTATGTCTGTTAATATTTCTTGTATGTATCTGGGTGCTCCTATATTTGGGGCATATATGTTGATGATAGTAACATCCTCTCCTTGGATGGATCCCTTAATCATTAAGTAGTGTCCTTCTCTGTCTTTCTTTATGTCTTTTGTTTTAAAGTCTATTTTGTCTGATATGAGTGTTGCAACTCCTGCTTTTCTGTCATGTCTATTGGCGTGAAATATTTTTTTCCCACCCCTTTACTTTCAATCTATATGTGTCCTTTGTCCTAAGGTGGGTTTCTTGTAGGCAGCAGATTGAAGGTTTTTGCTTTTTTTCCAGTCAGCCACTCTGTGTCTTTTGATTGGAGCATTCAGTTCACTGACATTTAAGGTGATACTTGATAGATGATTATTTATTGCCATTTTAAACTTTGTGTTCCAGTTGATTCTATGATTCTCCATTCTTCCTTTCTTTTTTTGGTTGGATGGCCTCCAATTATTTTCTGCTTGAGTGTTTTTCCTTTCACTTTTTGCAAATGCAATGTTTGGTTTTGGCTTGTGGTTGTCCTGTTTTTTAAGTATGCTAACCCCTTCCTATAATTATATGTTTTAGCCTGATGGTCACGTAGGTTCAAACACTTCATTACTATACTAAAATTAAGAAGAGAAACAGATAAAAAAAAGAATGAAGTGAGAAAAAAAATTTTAAAAAGGAGAATATATATCCTCACGTCCCTTGCCCACATTTTATGATTTTGATGACACTTTTTTTTTAATTTTATTTTGTTTTAAACATGTTCATGATTAAATCTATGTGCTGGCTTATGTGAGTGACTACTCCCTGACTGTGGCTTCCTCAATCCTTTCTTTTTGGTTTAGAGAAGCCCTTTCAATATTTCTTTTAGCGTGGGTTTTGTATTGCTGTATTCTTTTAGCTTTTGTTTGTTGGAAAAAAAATTTATTTCCCCTTCTATTTTTTAAATGATATTCTTGCTGGATAGAGTATTCTAGGTTGCATATTTTTTCACTTTAAATATTTCTTTCCATTCCCTCCCGGCCTGTAGAGCTTCTGAAGAGAAATTAGCTGATGACCTTATGGGGGTTCCCTTATAGGTAACATTTTGCTTTTCTCTTGCTGCCTTTAGGATCCTCTCTTTATCATTAACTTTTGCCATTTTTATTATAATGTGTCTTGGTGTGGGTCTATTTGGGTTCAACTTGTTTGGGACCCTCTGTGCTTCCTGTATCTTGAACTCAGTATCCTTCAGATTTGGGAAGTTTCCAGTGATAATTTCTTCATATATATTTTCCATCCCCTTATTTTTTCTACTCCTTCTGGAATTCCTATTATGCATAGATTGGTCCATTTTATATTATCCCTTAGGTCTCTTATATTGCTTTCATGTTTTTTCAGTTGGTTTCCTATCTGCTGTCCTGATTGGGTGATTTCCATTATTCTATCTTCCACATCACTAATTCATTCTTCTGCATTATTCATTCTGGTTTTTACTTCCCTTAGCTTAGTTTGTATCTCTGCAAATGAATGTTCTAGTTTTTCTTGGCTCCTCCTTATATTTTCTAGTTCCTTTCTGAGGGTATCTGCATTACTGTTCATATCTTCTCTTAATTCCTTCATTATTTTCACTATTTCTCTTTTGAACTCCAAGTCTGTCAGACTGCAGAGGTCTGTTTCATTGTTGACTGCTTTAGGTGAGATCTCCTGTTGGTTTAACTGGGGGTGGTTTCTCTGCTTCTTCATCTTGCTTGTTGTTTTCTTTTTCTTGGTGGAGTTGTACTCCCCGTGGCCAGGCAGGGTTTGCCTTGGTACTGCTGTGGAATGTTTCCCAGGGGCTGGTGTTGTTGGTCATCTTCTTTGAGGCAGTGTGGGTTTTCTTGGGGGTGGGAGGGGCTGACAGGGTCTCTCTGAATCAAAGGAGGACTTCCTGAGGGCAGTCAGGACTGGGAGGTCCACACTGCGATGGAAGCAGATTTCACACAGCTGGGAAGAACTTGCTGTAGTGTTACTGGGCTGTGGGGCTCTTTTAGGGGGCTGGTGGTGCTGGTCAGCTGTTCCACAGGAATGCAGCACCCCCAAGGGCGGGAGCAGACAGCTGGGCCACTGAGAACCCAAGGGGCTCTTCCCCAGGGCAGCAGGAATTGACAGGATAACACTGCAATGGAGGCAGATTTGCACAGCCAGGACTTTTCTGGGCTGAGGGCCTTTTCTGGGCTGCAGGACTTTTCTGGGCTGCAGGCCTTTTCCCGGGGACTGGCGGTGCTGGGTGCTGCTCTGCAGGGGTGTAGCCCCACCAGAGGCACATTTATTCTTAATCTAACTCAAATAGCACTGTTGATGAACTATTTAACATGTGACATTGCTGACTCTTACTCTTGTACTGCTTTTAAGGGAAGTCATATCCTCTGAAAGGGTCACCAGACCTTTCATGCATTAGTCTTTAAGGTAAAGACTAATATTCATGGGTTGCTAATTACATGCATTTTGATCCTTATGTGGTATAATTGTCAGAATTTTCACAGTTAATACTCCAGGTGTTCAATTATCTCCATTTTCAAATAAAAGAAACTAAGCTGAGAGACTTAATGGAACCAATAACAAAACTAGTCATGGAAATACAATTCAACCCAAGTCTTGGTACTTTTTTCCCAAGCCCAAGCTATTCCTTTTAATAACTTTGCCTTCTTAGGTGCTAGAATTAAGTGAGGAGAGGTAATACTGATCAATATTACCTGAGATTTATAGGAAATATTTAGGTAGGAGGAATTTGAACAAACTGGGCTAAAAAGATTCTTCTGAATTTTAGTGTTTTATTATGTTGCAAATACATGAATAAAATAGAAAATAAAATATGATTCTGTATTCCATTGACTCATACACAAACTTAAAAGACAAAACTTAGTCAGATAAGTGGTTTAAGTTAGAAATAGAACAAAACAGATTTCCTTCTCTAAATTCAAAAATAGTAATGAGTGTGGAAACAAACTCAGCAATCTGGGGATAAGAGCCTGCTCACACCAAAGAAAGAGACAGTAAATATTAAAACTCTCATGCCAAAAACAAACAGTAATCCCTGGCAAAATACAAAGGGGTGCTCTTCCATAAAAGTAGCCCTTCAGGACTACCGTTTGGCTTCCCTAAACTCACAGAAAAAGAAAAACATAAGTAAGATGAAGAAGCTCAGCAACCATTCCCAGTTGAACGAATAGGAGAATTCACCTGAAGCAGCAAACAATGAAACAACCTCTGCAGTCTGATAGACACTGAGTTCAAGTGAGATAGTGAAAATACTGAATGAATTAAGGCTAAATATGAAGGAATTAAGAGCAGATATAAACAGTAAATCAGATTACTTTAGAAAGGAACCAGAGGAGTTCCCATTGTAGCTCAGTGGTTAACAAATCTGACTAGTTACCATAAGGTTGCAGGTTCAATCCCTGGCCTTGCTCAGTGGGTTAAGGATATGGCATTGCTGTGAGCTGTGGAGTAGGTTGCAGATGCGGCTGGGATCCCACATTGCTGTGGCTCTGGCATAGGCTGGAGGCTACAGCTCTGATTAGACACCTAGCCTGGGAACCTCCATATGCCACAGGTGTGGCCCTAGAAAAGGCAAAAAGACAAAGAAAAAAAAAAGGGGGGGGAACTAGAAAATACAAGGAGGAACATAGAAAATTCAAACTTCACTTGCAGAGACGCAAACTGTGCTAAAGGCACAAAAAGGGCAGAATGAATAATGCAGAGGAATGAATTAGTGACGTGGAAGATAGTATAATGGAAATCACCCAATCAAGGCAGCAGACAGAAAACCAAATGAAAAAACATGAAAGCAATATAAGAGACCTATGGGATAATATAAAGCGGGCTAATCTACACATAATAGGAATTCCAAAAGGAGAAGTAAAAGAAAAGGAGATTGAAAATATATTTGAAGAAATTATGGCTGAAAACTTTCCAAATCTAAAGGAAACAGATATCAAGATACAGGAATCACAGAGGGCCCCAAACAAGTTGAACCCAAATAGGGCCACACCAAAACATATTACAATAAAAATGGCAAAAGTTAAAGAGAAGATTTTAAAGGCAGCAGGAGAAAAATAAAGCATTAATTATAAGGGAACCACCCATAAGGCTATCAGTTTATTTATCTAGAGAAACACTATAGGCCAGAAGAAAGTGGCAAGATATACTCAAAGTTGTAAAAGGGAAAAAAAAAAAAAAAAGCAGCCTAGAATAAACTACCCAGCAAGAACATCATTTAAAATAGAAGGGGAAATAAAGAATTTATCCAACAAACAAAAGCTAAAAGAGTACACCAATATTAACCCATTCTGAAAGGCCTTCTCTAAATTGAAAAAAAAAAAATAAGTAGGAAGAAATAGGATGGAGGAAATCACTATTGGAAAGAAATCACTTAAATAAACCATCTAGCATACAGAACTAAAAGGAAAAAAAAAGAAAAAAAAAACACTGTAAAAGTGAGGATAAACACAAGGAACAGCAAAAGACAAAGATGAAGATGTTACAAAAGGATTTCAGAAACAGAATGTGGGGAAGGAAAGTAAGAAAATATAGGCTCCTTTTTTAAAATAATGTGTTTGAGCCTATATGACTATCAGGCTAAGGCAAGCAGAAAAAGGAAAGGGTTAACATACTTAAAAAACAGGGCAACCACAAATCAAAATCAAATATTACAGTCACAAAAATCAAAAAGAAAAGTAAAAAAGTGGAAATCATCCAACCAAAAAAAAAAGGAACAAAGGATAAACAGAGACTCAACTGGAAAACAAGGTTTAAAATGGAAATATGTACATATTTATCAATAATTGCCTTAAATGTCAATGGACTGAATCTCCAATCAAAAGACAGAGTGGCAAACTGGATAAAAAAGCAAAAACCTTCAATCTGCTGCCTACAAGAAACTCACCTTAGAGCAAAAGACACACATAGATTGAAAGTGAGCAGATGGGAAAAGATATTTCATGCCAGTGGACAAGACAGGAAAGCAGGAGTTGCAATACTCATATCAGACAACATAGACTTTAAAATGAAGTCTATAAAGAAAGACAAAGAAGGACACTATTTAATGGCAAAGGATGCATACAAGAAGAGTGTATTATATGCCCCTAATGTAGGAGCACTCAGATACCTATGGCAAATACTAATAGACATAAAAGGAGAAATGGATGAGAAAACAATCATAGTAGGAGACTTTAGCACCCCACTCACATTGATGGACAGATCCTCTAGACAGAAAATCAATAAGGGAACAGAGATCCTAAATGACACAATACAAAAATTAGACTTAATTGACATTTTCAGGACATTACATGCAAAAAAATTGGAACTTACATTCTTCTTAAGTGCACATAGAATATTCTCAAAGATTGATTACATACTGTGGCACAAAGCTAACCTCAAAAAATTAAGAGTATAGAAAATATTTCAAGTATCTTCTCTGAACACAATGACCAAAAACTAGAAATCAACCACAGGAAAAGAAATGAGAAAAAACAGACTACATGCAGACTAAACAACATGACAATGGGTCAATGCTGAAATCAAGAAGGAAATTAAAAAATACCTCAAGACAAATGATAATGAAGACACATCCACTCAAAATCTATGGGATGCGTCAAAAGCAGTTCTCAGAGGGAAATTCATAGCGATAGAGGCCTGTCTTAAAAAGGGAGACAAATCTCAAATCAACAACTTAACTCACCACCGAAATGAATTAGAGAAAGAAGAACAAACAATACCTAAATCAGCAGAAGGAAGGAAATCATAAAGATCAAAGAGGAAATCAATAAAATAGAGATTAAAAAAAAAAAACACTGAAGAAATCAATAAAACCAAGAGCTGGTCCTTTGAAGAGGTAAACAGAATTGACAAACCTCTGGCTAGACTCAGCATGAAGAGGAGAGAAAAACACCACATAAACATAATAAGAAATAAAAAAGGAGGAATCACAACAGATTCTGCAGAAATACCAAAAAAAAAAAAAAACATAAGAGTATATTATGAACAACTGTATGCCAACAAATTTGATAACCTGGAAGAAATGGGCTACTTTCTAGAGACTTACAGCTTGCCAAAACTGAATCAAGAAGAAACAGACCAACTGAACAGACCAATCACTAGAAATGAAATGGAATATGGTATAAAAACACTCCCTACAAAATAAAATTCCAGAACCAATGGCTTCACAGGAGAATTCTACCAAACATATAAAGAGGAACTTATACCCATCCTCCTTAAACTTTGTCAAAAAGGTTGAAGAAGAATGAACACTCCCAAAGACATTCTATGATGCCACCATCACCCTAATTCCAAAACCAGACAAAGATACCACCAAAAAAGAAAACTATCGCCCAATATCTTTGATGAATATAGATGCAAAAATTCTCAACAAAATTTTAGCTAACCGAATCCAGCAACATATGAAAAAGATCATACACCATGACCAGATAGGGTTCATCCCAGGTTCACAAGGATGGTTCAATATATGCAAATCAATTAATGTCATACACCACAGTAACAAAAGAAAAGTCAAAAGCCATATGATCATCTCATTAGATGCAGAAAAAGCATTTTACAAAGTACCACATCCATTCATGAACAAAACTCTTACCAAAGTGGGTATAGAGGGAACATACCTTAACATAATGAAAGCCATTTAAAACAAACCTGCAGCAAATATAATACTAAGCAGAGAAAAGCAAAAAGCCTTCCCACTAAAATCTGGAACAAGACAAGGATGTCCACTCTCACGATTTTTACTCAACATAGTACTGGAAGTCCTAGC
This sequence comes from Phacochoerus africanus, assembly GCF_016906955.1. Classification (NCBI taxonomy): domain Eukaryota; kingdom Metazoa; phylum Chordata; class Mammalia; order Artiodactyla; family Suidae; genus Phacochoerus; species Phacochoerus africanus. The sequence goes on from NC_062544.1 coordinate 143,013,394, forward strand.
CACAGCAATCAGACAAACAGACGAAATAAAAGGTATCCAAATTGGAAGAGAGGAGGGAAATTTGTCACTATATGCAGATGACATGATACTATTCATAGAAAACCCTAAGCACTCAACCCAAACACTCCATGAACCAATCAACAAATTTAGCAAAATAGCAGGATATGAGATTAACATTCAGAAATCAGTCTCATTTCTGTATACCAACAATGAAATATTAGAAAAGGAATACAAAAATAAAATGCCTTTTAAAATTGCACCTCAAAAAATCAAATGCCTTGGAATACACCTCACCAAGGAGGTGAGGGACCTATATGCCAATAACTATTAAACTTTAATCAAAGAAATTAAAGAAGATGTAAAGAAATGGAAAGTTATTCCATGTTCATGAATTGGAAAAATCAGTATTGTAAAAATGGCCATACTACCCAAAGCAATGTACAGATTCGATGCAATCCCTATCAAATTACCCATGACATTTTTCACAGAACTAGAATAAACAATCCAAAAATTTATATGGAACCACAAAAGACCCAGAATTGCCAAAGCAATCCTGAGAAACAAAAACCAAGCAAGAGGCATAACTCTCCCAGACTCCAGGCAATATTACAAAGCCATAGTCATCAAGACAGTGTGATACTGCTGTCAAAACAGACATACAGACCAATGGATCAGAATAGAGACCCCAGAAATAAACCCTGACACCTATGGTCAATTAATCTTTGACAAGGGAGGCCAGAACATAACATGGGGAAAAGAAAGTATTTTCAGCAAGCATTGCTTGGAACCTGGACAGCTGCATGCAAAGCAATGAAACTAGAACACACCCTCGCACCATGCACCAAAATAAACTCAAAATGGCTGAAAGACTTAAATATAAGACAAGACACCATCAATCTCCTGGAAGAGAACATAGGCAAAACATTCTCTGACATCAACTTTACAAATGTTTTCTCAGGCCAGTCTTCCAAAGCAACAGAAATGAGAAAAAATAAACCAATGGGCCCTAATCAAACGGACAATCTTTTGCATAGCAAAGGAAACCAAAAAGAAAACAAAAAGTCAACTTACAGAATGGAGGAAAATAGTTTCAAATTATGCAATGGACAAGGGCTTAATCTCTAGAATATACAAGCAACTTATACAATTCAACAGCAAAAAAGCCAATCACCCAATGGAAAATGCGCAAAAGACCTGAATAGACTGTTGTCCAAGGAAGATATACAGATGGCCAACAAACACATGAAAAAACATGCGCTCAACATCCCTGATTATTAGAGAAATGCAAATCAAAACTACCACAAGATACCACCTCACACTAGTCAGATTGGCCCTCATTAATAAGTCCACAAATAACAAATTCTGGAGGGGTGTGGAGAAACGGGAACCCTCCTGCACTGTTGGTGGAAACGTAAGCTGGTACAGCCACTATGGAGAACAGATTGGAGATCCTTAGAAATCTATACATAGAACTTCCATATGACCCTGCAATCACACTCTTAGGCATATATCTGGACAAAACTCTGCTTAAAAGAGACACATGCACCTGCATGTTCATTGCAGAAGTATTCACAATAGCCAAGGCATGGAAACAACCCAAATGTCCATCCACAGATGATTTGATTAGGACGATGTGGTATATAGACACAATGGAATACTACTCAGCCATAAGCTAGAGACTCTCTTACTGAGTGAAGTAAGTCAGAAAGATAAAGGCAAATACCATATGATTTCACTTATAACTGGAATATAATTTACAGCACAAATGAACCTTTCCACAGAAAAGAAAATCATGTAGCTGGAGAATAGACTTGTGGCCGCCTGATGGGAGAGGGAGGGAGAGGAAGGGATCGGGAGCTTGGGGTTATCAGATACAAAGCAATCCTTGGAATCGATTTACAAGGAGATCCTGCTGAGTAGCATTGAGAACTCTGTCTAGATACTTATATTGTAACAGAATGAAGGGTGGAAAAAAATGTATACACGTAAATGTATCTTGGCCCCCATGCTGTACAGTGGAAAAAGAAATAAATAAATTTTAAAAAAAGAATAAATGTGAAGATTACAGGTATCTCTTGACATCACCATCAGTGTTCACATGGGAGGCTATGTGTTTAAAGAGTTAACTAACTTTTTGGAGGGTAGGATCAGCAAAGAGAATCAGAATCAGTGTTGAGAAGCTGTATTTTTTCTGGATGAGTGTCTAGAAAGACTTAGTGACAGCTGATCCCACTTTGCTGTGATAGGAAGAGAGGTTGCCCAGTGTTGGGCAGTGAAGATTGCTCAGGAAATAAATTGGTCATCCAGCAGCCCAGGGGTAAATGATGCCTTTCTGAGCCTCTTGGTGCTTGATATATCAGGAAGGTAAATTAAATAGGCATTTTGAAATTGTAAAAATGATCATATTGCTTTCTGAACTTTATCTAATGAGTCCTATTAGTAGAATCATTCTCCACTGTGTATTGTTTCTCAAGCTTTCACAATGAGCCAATTACTTTTGAAATGAAACTGGCAGGAGAAACCTTCTAGTGACAGCTCATCGATATTAGATTTTGTACTGGTGCACAAACTTTAAAGCCCTGTTACTCCAAGTGTGGGTTATGGACCAGCCGCATGGCCATTACTTGGGAGCTTTGAGAAGGGCGTCTTCTCATGGCTCGTTCCAGACATCGTGGGTCAGAATCTGCATTTTTAACATCATTGTCAGATGAGTCCTATCTACCTAAAATCTTGAGAAGCTCTGTTGAAGACATGTGTATACACACACACACACAAACACATGCACTATTTTGATTTGATGATTCTGGAATAGGATGCAGGATCTGCATTTTTTTTACTATGCAGGTCATCTTCATATCACACTGTGAAGGAGTCTGTTATCAATTCACTTACTTCACCTCTATAGTGGAAAAATTTGGAAGACTGGAAACTTATCTAAAGGTTTAGAGAAAAATTAAGAAATTAAATCCTTATCTTTCCAGTTTCTTTCTGCATTTACTGGTCAGAACAACAGCACCACTATGTGCACAATGTATAAATGTACCTTGGTATCTGGCCTTGAAAGTAGCAGTCATATCTGTATATTTGTTTATGTGCATGTATGTTCATTTCAGTTTTATTTTGTAAATTCCCTAGGTACTTTGAAAGAATATACTAGAGTAATAGGAACAAGATATTTTGGAGAAAATAAAGCTCTGTTAAGTAAATGGACACATTTCTTTAAATGTTGGAAGCTTCCTTGGACTCAGTGAGTGTAGAAGTAGAGATTGTCTCTACAAAATAAATTGAATGTGTTTAATCAGATTACTTCAGGGAGATTCACTAGCTAGAATGCAATGGGAGGTCACCGTATGTCAGGGTTCCTGTTTGCTTACAAATTCTTGCTTTTGTGTGTGTGCGTGTTTGTGTGTGTGTGTGTGTGTGTGTGTGTGTAAGTGTCTTTAGGAGGAGTGGTAAGAAAATAATTGATTTTGGAATATCTATGCCAGTCTTCATTCCCAACTGTAAAGACCCCTGCCAAGTTTGAAAGGGAAAAAGGAACAGAAACAGAACTAAAGGGGAAAGGGAAGAAATGCGTTACCAGAGAGAGAAACCTAGAGGAATTACTCTGAGAAAATGTGCAGAAGGATAAGTTTACTTGTTGATAGAAACATTTAATCTATGAAAGGACAGATGTGTGTGAAAGGATATATACCCCAATGTGCATATGAAGCAATGTAAATGAAATTTAGACTTATAGACTGACAAAGGTGACAGGGTGTAGGGTGCTTATACAGCATCAGGTCTTTCCTTTTTCAATACATAAGGTAATTCAGACACAGGTAGAAGTGATCTCACTAATGATATCTAAAAGTTTAGAGAAAAATTAAGAAATTCAATCCTTCTTTCTCTAGTTTCTTTAAGAAATTGATTCTTCTTTGTCTGTTTTCTCTTCCCCATGACTATTTAATCCATCAGTAAGTCCTGATACATGGATTTCCACATTCCCTGTGGCTTCCCTTTACTGTACTGAGACCACCCAAGTTTAAGCCATCATACCTATCTCCCCTTCCCTTAAACTCCAGCCACAGAGGCTGCCCTTTATTTCCTCAAACCTGCCAAACTATTTCTCACCATAAGACCTTTCAATAAGCTAGTTCCTCAGCTTCCTTGTCTGTTGGCCACACATTCTCTGCTTACACTTCAGGTTAAATGTCACTTCTTCATAGAGGCTAGCACTAAAACATCTTTTTAAGTATGTCTTCTCTGTTGCTTCTTTCAAAGCATGCTTACAACTTATTATAACTTATTGTACATAGTTTTCAGTCTGTTCTGCTACAATAGATGGTAAATAACAAAATATAGTGACCATGTAATTTACTGGGCAGCCCCAGGTACTTTTGAGAGTTAAAGGGGTGTTGCTAATAATTATGCCAAGGCAGCAAGCTTAAGCCAGAACAAACTGGGGCATATGCCTGGGATAGTAGTAATGATGCTTTAATATGGAAATAGTGTTTGTTCACATGTGATTTTTTTCCTAGTCAAGGAGAGACCGAAAAACTGCAGCAGGGTATACTACTTCGCCAGGAAGTTAAAATGCTCTAAGTTCAACTGCTGCACAGAAATGTTTCAGCTCTATTTTAGGACTGAGGGCTCTCAGGCTCAAGGGCTTTAGGGAAGATGTGTATGCTTAAAAAAAGATGCCTCTTACCCTGACCCCTCCCCACAGAAGTGCAACCCATAGCCTTGCATGGCTCTCTGCTAAAGGCAAGGATCCACTTCCAAGTTCACCTTAACAGCAGCCCTTCTGATGCAAATGCCCAATTCTGTTTGTTCCTGTTCAACACCTGTAAGCCAGCGTTCCAAGACTATTATTCTATGGGAGTCTTTAAAGTTCTCCAAAGTACCTTGTCTAGGCTATCTAAGTTATCAACAAAAGTAAAAAAAAATATTGTTTTGGTTAATGTTCTAGTGACAAAATTGTATAGATTTTGAGTGACCTGGCCTGATTTTTATTTCTCTATTAAGCTGCTATTTTTGTATCCATATGTTCCATTGGCTTTATAGTATCATTGACCACAGCTCATAGTAGGAAATGTATTTTCTACCATGACCCATTGCACATGTATATATATTAATGTTCCATATATAAATATTTACATATATTTATCTATATATAAACATATACATATCTTTATATAAACACACTTATACACATAACCTGAAATGGTTTTACCCCCAAATTTACCTGTACTGTGTATGAAGAGGTCTCAAAGGAAAGGAACTCCATAATAAAAGAAGACCTTTTATTATATATATGGAGTTTGAAGTTATAGTAGAATACTCAAACAAATTTCTGGCAGGCTATTGATGAAGGATTTGATTTGGGACAGTTTGGGTCACAGTCTAATTATAGTCTCAGTGGTTGAGAGCAGAGCAAGGAGATGTCAGTGACATAATACTTGAGGAATATTTATGTCTTGGAGAGGAGGTAGAAATAGAAACCAGCAAGGCAACTGAGAAACATTATTGAGAGGCAGAAAGAGGAGGAGAAGCTGGCCTGTAAGGAAACCATTACAGAGAAAAAAAAAAACAAAAAAAAACACTTGGCAATATTGAGTATTTATTCAAAACTTAGTGAGCATATAAGCTCCATGAAAGAAAGCAGAGTTTTTTTGTTTTGCTCCCCATTTAATCACTGAAAGGAAGTGGCCAGCATTCAGTAGAAGATCCTTTTCTATCTCCACACGTCTTTCAGTTATTATCTCTTTCTACACACACACACACACACACACACACACACACACACACACACAGAGTTTTTTTGTTTGTTTTGTTTTGTTTTGAGTAGAAGAATAAAATGAATGCTACTTTAAATTTGGGACCAGGCTAGATACTTAGGAAGTAGGGATAACTTAGAAATGTCACTGCCTATACGTTCTTGGTCTAGTGGAAATGAAAGTGTGAAAGAGGAAGAAGGTGTCCATGTTATTAAACTATAGTCTTTCCACTCCAAATTCATGTTTCTGCACTCGGCTTGTGATGCTGGGGCTGAAAGTTTGCAAACCAATTTTTGCCTTTCTGCCTCGTTCCTTCTTAGCCTCAGACTATTGAGTGTGCTAGAGGACAAGAAGGGACTTATTCTCTGTTTTCTTCCTGTTGGTTTCCAGCAGGTTTTAAGTCTGCTCCCTGCTCCTAAAACCTGCTCCTGTCAGCATCACCCTAGCCTTATGTCTTCACTCCAGCAGTGGTCTTTCTGCTACTACCACAGCACTTGAATCCAGCTCAAACTTGTTTTTTGGCATGTGCAGATTTGGCCTCACTGTGCATTTCCCATGGCATTAACCCATGTTCCATTCCCAAGGAGGTGTGTCCCAGACCATTTGGAGTGCAGAGAAACCAGAGCAAGCTGAGTTGTGCCTTCTCCTCCAAGGTCTGAGTTTCAGTTCTAGAGACCTCTGCTCCCAGATTCCATGTTTTATTGCTTGCAACCTCTATTTCTCCAGTTCTAGGTATGAGAATTTTCTTTTTCTATAGGTGTTATCTCCATGATACTTTGGTGTTCTCTGTTTATCCTCTCAGTTACCTACTAAACAATAGCAACCTTGGTTATAATTCTTCTTCTTAAGTGGTCTCTATTAAAATAACTTGTGTAATTTCTTTGCCTCAATTAGACCTTGACTAATATAGAAAGAGATAATAGGAGTGGTTCTAAGAAATAACACACTCACTCACAGAGGGTCCAAAAGAGAGATTTCTGAAGAGACTGAAGGTAAGAAATTTCCAAATTCTAATGTAAAATTTATATAAGGGAAAAGGCTTTGAATTCCTGGATGTGTCTCTTTAATCTATGTGTCTGCAAAGGCAGTGTTAAAGTTCAGTAATATAAAGGATATATCAAAGAGGAAATTCATCCTAAAACAAAGTGGCATGATTGTAGTATTAGCCATAGGTAATAACTATCAATTGATTTTTGACTAATGGTGCAGTTTCCACTGCCTGAATAGAATCTAATTGTTGATTTAATTAGAATGTAACAATTGTTCTGTTTATGTAACATTATTTATAGCACAGTCTAATTATTTTCAGTATCATTATTTGCAGGATCATTATTTTAGAATAAAAATTGTGTAATTATTTACACAATTCAGCTATGTGTGTGACATGAAATGATCTGACATAGATAGTGATTAGTGATCACCCTAGAGAGAGGAAATTGCAATTTATCCCTCTCCCTAAATATCCAATCTTTTCAAATCTCTCTGTACTTACCAACCCTCCCAATCAGAGTTTTTGTATTGTCTCAATAATATATGAAGGGAATGCATGCTTTTATTATGTGGATTTTTAGCTATGCATCCTTTTTTTTATAGTCCCTGCACATGACAGTCTGTTCTGGCTTTTTCCACACATGCCCAGAAAATATGATTGGCATCTGTTTATTTGCTTTTGTACTTTGTCTATGATAAAGAAAATAGTAATATGCCACTGGTAGTTTATAGAGTTAAGTGCTATAAGAAGAATTTTGTGATCAGAAACTTTTCTATTATATCCTGCTTATACCCCTAAATGTTTTGGAATTAAATGGCATACAATTTAATTTGGGCATAAAATTTAACCTGAAATTCTCATTATTATTATTTATATAAATGTTAACACTACCTCATGGATTTTTCTTGATGGATTCATTTAAAAGATGCATGTCAATACTATGCACAAAGTCTAGCATGGAATATATGCCCAATTACTGTGGGTACTATTATATTATTTTGGCACTAAAATCCTGAAGAGTTTATTTTCTTATAATAACCAGAATCAACCAGGCTTAGTTCATCTAACAGAAAAATCACTGCATTTTATTCATTCACACATTTATTCTTGTATTCAATTGAATTCTTAACACTTATGAAACTTAAAATACACTGAGATTAATGTAGCCAAAGAAATGATAAAAAATTAATACTCCATATGTTCTAAGACATTAGAGGAAGGATTAATTCTTTTTTTCTTTTGTGTCTGCTCCATAGTGTCTGGGGTCCAGGGCCAGTGATCGGATCTAAGCCACAGTTGTGACCCACCTTGCTGAGCCAGGGATTGAACCTGTGTCCTGGCATTGCAGAGATGCCATAGAACTCCTGTTATGTCACAGTGGGAAATCCTGGAAGGATTTTTATTTTTTCCCTTTTTACGGCCATACCTGCAATATATGGGCATTCCTGGGCTGACGGTCGAATTGGAGCTGGAGCTGCAAGCCTATGCCACAGCCGTGGCAACACCAGATCCTAGCCACATTTGTGACCTATGCACAAAGCTGGGTCTTTAACCCACTGGAACCAGGGATCAAACCCACATCCTCACAGACACTATGTCATGTTCTTAAGCACCTGAGCCACAACAGGAACTCCTCCTGAAAGGATTAATTCTACAGGAATGAAGAAATTTTTGATGAAAGAAATGAGGTGGCCCTTGAAGGATGGATATTATTGTATTAGATATGGATAAATCAAATATAATTTTTTGCTCAAAACAGCTATACAGGAAGAGGCATATCAGTCATACTTTTATAACTTGAGGATTACTCTGAGAGCTGGTACATGATCTTGGACACTTATTTCTGGAGTGATTTATATTCTGTATTATTGTATATTTTTTAAAAGCCCAACCAGCTAGGTTGGGGATCCTGTGAACTCACTTCTGAAACAAGCATAGTAGTATCAAAAATAAGCATCAGTTTCTATCTCAATCTCATTAACATTCCATTCAACAAGAATACTTTAGTAACTGTTTCACCTTCTGAGCAGCTTCAGTGACTAGTAAGAACTAGATGTAGGGCTGTGTTGAGAAGAGTTCTGAATGTCAATAGGAAAGAGCATCAAAAATCTTTAACAACACCTGCTATGTGCACAAAAAAGGGGGACATTTATCTTTGTTAATGCAGAAATTTGAGTCCAGTTCTAGCTCCACTAGAATCAATTCCATTAATCTAATCACTTCACTAATCATTGGCATGATCTTGGTGGAATTTCTGACCAAAAAAATCATGAGTAAATAAAATTAAGTTCATGTGTTTTGGGGATAGTTGGTTATACAACAGCATATACCTGAAATAGAAGTTGAAACCTACTACAAAGGTCCTGTAGTAACAACAGCCTAAAACATGTGGTATTGGCTTATGACAGGGTAGCACATAGAGGACTTAAAAGGCCCCCAGGAGACTGTTAGTGGAAATGGATAGGCAGTGTGGTTATGGTATAGAAATTATAAGAGGATCTCGGTGATAAACTGGAAGAATAGTTAGTCAGAATCAGCTGAAAGTGTTAAACTTTCTATTAGCTGCCTATAATAATGTATGGATAACAAATAACAGTGCAGAAATCAGCTAAATTTTAAGCATGACTTAGAGGAAGTAGGAACGACCTGGAAGAAGACTTTATGTGTTTAAAAACAAAAACAAAGCAAAATTTTCTTATCCTTCTTTGTGTCCAACAAAAGACAATTAAATTGAAATGGATTCAGTGCAAAAATAAAATACAAACTGTTGCCAACAAAAAGTGTATCCTTAGGGTAAAGATTACATCACTATTACAGTTATTTCTCTTTGTTGAAAGCTCAGAAAGTTTTAAAGCTTCTCCTAGCTGGACAAAAGTGCTTTTAAGAATCTCAAAGGTGTACTTTGTAGACACACTCTGAAAATAGCACTTCTGATAGACTTAAGAACATTTTCTCACAGCACCCTGACTTAGAGCTCAAAGTGGAAGCAGGGTTAATCATCAAGAGATTGTAGGTGTGACTTTTCTCTAATGTAATGTATTATAATTTAATACAAAACTTTTAAAATATGAGCTATAACAGGTGGACTTAAATGAATAAACAGAAATGGTTCAAACTAAAAATGGTCATTAGCCTGCAACATTTAAAAATTAAAGCACAGTTTTAAGTGTACAGCATCATATTTCAGTATTTTTAGAGATTTTACTCCATCTAAAGTTATTAAAAAATAATGGCTATAATAATTTGTATCTCTAAATCCCATATGCTTTTTGTACCCTCCCCTTCTTCTCTCTCCCCACTGGTAACCACTAGTTTGTTTTTCTATACCATTAAGTCTGTTTCTGTTTTGTTATATATTCTTATTCTTTCATTTTTGATTCCTCAGATGAGCGATGTCATATGGTATTTGTCTTTCTCTGCCTGACTTATTTCATTAAGCGCAATACTCTCTAGGCCTATCCATGTTGCAAATGAGAGAATTCCATTCTTTTTAATGGCCAAGTAATATTCCATATTTTTATCCATTCATCTGTTGATGGACACTTATGTGGCTTGCATATGTTGGCTATTGTAAATAATGCTGCTATGAAGATTGGAGTGCGTGCATCTTTTCAAATTAGTGTTTTTTCACTTTTTCTGGATGTATACCCAGGAATAGATCCTCAGGATCATCTCGTAGATCTATTTTTAGTTTTTTTAAGGAAATTTCATACTATTTTTCATAGTGGCTGTACCAATTTATATTCCCACCAACAGTATATAAGGGTTCTCTTTCCTCCACATCCTCACCAACATTTGTTATTTGTAGATGTTTTTGGTAATAGCCATTCTGACAGGTGTAAGGTGATCTCTTACTGACATCTTGATTTGCAATTCTCTGGTTATTTATGATGTTGACCTTGAGTAAGTGCTTGATAGCTAAGCACTGTTTTATGTATATTCTCAAAGTTTGGGCATGTCGTATTTTTATTATCATTTATCCAAAAGATTTTTCAGCTTGCCTTTTTCTTTTGGTTTTCCATTTGGCTACTTTGAAGTGTATTATTTAAATTCCAAATATTTGGGGACTTTTAAAAATTCTTATTTTATTAATTTCTAATTTAGTATATTGTATCCAGAAAAAAAAGTATGATGTAAGGTTCCTGTCTTTTGAATTAATTTACACTTATTATATGACTTGGCATGGTCTATCTGATAAATTCCCCCTATTCCCTTGAGAATAATATTTATTAAACTTTCATTCCATCCACGGAGAAGTAGTGGCTGGGAGAATTGACCATCTACTTCAAAGAGCTAGAGCACTAGAAAAGTTATTTGAAGCAATACTTTTCAGAAAATGGACAATAGGAGACGCAACACTGTGATCCCTGAGAGGAGGGAAACTTGAGATGAGCATGTGCCTCCCCAAGCTAAGAGGAAGGGGAACCAAGACAGAGTCAGTCTCAATTAATTAAGGAGACACAAAAAAGTGTAAGGTAACTTGTGGGGACTAGAACTGGAAAGTTAGAATATTCATGGAGAGGAAGTTCTGGAGATCTGTTGAAGACTCTTACATAAGAGGAAACTACCTCAAGAAAGTAGTAGGTCTAACAATTCCTGACACACACCAGCACCGGGAAGTTTACATTCCCAACAGGAATGATGGAGAGACTTAGACATGGGGCATTGATTAATGTCTTCATTTCCTAGGGCGGATAACAAAGTACCACAAATGAGGTTGTTTAAAACATCAGAATGTATTGCCCCAGAGTTCTGAAGGATAGGCTTAAAAAATCAAGGTGTGACAGGGGCACTTCACTCTCTGAAACCTCTAGGAAAGAATCTATGTACCTCTTCCAGCTTCTAGAATTCTTGGCATTCCTTGGTGTATGGATGCATCACTCTATTCTCCACCTCTGTTGTCATCTGACAGTCTCCCTGGGCATCTCTCCTCCTCTTCTAATAAGTGCACCAGACATACTGGATTAAGGGCTGACTCCACTCCAGTGTGACCTTATCTTTACTTAACTAAGTATATCTGCGATGACTATTTCCAAATGAGGTCACATTCAGAAACACTGGGAAGTTGGACCTCAGTATATTCTTTTGGGGGCACACAGTTCAATCCATAACTGATGGCTTCCTAAAAATCATCATTCCTAAGGAATAAGGCAAATTAGGCCAAGAATAAAGGACCCTTTAGGATGACCAAAGAAAGTATAAAAGCAAATCTTGAATGAGAAAGTGACTTTCAAATTACTTACTTGAGTCCTAGACAAAACCCAGTACTTTTTAAAGAAATAGTATATCAACAGCCAAATATATAAAATTTACAACATGTGGTATCTAATAAAATGTTACATGCTGTGTGAATAAACAGGAAGATACTACTTATAGCTAGAAAAATAAAAGCATTCAATAGAAACATACTCTTTTTTTTTTTTTTTAATATATAGCCAAACTTGTATATGGAAATTCCCCAGGCCAGGGGTTGAATTTGGAGCTGCAGCTGCCAGCCTATGCCACAGCCATGGCAACACCAGATCTGAGCCACATCTGTGACCCATGCAGCAGCTTGTGGGAATGCTGGATCCCTAGCCCACTGAGTGAGGTCAGGGATCAAACCTGTATCCCCAGGGACACTATATATATAAAGGTTATTAACTTGCTGAGCCACACCAGGAACTCCATTAGAAACATATTCCTAAGTGATACCACATAAATAGTATACAAAACTCTTAGATTGTTTACTATAAATATGCCCAAAGATATAAAGGAAAATGTGAGCATAATGAGAAAAAAGAGTGCAAATGAATATTTCAGGTATGAAAAGTAAGTATCTTCAATAAAAAATTCACTGGATGAAATTAACAGTAGATTAGACAACACAGATAAAATATGTATTGCAATTGTAGGTATATCAATAGTAACTATCCAACTGAAGTATAAAATATTTTAAAAGTATAAGAAAATAATGGCAGCATTGAAATGTAGGCTGATATTAAGTTATCTAACATATGTAATATTAGTATCCTAGCAATAAGAATTGAGGACTGGCAGAAAAAATATATTGGAAGAAATATATTGGAAGAAATTACATTTCAAAATTAAATGTAACCTAAAAGCTCAGATGTTAAAGATGCTCAATGAGCCTCAAGTAAAAACAAAACAACAACAAAACAAAACATTCATTAGGGTGAAAACCAGTGATAAAGAGAGTATCATAAAAAGACATCCAAGAAAAAGGACACAATTATGTACAGAGAAAAAAATATAAGACTGATTATAGACTTCTAATCTAAATCTCTAATGTCTAGATTGAATGCCATCTTTAAAGTGCTGAATAAAAAAATGTGAATTTAAAATTTTCTAACCCAAAATGAAGATTTTTAAGGCAATTAAATACTAGGTGAATTCATTGTACTAAGATCTGCAATATAAGGAATACACACACACACACACACAAAATTATCTAAGGAGCAGGAAAATAGACAAGATGAAAACTTTGAAAAGTCCGCCAGAATGATAAATAAATGGGTAAATGCAAAATACATTTTCTCTCATCTTTAAGTTATTTAGATAATAATCATATACTTAAATATTTTAAAATAACTTATGGTGTTTATAATATTAAAATAAATTACATGAATTGAAATATATGACAATAATTGCATAAGAATGGGAGGGAAAATGGAAGTACACTATTGTAAGACTTTTACAATAAACATCAAGATATGTAATAATAAATGAATATAGAGTTTGGTAAGTTGATGTGTACCGTGCACACTAAAGAACAACAACAACAACAAAAAACCCCAAAGAAATGTAATTAGTAAGCCAGCCATGGAGGTGACATAGAATCATAAAAGTAATAGTTGAAAAGAAAACAAAGAAAAAAAAATGAACATTAGGAGAAACAAGAAACAGAGAAATATGGTAGATTTAAAATCTAACCATACCAACAAATGAATTACGTGAGGGTAGTCTGAATTTTTTTTAATTAAAAGGCAGAAATTATCAGAGTGGATTAAAAAAAGATCCATCTATATTCCGCCTCTGAAAAATGCTGATAGATTAAAAGTAAAAAGATGGGAAATACACACATGTATACACTCATCAAAAGAAAACTGAAGTAACTATATAGATATTAGACCATCACACCAAGTAGACTTTAGAATTAGAAATATTGCCAGATTATTTCTGGCCAGAAAAATAATGAAAAAACATCAGCTTCTTAAAAAGACATAGCAAACCCAAATGAACACACACATGAAAGCAGAGCATCAAAATACATGAAGCAGAACTAATAAGATCTAAAAGAAAAAGTAGACAAATCCATAATTATAGTTGGAGAAAAGACTGTTCTTTTAGAAATTGATAGAACAAGTCAACAAAAACTCAGCACGAATACTGAACACTTGAACAACACTACTGTTTGGACCCCATTAACATTTAAAGACTACTTCAGTAAACTTCAGGAGAATACACATTTCTTTTCAAAATCAGCTTTATTGACGTCTATTTTGTTTGAAATTAATAGAGCCATCCCATCGTTCTTACACTTGCTGTTCAAATGGTTTGATGTTTTTCTATCCTTTGACTTTCAGCTCTCTAGTTCCTTATATTTAAATTTCAGTATTTTAGCACATAGATGACTGTTAATTTTTATTGAATCTTCATTTTATTTGGGGGTATATATGTTTCATTTATATTTAATATATTGATTGATATGACTGACATTTGTCTAACCTTTTAAAATTTATTTTCTTTGTGTCCATCTGTTATTAGTTCATCTGTTTCTCTTTCCTTGTTTCTTTTTTAAATTATTTTATTTACTTCTTATATTAGATTTTACCTCCATTTGTATATTTCAGTGGTTTCTCTAGTGATTCCAATGTGAATCTGTAATATATGACATTCCACTTAGCTTTTGTAATATACTAGGTCTCATAAAACATTAGAGCCTTATAATATTTAAATCCCTTGTTTCCCTCAATGTGTGCACTGTTTTGTATATTTACATTTACATTATGTCCCTCATAATAAAATGCTGTATTTTTTATTTCAATAGTAACTTGATCTCTAAAGAAATTAAGAGATGAAAAACATACTATTTACATTTACTGTCTATTATCATTTCTGATGCTTTTCTTTCTGGTATTATTTTCCTCTGAATGTGTGTTTCATTTTTTATCACTTTCCTTCATCCTGAACAATTTTCTTAAGGGTTTCCTGCACTGTAGGTGGTGGATTCTGGCAAGATTAGTTTCTCTAAAAATTGTTATTTTACTCTCATGTTTGACTTATTTTTCTTCTGCACAGAGAATACTGAGTTGATTATTTTATATTTAAAATAATGTTTCATTATCTTCTACATTTCACTCTTGCCATCGAGAAGACTGCTTACATTCAAAATGTTGTTCTATGTGTAGTGAATCTTCTTTCTTTGGAAATGTTCAAGAGTTTTTTGACTTTGGTTTCCAACAGTTTGTGACTTTCTAAGGTGCACCTTTCTTTGTATTTATTTTTCTTGCCATTTGCTAAGCTTCTTGAATTTTAAAGTTGACATTTTTCACTAAATTTGTGGATTTTTTGCTGTTATTTATTCAGTATTTTTTTCTCTAACACTTTCATTTGACTCATAATGAATCCAATACGTATATATTAGACAATTTAATATTCTTTTAAAGGTCACTGATTCATTGTTCATTTTTTCATTATTTTCACTCTGTCATTTATTATTTAATCTTTATTTCTCATTCTTAACAGTCATTGTTCTTTTTTCTTAATAACCAATATGCTAATATATTTATCTGTTTTTTATTTTGAATAATATACTTTTCTAGGCTTTTCATTTCATTCTTTTTGTAATTTTCATTTCTTTGCTGAAATTGGTTCCCTATCTGTCCATGATTCTTTGGAAATCCTGAGAATATTTCTTATAACTATTTTGAAGTTATGTTCTGCTAGTTTTAAAATTTGTGAGTTCCCATTGTGGCATAGTGGAAATGAATCCAACTAGGAACCGTGAGGTTGCGGGTTCCATCCCTAGCCTTGCTCAGTGGGTTAAGGATCCGGGGTTGCCATTAGTTGTGGTGCAGGTCGCAGACGTGGCTCGGATCTTGCCTTGCTGTGGCTGTGGCGTATGCTGACAGCTGTAGCTCAGATTGGACCCCTAGCCTGGGAACCTCCATATGCGGCAGGTACGGCCCTAAAAAACCGACAAAAATAAATAAATAAAATAAGAAAATAAATAATTTGGGTCATCTTAGGGTCCTTTTTTGCTGACTACTTCTTTACATGTTTGGTAATTTTTCATTGTTTACTAGATATTTAGTACATTGTGAAATCCCTGGATTATGTTCTCCAGAAAAGTACTTTGTTTTTTTTGAAATTTTCCTTTCAGGTGTTTAATTTACTTAATAATACCTTGAACTATCCATAGTTTTGTTATTTATTTATTTATTTATTTGGCTATGCCCATAGCATGTGGAAATTCTGAGGTTAGAGAGCTCACCCAGGTCATAGCGGCAATCTGAGCTGTTGCAGTGACATTACTGGATTTTTAACCCACTGCACCACAAGAGAACTCTGAACTTTGATTAGTTTTATTACTTGTTAGGAAAAAAAATTTCAAGATGTGTTTACCAAAACAATAAAATTTGGCACAATTCAGACTCTATACTTTGCACAGTGTTGGTAGCAGGTGAAATCTCTCTTCCGGCTACTCAGCCTCCTATTAGCTGTTTCCCATTGAGCATTTTAGAATATCTCTCACACGTGAACAGTTCAACTCTCAACCCACAATATGAGGGCAGATTAAACTTGGATTTGGGGCCCCCTCAACTGTTTACCTTTCTTTCAGGCTTTTTCTTTATCAATGTTCAGTCACTTTGGGAGCACAAACTCCATCCTCTGATATTCCATGCAAGTCAGGACTATGCTTTTCCTTAAGATTTAGCTGTTTTTCACAAGGAGCACTGGGAGTTCTTATAGAGGGGAAGAACCCTGTAACAGTGGATCTCTTCTAGTGCTCTTCACTTCTTTCAAGGGTTAAAAACTGTCCAATTTATGAAATCTTTTATTCCTTCTTCAATTACTTCAAAGAGTTATATTTTATATGTTGTCCAGAGTTTATAATTGTTATCTGCAGTATGATTATTCTAATGTAAGATACATTGACATTAGCAGAGCCAGAATTAGGAGTAAATTTTATTTAAATTTCCAGGGCTATCAAGGTATTTCATGATTAATCAATCATCAGCAGAGGTATTTGAGCAATTATATGATCATTATATGAAATGATCTCACCTGAGAAGAAAAGAGGTGTCTAAGACAATGTGATTCCCCCTCAAAGCCAGGCTCCCTTGCAACTCCTCATAGGCCTAATGATACTATTTAGGCCACTGCATATTCTTTCTGCCTTTGGATCTCATAGGGGTTCCACTTTGGGCAGTTTCTCCCACTCAGACTTTTCCATTAGTTTTGTAGACTTACAGCCTTCCTTCTCTTCCCTCTTGTTCTCTGTGAGTTGAAGAGACATTCTGATTTTCAAATGAACCGGAGACAGCCATAGCAACTGTTCTTACTTGAATATCACTGTTTCTCAAGGGAGAAAGGAGTAGATTTAGAAAGACTTTCCTTCCTTTTGATTACTTTATTCAATGTCAGTGGTAAAGGTTTAAAAAATAACTTGTCTTGTATTTCATGACAGCGCCACTGAAATATTTGAATTATATAAACCGTAGGATAAGGTCAGCAGGCTGCAAATGTGGAAAAGACATTCCAAAGAGCGAGAACAGCATCAACAGACAAAAGCAGGTGAGAACATGGTGCCTTTGGGTGATAGCAGATAGGTTGGGTATGACTAAAGCAGTAGCATTATGTTTTACTGGAAGAGGACTCAGCATTAGAGATATGTGAGGCCAGCATACTTCCCTTCTCAAAAATCACAAATACCTAAATTGCATTCTTTTTTTTTTTGTCTTTTCTAGGGCTGCACCACAGCATATGGAGGTTCCCAGGCTAGGGGTCTAATCAGAGCTGTAGCTGCCGGCCTACACCACAGCCACAGCAATACTGGATCCAAGTCGTGGCTGCGACCTACACCACAGCTCACGGCAACGCTGAATCCTTAATCCATTGGGCGAGGCCAGGGATCGAACCCACAATCTCATTGTTCCTAGTCGTATTCGTTAACCACTGAGCCACAATGGAACTCCCTAAATCGTATTCTTTAGCCTGGCTTCCAGCATTTACTCCCATTTTTTTTTTGTCTTTTGTCTTTTGTCTTTTTTGTTGTTGCTATTTCTTGGGCCGCTCCCGCGGCATATGGAGGTTCCCAGGCTAGGGGTCGAATCGGAGCTGTAGCCACCGGCCTACGCCAGAGCCACAGCAACGCGGGATCCGAGCCACGTCTGCAACCTACACCACAGCTCACGGCTCTTCATATTGTATAAATCTTTCGCCTTTTACTCCCATTTTAAACTTTCCTCTCAAACTTTTCTTCTGCCATACTCTTCACCCTCCTTCTCTGAGCTTCTCCTTGCTTGAACTGTCATTTAGCAAATGCAACCCATTCCATTCACCTGAGACTAGTAACTGATTACTTTGCATGGTAACTTCTCTTTGTAAAATGCATCCATCTTCTCTCATCAAATTAGTTTGTAACCTCATTGAGGGGCGAAGATGAAATATTCCTGATTTTGCACCTCCTAAAAGACCTGATTTAGTTCCCAGAATGTAGTGTCTGATGAGCAAAAGTGTGACAGTTGTGGATAAGATCAGAGATTATCAACCTGTGGCTTTCCTTTAGCATTGTATATTCCAAGGGAATTCCAGGATCAGGCTTTATGCCCCAATAGACAGCATATCTTCTTTTTTTGTTTGTTTGTTTGTTTTTTTTTTAGGGCATATGGAAGTTCCCAGGCTGGGGATCAAATTGGAGCTATAGCCTCTGGCCTACACCACAGCCACAGTAACATAAGATCTGAGCCACATCTGCAACCTACACCACAGCTCAAGCAATGCCAGATCCTTAACCCACTGAGCAAGGCCCGGGATAGAACCCACATCCTCATGGATGCTGGTTGGGTTCATTAACTGCTGGGCCATGACGGGAACTCCCAGCATATATTCTTAAAAGGGATTTGGAATGTATTACACTGATCACCCTCCAGAAGCAAATACCCTTGTTTTCACCATCCTCGTATGTGCTGGCAAGCTCTCAAAGGCTTCCTGTCACTGCTCACTGGTATCAGCTCTGGGGCTTTCAGAATCTGGCAGCCATAGAGAGAGATCTCATAGTGGGAAGCTTGCTGCCTGCTGGCTAGAGACTGAACTGAACCAGAGAGTTTCCCAGGAGCAGTTATTTGGTTTAGTTTTTTCTCCAGCCCACAAAGGCATTACTTGCCTCCCAGCAGTCTTACAGTTGACTTAGTTGTATGACCTGTTACAATCCCCAGAACCATCTCCTCCTCAGGAATCACTTTCTGGCATGTAACTGAACATGCAAGGAAAGGGAAGTTAGGGAGATAAAGCGCTGCTGCCTGGATGCCCATTAGTTGACATTACTGAAGGCAAGGGTCTTGCTTTTGTGGCTTCTGAGGTTTAAAGACTCATTTCAGAAATTGTTTTTCCTTTGTGGAAGACCTTAACTACCCTGCTTATACTTTGAATAATAGACTATTTAACAAGTGAATCACATAAAGTATCTAAAGGAAACTGGCTAACACCTTGATGGATAAGAATCATGTCAAAGATTATTTCCCAAATTATGTGCCTTGGATAACTAGTTCTGTCAGAGGCTAATGGCTGTTAGGGGACAAAGGGCTTCTGTGATCAAATAGATTAGAGATTTTCTGTGTTTTTGTACCATAAGATTTCTCAGAGCCTGTAATTTGCCTGTGTGGCTGATGTATCTCTCAGAGGTGGTTGTAGAGTATAGTCTTTGCCAAATTGCTTGACTACACAAACCTTTTCATAAGGAAATACTAATTCTCACTATTCTGGAAATAACGTTTATGGAAAAGGCTATTCTAGATGTTCTCCTATGTATAGGAAACGGGAATTTTAGTTCTTTTGCTAATAAAGTACCCTTAAGAGTTCTTAGATTGTTTTCCCAGACTGTGAACTAACAGTCCCTGTTACTTTATATGTATCTGCACGCAGACTCATTCATTCATTTATTCATTCATTCAATAAAAATTCAGAAAGCCAGGTACTCACTATATGGGGCTTCACTTTTCCTCTAGACCTACTGAAAATCCTCAACACAGTTTCTATTAAGACTTTACCCCTCTGGTTCTGTTGTCCTCTATTTCCTAGAGATCTATAGTAGAGCTGTATGAGCCCTTTAGATGACAAAATTTCATTTGCATTTTTACGATCTGTTGGTTGAGAAACTGTATAATAACAAGGTATTGTGAATTTATTAAAATAATGAAGTCGTTTATTCTTAACAGCATACTAAAATTCTCCCTTAAAATAACTGCAGCATCCCCAGATCTCTCTCATCTTCCAAAACATAGAATGAAAAACATTGCTATAGAGAACAGTTTTCTGAATCTGAGAAAACTGGGTTTTAACCTGAATTCAGCCACTGACCAGGGGTATGAATCTGAATTTAAACCTCATTTATTAGGATGGATTGAAGATGGGGTGAGTTAATATAAACAGACATACTGCGTGATAAACAGTAGATCTCCTTGTCTTCTCTTCAATGAAAGCAGGCGTAAAACTGCAATTCAGAAACATATGTTGAGGCAAAAAAATGCCATTATTCTAGTTGTCTATTGATATTGATATTGATCATGTGGAGGGCTCATTTGCCATGTTTTACTAACGTGTTTTCAAGGACCCCAAGGAATTTGTACATTGACAGGCCTTGTTAAATGCCTAGGAATGGTAATTCTGTCATTAGAAAACTAGCATATGTATTTAATTTTACCAGTTCGTTGTTATACCAATATACAGAAATTACTGTGCATCATGCTAAGAAATGGCCATTTTCATTTATATAAAACTAAATAATGTTTCTAAAAACTCGAACTGCATTATTACAGTGAGGTATTTCAGTGATTTAAATAGCTACCATAAGCAATAAGATCCCCGTGAAGAACCGTGTTGAGGAATAATGAAGTTGGGAGATAGTCAGCTCTTCTTGTTTATCTGCTTGTCCTGATGGCTTTGTTTAGTTTGAAGTACAGAGATTTGGGGTACTACGTAGATAATTTGCTGGTTCTAGGTTTACCAAACATTCTTACTGGAAGGGGAAAGGGAGTAATTCAAATCATTAAAAATTGGGGGCTAGCTGTAATGATCTAAGTGTTGTTATTGGTGTTCCTTAAAATAAAATTGGCAGCTTAAATAATGGACTCAATCAAATTGACCAGATGTTTTGCATTTGGTTAAAAGCATTCTAATTATCCAATCAGTACAAATAACTGATTAAATCTTTTGCTAAAGAGTTTTCATTAAACAAACAACAACAAACAGTTAAGGCAAGTTTTTTTTTTTTTTTGCTTTCTTCTACTTGAAATTGTGGAGTCATAAAGGGAAACCACAGATGAACTTCCACCCCTAATTCTTGTGAGGCTCCAGATGACCCAAAACATTATCCAAGAATAACTTTAATTTTGGTTAAAAATGAAAGTTTCAAATGAATGGACACTTCTGAAAATTCTGAAAATTTTTTGAATTCATGTCCATTTTATTGCTTTATGCACTACAGATATGAAACATAGATGTTGTATCTTAAACTTGTACAAAATGTTTTACTTTTTAAAATATGACCATATATAAAATACCAGTTCTCAATATACACTAGTATTTTATCTACTATATGTGATAGATTTAGATAAACACTACATTTAACCCTTATTACACCCCTGGGTGCTGAGAGACAGGGATTATTAATCCTTTGTTAAAAATGATAGATTTCTGACACAGAAATTTAATGACTTGCCCAGGGTCATCCAGCTTGGTAAAGCTGGTACTAACCCTAGAGCTTTCAGACCTTAGCCTGTACTCCTTCCCATAGTCAGCTGAATAAAAGTGTAATCAAGATAACATATTAATCCATTTGGGAAGATAATTAGAGATAGAAATCTTTTGTCCAGAGAATTCTTTTAATTTCACAAAGTTTATTTATAGGTAGTGCGATCCTTATGCAGTTCAATGTTTGTCATCAACCTTGGTATAGCATTTGAATCTTGTAGTAATTCTTTAATACTATCTTCATTTACAATCTCTGTAACTTTGCAGCCTTAGGCCTAATAATAGGAATTAATATTTTCTAGTTTGATGGATGTATACCAAAGATACCAGATCTGTTTGGAATGTGTAATTCTGCCTAATTATTAAAAAAAAAGCAACCCTCTAATTCTTGCTAAGTGTTTGTTTTATATGTACAAAAATGAAATAATATAGGATGAGATTTAATAGACCTCCTGCCAAAATTCCAGAGTTGCTTGATAAATCTGCCATAATCATGGAGATAAGAGACAACATTAAGATGGCGATCTGGAGATTACCAGCCTCCAGGGAAGAGACTTTAAACTGATAATGCTGAAGATGATGTAAGACATAGGAAATAAACTGGAGGCAAAGATGGATAATTTACAGGAAACACCGAGCAAAGAAATACAAGATTTAAAACTTAAGCAAACAGAGATGCAAAATACAATAACTGAAATAAAAAATTTGTTAGAAGCAACTGACAGACAGAATACAGGAGGCAAACGAATGAATAAGAGGGGTGGGGGACAGACTACTGGAAATCACTGAGGCAGAACAGAAAAGAGGAATAAAGATTGAAAAAAAATGAAGACTGTCTCAGAGAACTCTGGGACAATATTCAATGCACCAACATCTGTATTATATGGGTTCCAGAAGAAGAATAGAGAGAAAGGGACAGAAAAAATATTTGAAGAGATAATAGTCTAAAACTTCCCTAACATGGGAAAGGAGGCACCACTCAAATCCAGGAAGCACGAGTACCATATAAAATAAGCCCAAGGAGGAACACCCTGAGACACATATTAATCAAACTGACCAAAATTAAAGACAAAGAGGAAATCTTGAAAGCAGCTAGGGAAAAGAAACAACATACAAGGGAACTCCAATAAGGTTATCAGCAGATTTTTCAGTAGAAACTCTGCAGGCCAGAAGGCAGTGTTCCTATATACTTAACGTGATGAATGGAAAAAAATCTCCAACCAAGATTACTTTACCCAGCAAGGTTCTCATTCAGATTTGAAGGAGAAATCAAAAGCATCACAGATAAGCAAAAGCTAAGAGAATTCAGCAACCCTAAACCAGCTTTACAACAAATACTGAAGGAACTTCTCTAGGCTGAAAAGAAAAGACCACAACTAGAAACAAAAATACCACAAATGACAAGCCTCACCAGTAAAGGCATATATACAGTAAATGTAAAAAAATAATGCACACACAAATATGCTACCAAAATCAGAAATCATGAGAAGAGGAGGGTACAAATGCAGGACACTGGAGATAAACATGCAATTAAGAGACCAATAAGTTAAAACAATTATATATATATATAATTATATATATATATATAATTGTTATATATAACAATTATATATATATATATAAGTTTTTATATATCTATATAAAAACTTCAGGGTAACTGCAAACCAAAAATCCACAATTGATGCACACACAAATAAGAGAAATCAACTCGAATACAACACTAAAGACAGTCATCAAACCACAAGAGGAGAGAACAAGAGAAGAAGGGAAGAAAAAAAGAGCAACAAAAATCCAAAACAGTTAATAAAATGGCAATAAGAACATATATATCAATAATTACCTTAAATGCAAATGGACTAAACACCCCAACCCAAAGGCATAGGCTGGCTGAATGGATACAAAAACAAGATCCATATATATGCTGTCTTCAAGAGACCATTTCACTTTTAGGGACACATACAAATTAAAAGTGACAGGATGGAAGAAAATATTCCATGCAAACGGGAATCAAGAGAAAGCTGGAGTAGCAGGATTCATATCAGACAAAATAGACCCTAAAATAAAGAATATTATAAGAGACAAAGAAGGACATTGCATAATGATCAAAGGATCAATCCAAAAAGAAGATATAACAACTGTAAATATATATGCACCCAACATAGGATCATGTAAATATATGAGGCAATTGCAAACAACCTTAAAAGGAGAAATTGACAATAACACAATAATAGCCAGAGACTTTAACACCACACTTATAGCAATGGATGGATCATCCAGACAGAAAATCAATGAGGAAACAGAGGCCCTGAATGAAGCATTGGACCAGATAGACTTGATAGATATTTTTAGGACATTCTATCCAAAGTATCAGAATACACCTTCTTCTCAAGGGCACATGGAAAATTCTCTAAGATTGATTACATTCTGGGCCACAAATCAAGCCATGGTAAATTTAAGAAAATTGAAATCATATCAAGCATCTTTTCTGACCACAATGCTGTATGATTGGAAATCAACAACCAGGAAAAAAAACTGCAAAAAACATGAACACTTGGGGACTAAACAACATGCTGCTAAACAACCAATGAATCACTGAAGAAATCAAAGAAGAAATTAAAAAATACCTAGAAGCAAATGACAACAAAGATACAACACTCCAAAACCTATGGAATGCAGAAAAATCAGTTCTAAGAGTGATGTTTATAGCAATGCAAGCCTACCTCAGTAAAGAAGAAAAGGCTCAAACAAAAAGCAACTAGAGAGAGAAGAATAGACGAGACATAAAGTTAGCAGAAGGAAAGATATAAAGATCAGAGCAGAAATCAGTGAAATAGAAATGAAGAAAACCATAGAAAAGATCAATGAAACAAAGTGCTGGTTCTTTGAAAAGATCAGCAAAATTGATAAACCCTTAGTCAGAACTATAACGAAAAAAGAGAGAGGACTCAGATAAATCAATTAGAAATGAAAAAGGAGACATTACAATGGACATCACAGAAATACAAAGGGTCATAAGAGACTACTACATGCAACTCTATACCAATAAAACAGAAAGCCTATAATAAATGGACAAATTCTTATGAAAGTACAATCTTCCAAGACTAAACCAAGACAAAATAGAAAAGATGGATGGACCAATCACAAGTACTGAAATTGAAAGTATAATTTAAAACCTTCCAACAAACAAAAGTCCAGGACCAGATGGCTTCACAGGTGAATTCTGTCAAACATTTAGAGAAGAGCTAATGCCTATCCTTATAAAACTATTCCAAAAAATTACGGAGGAAGGAACACCCCCAAACTCATTCTATGAGGCCACCATCACCCTGATAGAAAACCATACAAAGATACCAAAAAAGAGAAAATCACAGACCAATTTCGCTGATGAACATAGATGCAAAAATCCTCAACAAAATACTAGCAAACCTGAATCCAACAATACATTAAAAGGGTACATCATGATCAAGTGGGATTTCTCTCAGGGATGTGAGTATTCTTCAATATCTGCAAATCAATCATTGTGATACACCTAATAAACTGAAGAACAAAAACCATGTGATCCTCTCAATAGAAACAGAAAAAGTCTTTGACAAAATCCAACACCCATTTCTGATAAAAACCCTTCAGAAAGTGGGCATAGAGGGAACCTACCTCATCATAATAAAGTCCATATATGACAGACCCAGATCTAACATCATTCACAGTGGTGAAAACCTGAATGAATTCCCAATGAGATAGGAACAAGACAAGGATGTCTGTTCTCAACACTACTATTCAGCATAATTTTGCAAGTCCTAGCCACAACAATCAGAGAAGAAAAGGAAATAAAACAAATCCAGATTGGAAAGGATGAAGTAAAACTACCACTATTTGCAGATGATATGGACCTAGAGAATCCTAAAGACTCTACCAGAAAACTGTTACAGCTTATCCATGAATTTGGCAAAGTCTCAGGATACAAAATTTATACACAGAAATTGACTGCATTTCTATATACTAACAACGAAAATCAGAAAGAGAAATTAAGGAAACAATCCCATTTACCATTGCCTCAAAAAGAATAAAATACTTGGGAGTAAACCTACCTAAAGAAACAAAAGACCTGTGCTCTGAAAACTGTAAGACACTGATGAAAGAAATCAAAGATGATACAAACAGATGGAAAGACATACCATGCTCTTGGATTGGAAACATCAATATTATGAAAATGACTATACCACCCACCCAAGGCAACCTACAGATTCAATGCAATCCCTACCAAATTAACAAGAACCTTTTTCACAGAACTAGAGCAATATATTTTAAAATTTGTTTGGAAGCACAAAAGACCCAGAATAGCCAAAGCCAACCTGAGAAAGACAAATGGAGCTGGAGGAATCAGGCTCCCTGACTTTAGAACATACTACAAACATACTATAGCCCTCAAAACCATATAGTGCTGGCACAAAGACAGATATATAGATCAGTGGAACAGGATAGAAAGTCCACAATTAAACCCATGCTACAAACATACTACAAACATACTATAGCCCTCAAAACCAGATATATAGATCAGTGGAACAGGATAGAAAGTCCACAATTAAACCCATGCTAGAACATACTACAAACATACTATAGCCCTCAAAACCATATAGTGCTGGCACAAAGACAGATATATAGATCAGTGGAACAGGATAGAAAGTCCACAATTAAACCCATGCTCCTACAGTCAACTAATTTCTGACAAATAGTCAAGAATAGACAATGGAAAAAGATAGCTCCTTCAATAAGTGGTGCTGATAAAACTCAACGGCCACATGTAAAAGAAATTAGAACACTTCCTAACACCATACACAAAAATAAAATCAAAATGGATTAAAAACCTAAATACAAGACAAGATAGTATAAAACTCTTAGAGGAAAACATAGACCAAACACTCTCCAACATAAACCACAACAATGTCTTCTCAGATCCACCTCTAGATTAATGACAATAAAAACAAATAAAAATATGGGACTTAATTAAACTTAAAAAATTCTGCAAAGCAAAGGAAACCCTAAACAAAATGAAAGGACAACTCACAGAATGGGAGAAAATCTTGCAAATGAAGCAACTGTCAAGGGATTAATCTCCAAAATTTATAAATACCTTCTGCAACTCCATACCAAAAAACAAACAACCACATCAAAAAATCGGCAGAAGATTTAAACAGACAATTCTCCAAAGAAGACATGCAGATGGCCAAAAAACACATGAAAAGATGTTCAGCATCACTCATTATTAGAGAAATGTGAATCAAAATCACTATGAGGTACCACGTTACACCCGCCAGAATGGCCATCATCAAAATGTGGTACAAACATAAATGCTGAAAAGGCTGTGGAGAAAAGGGAACCCTGTTACACTGTTGAGGGAACATAAATTTGTACAACCACTGTGGAAAACAGTATGGAGATTCCTCAGAAAACTAAACATAGAACTACCATTTGATCCAGCAATCCCACTCCTGGGTATCTATCCAGAAAATACCATGACTCAAAAGGATTCATTTACTCCAGTGTTCATTGCGGCACTATATACAATAGCTAAGACATGGAAACAACCTAATGTCCATCAACAGAGGAGTGGATGAAGAAGAGGTGGTATATATACACGATGGAATATTACTCAGCCATTAAAAGGAAGGAAATAACAGCATTTTTAGCAACATGGATGGACCTAGAAATTATCATGCCAAGTGAAGGCAATCAGACATTGAGATACCAACATCATATGCCATCACTGACATGTGGAATCCAAAAAAAAGGACAGAATGAAGTTCTTTGCAGAACAAATACTGACTTACAAACTTTGAAAAACTTATGTTTTCCAAATGAGACAGCTTGCGGGGTAGGGATATGCATTGGGGGTTTGGGATGGAAATGCTATAAAATTTGGTTGTGTTGATCATTGTATAACTATAAGTAATAAAATTCATTGAGCAGTTAAAAAATTATGGAGATCAGACTTGAAGTCTGGTTTACAAGAGTTTAATCTCTTTAGAATATGTATATTATAATTAATATATATGTATACATATTTAAAACCCCATCTCTGCTTAAGTTTTCTTCCTAGAATTTAACACTCTGTGATATACTTTATTATTTTTATTGTATATTTGTTTCCTTTCACCACCTAGAATGTAAACTGCATAAAACAGGATTCCTTATATACAAAATTTTTTATATGATAAATATATGTTTTATCATATTCTTATATATGATAAAATTATTAAGTATATATATAAATAATAGTCTTAATATATAAAGTATATATATAAAATGAAACATGCTTAGAGTCATATTAAAAAAATTAAAATAATATACACATATAAAATAATTTATCTTTCAGTGGTGGGAATAATACAGACTTTTTTAACTTCTGTTATGTGGTATTATCCTCATTTCTGTAATAATTGCCTATTAGCCCTATTATTCAACAAACTTTATTTTTATGAAAAAGGCAGCTCTGGACTGACTACTTTTGACTTAGCCATAAAATGTACACAACTCTCAGGCCACACTGTATTTATTTATTTTTACCTTAAGGTCTCTTTACTAGAACCTACTGCTCCCTTTGACACTAATGATCCTTTCCAACATCCTCCAACAATTTAGGTCTCAACTTGTGATTAGTAGTCACCTTCATGAGCCCTCACTGACTACCCTATGCTAAATCTCCAAGTTCTGTCACATTGCCATACATTATAGACTTCATAATTATAATCACTGATATTTATGTTTTGTATGTATATTAGATTTATTGTCTAATGAAATTTATGCATCACAAAAGATTGACCATGTACAGTTTTTGTTACCACATTCTCAGTGCATTGACTTAGCATGGTCCACAGTATTTATTGAATAATTACTTCAAAATGAATTCAAGGAGTGAATGAATTAATTGAGCTAAAATGGTAATCTAATAGCCTCATGGGCTGTCTCTTATCCAAATCCTAAATCTGGACTTAGAAACAATTAGGTTATTGAAGTGGACACCTTAATACCACAGAGTAATAGAAGTTTTTTTGTTTCATTTCACTCCCCTTCTTGTGGTAGTGAGGGCTTTACTGGTTTGACTTTCTGAAGGAGACACTGACCATCCCATGGAGACATGTGAGTTGTGATCCATTTTACTTGGGAGAAAAAACGAAACATTCCAGAGCTTATAAAGCTGTTGGATTTGAGAGAGTAAGTGGAAGATAAAAGCCTGTAGACTGGCCTGTAAGCTAAGTCAATCCAATAGAGCATGTTTAGTGTGATTATTGGGATTTTTCTCAAACTCCATTCACAAGAAGGAAATATGCAAGGCAGCCAATTTTCCACTTCAGGTCCCATAACAAAAGCTTTCAGAACTGACAGCTCATACTTTATTAAATAGAATATAAATTAATAAATACACACATACAATCTTGTGACCAATTGTATTTACTAGTATTTGAGAGTCAGATAAGAAAGAATGGTCTCTATGAGAAAACCTCTTGACTCCTCTTTCTCCTCCAACAATTTTTATACATTTGCTTCATTTGGCAATCTTTAGAGAATGTTGATGTTCTTTTAAATTCAAGAAATATGTATTGAAAACCTTCTATGATACTGGGGATAGTGCACTGAAGAACAAAAAATATGTATGTAAGAAATCCTTTTTATGGAGTTTACATTCTAGGGGGTGAAAGGAAACAAATATATGATAAAAATAATAAAGTATATCACAGAGTATTAACTTCTAGGAAGAAAAATAAAGCAAATAGTGGGTTATAAACTGTCAGCAGGGGATAAGGATGAGGTATAAATGCAGTGGCTCTGAGGTTGAAAGAGTCCCAGATGTTCACACCAAGAGCAGTAAAGCTGAGACAGATTGAACAAGGAGAAGCAGAGTTAGAGGTGAGTCACAGAGGTATCAGAAACCAGTTCATAAAGAGAATTATAGGCCAACATAAAGACTCAGCTTTTAAGATAAGAAGGTATGAAAGAAAGAAGATCAAGCTGAATCAGACATTTTTACAAAAGCAACCAGATAGGAGGAGTTGCCATTGCCTGGAATGGGGAATACTGCTGGAAGGATCACATTTTGGTGGAAGATAGGTATCAGGAGTTGGATTTTAGACATATAATTTTATTAGAAGACTGTGAACTATTGGTTGTTTGAGGCTGGGACTCAGGAGAGTCTGGGAATCATGGGATAGAGATGGTACTGAAAGCCTTGGGTCTGGGAGAGATGGCAGAGAGAGATTGTAGAGCTCTGTGAAATAAGCCTGAGGCACAGGAACACTTAAGCATCAGGGAAGAAGAGCACCCACTACAGTAGGAAGAACATTAACAAAAGGTATAGTGTCCTAGAAGCTGGCTAAAGAAAGAGTTTGGAGAATAAGGGATTCAGTCTAAATATTGCTAACATATTTTAAAGGTAAAAATTAACCATTGAATTTAGCTGAATGGAGGTTCTTAGTGACCCTGACAAGAGAAGTTTCAGTTGAATGATGGAAATACAAGTCCATTTGGAGTGGTTTCAGGAGAGAATGTAGAGGTGTTAACAACTCTTCTGAGAAACTTTTCTGTAAAGGAGAAATAAAAAGTGAATTGATAGCTGAAAAGCAATGTTAGCATCAAAGGAAGAAATTCTGAAGATGGGAGGATTTATAGAATGTCCTCATGTGTGTATACTAATGAGAATGATGCAGTAGAGAGGAGAAAATGGGTGGCTAATTTCATAAAGAACATGATAATTGCTAGAGTGACACTCTTGTGTGGATAAGAAAAAGGAAGATTTAGAGCAAATGTGAGCATATATATTTATCTTAAGTAATGAGAGAAAAATCATCTATTAGAATTAAAATTGTCAATGTATTGGAATAGACACTAGTAGAAAAAGCAATAGTGGTAGTATTTGGATCATCCATGCTTACTGATTCTTTTTTTCTAAATGAAATCAGAAACAAGGGCTTCAACTAAAAATGAGGATCAGGGAGTTATCATTGAAAACTTGAGAAGAAGGAGAAAATTTAAAATTATCTTCTAGAAGAATAGGAGAGTGAATGGATGTGAAAAAAGGTTGACTTATTATTCTATGAAGGACTGGTTAGTAAATATTTTAGGCTCTGGGCCCTCTGGACACTGTCACAATTTCTCAGTTATACCTGACAATGAAAGCAGTTATAGACAATGTATAAATAGAAATGCGGAGCTTCTGTCATGGCTCAGTGTTTAATGAATCCGACTAAGAACCATGAGGTTGCAGGTTTGACCCCTGGCCTCACTCAGTGGGTTAAGGATCCAGCTTTGCCATGAGCTGTGGTGTAGGTTGCAGACAGCTCAGATCCTGCATTGCTGTGGTTCTGGCATAGGCAGGAAGCTACAGCTGCAATTAGACCCCTAGCCTGGGAACCTCCATATGCTGTGGGATCAGCCCTAGAAAAAGGCAAAAGACAATAAATAAATAAATAAATAAATAGATAAATAAATAAATAAAAATAAAAATTTGTGTGACTGTATTTCAGTACAACATTATTTGTAAAATTAGATACTAGGCTGGATTTGGCTGTTGAGGCCACAATATGTTTACTAAAAAAAGCACTTAAGGGACCATCTGAGATTAGTGGTCAAGAAGTAATGCCATTTCATGCATTGCACATTTTTCTTCAACCAATTTTTCTTTGCTGAGTATGTGGAAAAATCTGACTTAACTAAAGTTGAAGTTTTGCAAGGTAAGAATAACCTATGGAGTGATGTGGAAAGGAATTGAGTTTGTATACAAGGTAACTATGACAGTAATTAGTAGTAGAACCTAACTAGGTCATTAAAGAGGAGAGGAGCACAGGAACAGGATGAGAAAGAGTAAAAAGATGGCAGGCTCAAAGAACTGTGATTGTAGGTACAGAAATGTTAAAGCAGGCATATTAGATCAAATTTAAAAAGAAAGGAAATGTCCTCGCCACAACAAAAGAGAAATGATAATTATATAACATGATGGAGGTGTTAGCTCATGCTATTATGGTAGTAATCATTTTGCAAAATATAAGGGTATCAAATCAATACCTCATACTTTAAACTTACATCTTAAAACTGGAAAGAAATAAAAAGGCAGGTGTCAGTTGATAAAGGGCTCAATTGGTATTATCAAAGGAATGCAGTTACTATTAAAAACAGGGCTGCAGAAACATCAGTAAGAGTGAGAATCTATGTTTGGGAAGGGCAGGCTCTCTGTAGTAAAGGAGGTCAAGGAGCTGAAAGGCCAGGGGATTAGAGGAATCATTCCCAAACATTCTTAATTTACAAAGAATTGAGAGAGATAATTTTAGAGAATGTCAGTAAGCCAGATGATAAAATCTCCAAGAAATAATATTGTAGAGTGAGTAAGAAAAGGATAGGTAATGTGTGGTATAATCTAATGGATGAAGCATCTATGTTTGAATGTTTTTGGGTAAAAGGGAGGGAGATGTCTGAAAGTAACAGTAAGGACTAAGGATGACCCTTATACACCTGCAGGTAGAAACAGGAACATGGAAGGAAAAAAAAATCCACCAATCAAGAACTATAGAGAAGCAGCATCCTTTTAGGAGACTCAGGTCACAGAGAAAGAAGATTAAGTTAATGGTCATAAAAGAGGTTGAGAAGTAGGAGGTTTTTCTGATATCTGACCTCAGTTCTCACATGCAGTGAGTAAAGGTTTTAAGGGTGGAGACTGGCAGGAGAAGGACACAGAAAAGGGGATGCATGGAGAGAAATTGGAAAAGAA
Organism: Phacochoerus africanus; assembly: GCF_016906955.1. Lineage (NCBI taxonomy): Eukaryota > Metazoa > Chordata > Mammalia > Artiodactyla > Suidae > Phacochoerus > Phacochoerus africanus. Next base: position 143,045,873 of record NC_062544.1, read on the forward strand.
ACTGTGGGATTATATGAGATTCCTAGTGATTTATCAAAACAAGATTAAAAGGCATGATGAAATGAGCCCACATGCACAAGACAGATAGATAGTGGTGAGAAACTGCTTGCTAAGAGGAAGGGGGATGGTGCTATTACCCAGAAATCCCAAAACACAGACAGGACTATGTACCTTTGTCTTGTCTAAAATTTAGTTTCTAGTTCTGGTTTGCAGCTTTGCATCATAGAATTTTTTCCTTCTGGTCAAGACCTTTCAGAAATTTTACATTGTGAAGAATTGTTTACTTTAATCCTCAGGAGGAATCTAATACTCAAAAGTCCAAGCCCAGGGATCGTCTCCTCCTTTCCTCTTTTTGGTTAATTCTTGGCCGTGACTTTGCTACCCTCATGGAATTGTTGTCTTTCTTTGTTTTGATAGGCAGGTAATCTTCAAGTTGAAAGCTGCTGCAACTTTTCGATGACAATACAGTTCTAAAAGCCTTTGTTTAAAATTTTTTTTTAAGAATAAAGACTGTGCTGAGCTACTTTTTTGTCCTGTGAGTTTATCTTCAATGGCTTTGTAGAGTTTGTCCTGTTTCACTTTCAAAACATAAAAAAAAGCAAGTCTCTGTCCTTGAAGTTGTTCAAAGGTGAGAATACCTTTTATAATAAGCTATGTAGTTGAATGATGATGCTTATTGGAACAAAATGTTTCTCATTGTGGGGGAATGAGCTCACAATATAAAAATTATCTCGTGTGTATAGATATACGGTGATTATGTCATTTGTCATCAAACCCAAGACAATTTTGAGTGTGAAAGAGGGTGATATGAATAGTTAATCAGGACAACAGGCTCTGATTGGTGTGCTGCTAAGCTGGTTTAATAAAGATAGCCCAAAATACAGAAGCTTAAGTTACGTAGGCATTTATTTCTCTCACATAATGATCCAGAGTTAAGAGTTTGAAGGATGGAAAATAGGCCCTGTATTCTTGTTATCTCTGTAAGTCTAAGGGCTGATCCATTTGTAACCGTTTTGCAGAGAACAGGAGGAGGAAGGAGAGAGTGGATGGGGGCATGCAGAAACATTTTAAGACCTCAACTCAAAAATTTCACGTATCACTTTACTCACATGGAGTGACATGTGCCATTGGACAGAGGGTGGCCAAATGGAGGACTAGCTGCATGGAGGACTTGTTTCTAATTGGTGGGCTGTTATCTTAAGAGAAGATATTATTTGACATATGATTTCAACCACCCTAACTGACCCATTTACACGTTGGTGAGACAGCTTTTTTTGTACGGTACCAGTGTCACAAGAAAGAACAGTGACCATTTGAACCAAAATGGGCAAACTTTTTCAGTGAAATGCTAGGTAACAAAATATTTTAGTTCTTACAGGTTATATAGTCCCTGTCACAACTATTTCACTTGTTGTACCCTGAAAACAGCCATAAATAATAAATAAAACAAATGGACTTCACTATGTTCCAGTTAAACTTTATTTACAGAAATAGGCAGACCTACCTGTAGTGTGTAAGCCATAGTTGGACAGCTCTTTTTTTTTTTTTTTTTTTTTCTCTTAATAGTCACATCTGTGGCATACGGAAGTTCCTGGGCTAGGGGTAAAATCAGAGCTGAAGTTTCAGGCCTATACGACAGCCAAGCAACATAGGGTCCAAGCCACATCTGTGACTTATGCTGCAGCTTGAGGCAATGCCAGATCTTTAACCCACTGAGCAAGGCCAGGGATTGAACCCACATCCTCGTAAGCACTATGTCAATTCTTAACTTGCTGGGCCACAACAGCAACTTCAGTTTACCAACTCTTGATAATACTCAAGCTTTCTCTATTTTTCATCTAAGGAACCAATCCAGAGTTTGATTTATGCTTTTTAATGGAAATTTTTTATTTTATTCACACAGGCACTGACTTTCCATTTTACCTTCTGGCTTTATTTCATGTCATCCACTAAGTACCTGTAGTAAAATTTAGTAATCAATCACCTGAACATCAAGAATATTGGCAGCTAAGGCAAAAATAGTAAGGACCACTGTACACGTACTTGATAGATATACACCTGTTCGCGCGCGTGTGTGTGTGTGTGTGTATTTGCATTTAAATTTAAAATTAGTAGTATCTTTATACTTGTTTTTGCTCTCTAGAATGCCATAAGAACATTCTGAGCTTGATAGGATCTATGAAATTATTCTCATGAAGACATTGACATTTGAAGAAATTATCTCGAATTAGCTTACCCAGGGCTACACAATAGTATCATATCCCATAAAACCTCTTTCCTTCAATCTTCAAAATAAAGTTCATTGTAACTGATGGATTTATACTTTTTTTTTCTTGGATGCTAGGAACAGAATCACAGACTCAGGATTCCAACGATGGAAGGGAGTTTAGAGTTTACTTTGTCAATCTCCCTCTTTTATATTTGGAGAAATGAAAGCACAGTCATATTGAAACCTAACCAGTTTTGAGCTAATTAATACCAGAAGTAGGGCATGAATCTCTCCCACAAGACTCCTTAATCCTTTTGCCTATTTAATTCTTTCTGAAGTGAGAACATTGACAATGTCCTAGTAACTTCCAAGTGGGTGGCTCTAATTGTTCTGTTTTGTACTCAGGGTTTCTCAAACTGACTTCCTCAAAGATCACCATACACTTGCAACATTACAAGAGAGAGAAAATACTTTATACAATGTTTCCAAGACCTAAGTAGCACACTTATTTCAACCCTTTAAAAGTCAGTTTAAAGTATACTACCTATTCAGGGAGTTCTCTTGTGATGCAGCAGGTTAGGAACCCTGCATTATCACTGCAGCATCTTGGGTTGCTGTTGTGGTGCTGGTTTGATCCCTGGCCCAAGAACTTCCGCAAGCTGCATATGTGGCCAAAAGAAAAAAAAAAAGAAAAGAAAAAGCCATGCTGCCTCTTTTTGGTATTTCTACTATGAACTTTCCAACGGGACAAAAATGAATTAATGTATATTTTACATGTTTTAAAATACAGGGATACCTTCTTTTATTGTACTGTATTTTGTTTCATAGAAATTTCTTTTTTTACAAATTGAAGGTTTTGTGGCAACTCTGTGTCAAGTAAGCCTATTGGCATCATTGTTTCAACAGCATTTGCTCATTACATGTCTCTGTGTCACATTTTGGTGATTCTCACAATATTTAAAACATTTTCATTCTATTTTTGTTGTGATCAGTGATCTTTTGATGTTACTGTTAGAACTTGATGAGGGCTCAGATGATTGTTAATATTTTTTAGCAGTAATGTATTTTTTAGCATTAATGTATTTTTTAACTAAAGTAGTACATATTTTTATTAGACATAATGCTGTTGCATACTTAGTAGACTTTAGTAAGTATGCACTGGGAAACAAAAAAATCTGTGACACCCCCCTGCCCCCCACCATTGCAGTATTTGCTTTATTATGGTGGTCTGTAATGGGACCCACAATATCTCTGAGATAGGCCAGTAAGTGGCTCACAAACACACACACATGCACACAAACAGATTAATAGTTTTCATCAGCTTCTGGAATAAATCAGTGAGGTTGTGTTTCTTCATGCTTTTGAACAGTATATAAGTTTTCTGTCTGATTTTATGTTATTCTATTCCAATGTGAGTTAAAAACCATGAACCATTTAAACCTTTGGATGGTGCAAACCAATCAGTAACATCATGCTCTGAGCCAGAAAGTTCATGCAGAGAACAAGCAAGAGCCCCTTAAAGAAAAGTGCTATTCAGACCCAAGAATAGCACTCCCACTTGCCAAGATAATGCTGAGCTTAAATCTCAGAGAGGAGTGACAATCACTTAATGATTGTGACAGTGAGAAGTCTGCTCTCAAGTGGAGTCCAGGTCTCCAATAAAAGCCAAGATACACATTGGGAGTGAAATGAGAGTCTCTCCTCAAGGTTCCTGAAGATCGTTTCTACCCAGGTGGAGTGTAAGCAGAATGGTTTCCAGGAAAATTTACTGGAATTTGATTTGACGAAAGGTTCTTCTGCTTTTTGTGGGAAAGAGACTGAAAAAAGTGAAAGACCTCCAGCCTCTGGAAGACAGAAAAGCTTACATAGCCTTTTAAAGAACAGTTCAAGAAGGTAAGAGCAGGAGTAATAAAAAAATAAATAAAAAAAATAGCTGAATGACAAAAATCACACTGTTAGGTAAAAGCTGAATGGAGGCAATGTGAAACCTAGGTACAGAGGAAGGGAGGAGCAGCTCAAAATCAAGTTCTTAAGATGTTAAAGAAACTGACCCAAGCCTGAAGCATGCTATACATGCTGAAATTACACTTGATTATTACTTTCCTTTTATCAGGAGCTTATTTTTATTTTCTAATTTTTCTCATTCCGATGAATTTTCTGAAATATAAAATACAATAAAATTTATTATATAAAAAGGGACAGAAATATGCTGTGGAACAAAAGAACATTATTTATTTATTTATTTTTTGTCTGTTTTTTGCCATTTCTTGGGCTGCTCCTGCGGCATATGGAGGTTCCCAGGCTAGGGGTCCAATCGGAGCTGTAGCTGCCAGCCTATGCCAGAGCCACAGCAGCGCAGGATCCCAGCCACATCTGCAACCTACACCACAGCTCACGGCAATGCCGGATCATTAACCCACTGAGCAAGGGCAGGGATAGAACCCAAAACCTCATGGTCCCCAGTCGGATTTGTTAACCACTGTGCCATGACAGGAACTCCCAAAAGAACTTTAATTGAAATTAGAAGTCTCACTAACATGAGAGATTAAGCAGTGATTATACATTTCAAACCCAAAATTAAGATGTGTAGTTTAAAATGCACATTCGCACAATTTTCCCTAATTTGTCATGTATTTTATTTGACAGAGATTCGGATATTATAAAAATTAAGTCTAATTTATTTCTATATTCAGGGAATTGTATCTGTCCTAGAAAATTTGGTACAAATGGTAGCTGTATAAACTGTCTTTATTTAGTTCACTGATTTCAAAGAATGTTAAGCTTATGGTCCAATAACACTAAGGGATGAGTGGTAGATATTAATAAATATTGTATTAGCATGATAATATTAAGAAAACTAGAAAAGTTTAGGACCTTGCTGAAAGGATAATACAATGCCTATTTGAAAGCGTTGCTAATAGACACATCAGTAGTTTTAAAAATGCATTATTATTGTTTCTTCATAGATGTTGATTATAACCTGCATTTTGTAATTTTATTTTTAATTTTTCTCCAGTTTTACTGGGATATAATTGGCACATATTGTTGTATAATTTTAAAGTATACTGCATAATAATTTGACTTATATTGTGAAATGATTATCACTAGGAATTTAGTATCCATCATTTCATAAAGTACATTAAAAAGAGACAGCAGAAATGATTTTTCTTGTGATAAGAAATATTAGGATTTACTTTCCTAACGTCTTTTTATTTATATCATACAACAAAGTTAACTATAGTCATAATCCTATGTATTACATCCCTAGTACTTTTTTATCTTATTATACCTAGAAGTTTGTACCTTTTGACCACCATCCTCCAATCCCCACCCCATACACTGCCTCTGGTAACCCCAAATATTATTCACTTTTCTATGAGTTTGTCTTCAACATAAGTGAGGTTTATTTTCAACATAAGAGGAAGTATTTATCTTCCTCTGTTTGACTTATTTCACTATGCTTTATGCCTTCAAGTTCTATCCATGTCGTCACAAGTTGGAAGATCTCCTTTTTTATGACAGATTAGTATTCCATTGCATGTATATAGCCATAGGTTCTTTTTCCATTCATCTGTCCATGAACACTTAAGATGTTTCCACATCTTGGCTATTGCGAATATTGCTGCCATGTTCATGGGGTGTAGATATGTATTTTCAAAATAGTGTTTTAATTTCATATACATATATATATATATACACAGAAGCATAGTTACTGAATCATAGGGTAGTTCTACTTTAATTTTTTGAAGACCCTCCATACTGGTTTCCATAGAGACCATACCAGTATACAGCCCAGCTAACCATGTTATGATGGTTCTCTTTTCTCCACATTCTTACCAACATTTGTTATTTCTGGTTTTTTTGAAAATAACCATTTCTAACAGTTCTGATATTACGGTTTTGATTTTCATTTCCCTAATGACTAGTGATATTGAACATCTTTTCATGTACTGTTGAACCTGAAGAAGTGTATATTCAGATCTCTTGTCCATTTTTACATTGGATCTTTTGGTTTTTTGTTTACTTTTGTTTTGTTTTTTTGCTATTGTGTTCTATGAGTTCATTATATATTTTGGATATTAGTCCTTTATCAAATATATTGTTTGCAAACATATTTTTCCATTCTGTAGGTTATCTTTTTACTTTGTTGATTATTTCTTTTGCTGTGCAGAAGCTTTTAAGTTTGTTATAATCACACTTATTTATTTTTTTTCTGTGCTTTTAGACGTCATATCCAGAAAATTATTGGCTAGATCCATGTCAAGGTGATTTTTTTCCTGTTTCTTCAAAAAGTTTCATAGTTTCATGTCTTTTTTTTTTTGGCTTTTTAGGGCTGCATCTGTAGCATATGGAAATTCCCAGGCTAGAAGTTGAATTGGTGCTGCAGCTGCTGGCCTACACCACAGCCACAGCCATGCCAGATCTGAGCTGCATCTGTGACCTACACCACAGTTCACAGCAACACTGGATCCTTAACTCATTGAGCAGGGCCAGGGATCAAGCCCACATCCTCATGGATACTAGTTGGGTTCATTACCACTGAGCCACAGCAGGAACTCCTACATTTAATTATTTAATCCATTTTGAATTGTGTTTTATGAGCAGTGTAGTAGGAGTCTAGTTTCATTTTTTACATGGGAATATCCAGTTTTCTCAGCACCATTTATTGAAGGGGCTGTATTTTTAACATTGAATATTTTGGCTCCCTTGTCAAATATTAGTTAACTATTCATGCTTAGGTTTATTACTGGGCTCTCAATTCTGTTTCATTGATTTTTGTATCTATTTTATGCCAGTATCCTAATCTTTTGATTGCTCTATCTTTATATTATTGTTTGAAAGCAGGAAATATGATGCTGCCCACTTGTCTCTTTATCAAGTTTGTTTTGGCTATTTGAGATCTTTTTGGTTCTGTATATATTTTAGCATTGTTGTTTTCTATTTCTATGAGAAATGTAATTGAAGTCTTGATATGAATTGCATCAAACATATAAATGACTTTTGTTAGTATAGACATTTTAACAATATTAGCTCTTCCAGTCCATAAACACAGGATACCTTTCCACTTATTTCTATCTTCTTTGATTTCCTTCATTAATGTGTTATAGTTTTCAGAGTAGATATCTTTCACTTCTTGGTTAAATTTATTCCAAAGTATTTTATTGTTTTTTGAAAATGATGGGATCATTTTATTTATCCCTTCTTCAGATAATATTGTTAGTTTATGCATATTAATTCTATATCCTGCAACTAGTGATTTATGCATATTAATTTTATATCCTGAAACTTTACTGAGATTATTGATTATATCAAAAAGTTTTTAGTGGGGTCTATCAGATTTTCCCTATAGAATATCATGTCCTCTGAAAATAGAGAAAATTTTAATTTTTCCTTCCCAAGTCTGATGCTTTTTATTTTCTTTTTTCTTTCCTGATTGCTCTGGCAAGGACTTCTATACAATTAATAGTAGTGGGGAGAGTAAGGAATCCTATCTTATCACTGGTCTTAGAAGAAAAGTTTCAGCCCTTCACCATTGGGTATGATATTAGCTCTGGGTTTATCATATATGGCCTTTATGTATTGAGATGTGTTACTTCTATTCCTAAGTTGTTAAAGAGTTTTTATCATGAAAAAAAATGTTGAATTTTAATCAAATACTTTTTCTGTGTCTATTGAGACATTCATATGATTTTTTTCTTTCTATTATGATATATCACGTTTATTGTATGTGTATATTGATCATCTTTACATCTCAGGTATAAATCCCACTTGATCATGGGGAATGATTCCTCTAATGTGTTGCTTAGTTTTGTTACTATTTTATTGAGACTAATTCCATCATATTCATCAGGGATACTGATCTATAGTTTTCTGGTAATGTTGAGTGTTTTGGTTTGGTTTGGTTTGGTTTTGGTTTTAGAATCAGGGTAATGCAGGCCTTATAAAATAAGTTTGAGAGTGTTTCTTCCTTCTCAGTTTTTCAGAATTGTTTGAGAAGGACTGGTGTTAATTCTTCTTTACATGTTTGGTAAAATTTACCAGTGCAATCTTACAGTTTGTACTTTTGTTCACTGAAAGATGTTTGATTCCTAGTTCAATCTGTTCAATAATAATTGGTTAATTTAGACTTTCTATTTCTTCCTGATTCAGTCTTGGTAGTTTGTATGTTTCTAAGAATTTTTTCATTTCTTCTAGGTTGTCCTGTTTTTCAGTTCATAGTTTATAGTTTATAATAGCCTTTTATTATGACTTATTTTTGTATGTCTATGGTATTAATTATAATGTTTACTTTTTCATTTATAATTTTGTTGATTTGGGTCCATTCCCTTTTATTCTTTGTTGGACTAGATAAAGAATTGTCATTGTTGTTTATCTTTAAAAAAATACTCTTAGTTTTGCTAATTTTTTTCCTGTTCTATATTTCAATAATTTCTTCTCTAATCTTTATTGTTTCCTTTCTTCTGCTAACATTGGGGTAAGTTTATTTTTTTCTAGTTTCATAAGGCATGGAGTTAAGCTTATTATTTGGGAATAATTCTTGCTTCTTAATGTAGACAGTTTATTGTTATAAACAGAATTTCTTTTATAGAATTCTCAAGGTTTTGGTGTATTGTGTTTCCATTTACATTTTTCTCAAGATACTTTTTTATTCACACTTGAATTTCTTTTTTTGATCCACCGTATTTTTTTAAAGAAAGTGTTGTTTAATTTCCAGATATTCATGAATTTTCCAGTGTTCTTCTTGTTATTGATTTCTTGTTTCATGCTGTTGTGGTCAAAGATACTTAGTATGATCTCAGTCTTCCTAAATTTGCCAAGACTTGTTTTGTAGCCTAACTTTTGATCTATCTTAGAAAATGTTGCATGTGCACTTGAGAAGAATATGTGTTCTGCTGCTATAGAATAAAATGGCTATATATGTCTGCTAGGTGTATGTCTGATAATCTATACAATGTTGACAGCAAGTTATTAAAGCCCCTAACCATCATTCTGTTGCTGTTTAAATCCGGTTTTAGCTCTATTTGTTTTTGCTTTGTATATTTAGATGCTCCAAAGTTGGGTGCATAAAGATTTATAACCAGGAGTTCCTATCATGGCTCAATGGTTAATGAATCTGACTAGGAACCATGAGGTCACAGGTTTGATCCCTGGCCTCGCTCAGTGGGTTAAGGATCCAGTGTTGCTGTGAGCTGTGGTGTAGGTTGTAGATGTGGCTCCGATCCTGCATTGCTATGGCTCTGGTGTAGACCAGTGGCTATGGCTCTGATTAGACCCCTAGCCTGGGAACCTCCATGTGCTGCAGGTGAGGCCCTAGAAAAGACAAAGACAAAAAAATTTTTATAACTGTAGTATTTCTTGATGTATTGACCACTTTATTGTTATATAATAACCTTTTTTGTCTCTTTTTACTGTTTTTCATTTAAAGTCTATTTTGTGTGATATAAGTATAGCTACCTATGCTTTTTGTGTGTATATGTCAGGGTGGGTTACCATTTTCTTGAACATTTTAGTATATGTCTGACTTTAAGGCTAAAGTGAGTCTCTTTTAGGCAGCGTATTATTGTATTTTGTTTGTTTCTTCATAAAGTAATTATATTTCTTTTGATTAGAATTAAATCCATTTACATTTAAAGTAATCATTGATAAATAAGAACCTAGTATTGCAATTTTGGTAATTGTATTCCCGTTGTTTCATAGATCTATTTTTTTTTGTCTTTTTGCCATTTCTTGGGCCGCTCCCGTGGCATAGGGAGGTTCCCAGACTAGGGGTCAAATTGGAGCTGTAGCCGCTGGCCTACATCAGAGCCACAGCAATGAATTTTTCCTTGTTCCTTATCCTACTTTCTTTCTTGATATGTTTCGATGTCTCTCGATAGCAATATGCTTTGAATTCTTTATCACATTCTTTGTGTAGTTTTTTCCTTTGGATTACCACATGAAACTTACTTAAAACATCTTTAAATTATAACAACTTATTTTAAAGTAATAATAAAATCTTCAATAGAATGTCTAAGCTTTACACTTTAACTTCTCCTGGTCTTCACGTTTTTGTTTATTGATATTACAATGTATGTAGTTTTATATACTGTGTAGTTAATAACAGATTATTGTTATTATAGTAAATTTTACTAGATTTGTTTTTTTCACATTTAAAGTAGAGTTTTAAATGAACTGTAAGCAACCATTAACATATAACAGAATCCAATTTTGAATATATATTTACTATTAATGGTAAGTTTTATACTAGTAAAACTCTTCTTATGTTTTTAAGAAATGTCCTTTTATTTTCCATTCACAGAGTTCATTTTAGCATTTCCTATAAGTAAGTTCTGGTGGTAATGAATTCTCTCAGCTTTTATTTGTTCAGGAAAGTTTTTATCCCCCTTCATTTCTGAAGAACAACTTCTCTGGGTGTAGTATTCTTGGTTGACTGTGTTGTTTGTTTTTCTTTTTAATTTTATTTTACTATTTTGACTATGTCAACTCATTCTTTTCTGGCCTAAAAATATTTTATTGAGAATTCACCCACAGTCTTAAAGGAGTTTCCTTGTAACTTCTCTCTTTTCTCTTGCTGTTTTAAATTTTTTTTTTGTCTTTGACTTTTTAAAATTTAATTTTGTGTCTCCATTTAGTGCTATTCAGGTCCAATCTATTTGGTGCCTTTTGTGCCCCTTGGGCCTGGATGTCTGTTTCTCTCCCAAGATCTGGTGAGTTTTCAGCCATTATTGTTTTAAATATACTCTCTGTCCCTTTCGCTTCTTCTTTTGGAATATTGTGGGGGTTTTTGTTTGGTTGTTTTTTCATTGTGTCTCATAACTCTCACAGGTTTTCTTTATTCATTTTCAGTTTTGTTTTTTTTCTTTTTGCACCTCTGATATGAAAATTTTCTATCTTCTATATCACTGTTTCTTTTTTCATCATGATCAAGTCTGCTTTGAAGCTCTCTGTTGAATTTTTCAGTTACTGATTTATGTGGGGTGTTTTATGGTTTCTATTTCTTCATTGAACTCTCACTTTGTTCATGCATTGTTTTCCTAATTTGTTTAGTTGACTGTCTGTGTGTTCTTGTATTTCACTAAACTTATTTAAGAGAATTTTTTGAATTCCTTGTCTGATACTTCATAGATCTCTTTTCCTTTATGATCAACTATTAAAACTCTGTTGGTTTCCTTTGCCTTTCTTCATGATCTTTGATTCCTTATGTTGATATCTTTGCATTTGTGTGAGTTGTCTCTTTTCCCATACTGTGCAGATTTCCTTTGGCAAAGATGGTTGTTCACAGTCAGCTCAGTTTGGGTTTCAAGACCTGTGTACAAGTAAATCCATAGACAGGTGGGGCTTGATATTAGGATATATTTTGGGTTGGGTTAACTGTTTGAGCTGAGGTTGTGGGTTGGGAAGTATGCTACTGGATAAAATAGGACTGCTGACATAGTTCCCTGCCCAAGTGAGGTTGTAGAAGAGGCTGTGCAGTTGTCTGGATTCTTTGGTTAGGAACTGGGTACTCTACTCATTATTAGATGGGGCTTTCAATTAGGTTTCCTGCCCTGGAAGAACCAAGGGCGGGACCTAGGCCAGCATAGCTTATTGCTTGAGGATCCAAATAATGCAAGAGTATTAACTAAATTCCTGGTCAGCTGAGGCCACCGGGGTTGTGTTACAGACAAAGAAAGCCATAGGCTGTGCTTTCTGTTCCATTGCCATTGTCAGTAGGGCTGTTGATGGGTTGGCTAAGCACTTCCCATACACTCTGGTCAGGTCCCCTGGCTGGGTGGTCTGAAGACTATGTTCAGGAATAAGTGGAGCTGCCAGTGCACTGGTACAGAGGGATAAGTAGTTCCATGGCCACTAAATCTCTTTATTCGTGATCTTGACTCAAGACAACCCATTGCCCCTATTTAAAAAAATTACAATTGATTCAAATATTATTCTGCTAATAATTTATTTTACTTTCACCTCGAGTTTGTTTCAATTCAGCAGAGTAAGAGTAGAGTATATATTCAAGAAAGTTCTTTATCACTTTTTCGTTTCACTTTATTTCTACAATGCCAAATATGATGTCAACAAAAGATAGACCCCTATCACAGTGTGTGTGTGTATATATATATATTATGTCTTTATAACTTAATAGTTATTTCACACTTGTATGTGCACTTTGAGTTCTTTGTTTCTCCGTGTTCAACAGCTTTCACTTGAAAATTTTATGTTTAATGGTTAGTATTTTTGGTATGTATTGAGTTATTTTTATACACCAGCAGACATTAAATGTAAATGGCTTAAAAACTTAAAATAGTAAATGATTGTAAAGTAATAATTATATTATTGCCTAAAATGTTTATATAATATGGTCTGCATCAATGGACTGTAGTGTTTGAAATCATTGACAAAATGAGCTATTACTCAATTTCCATACACAAATTTATAGTGTAGCTGTCTGATTATTATATACCTACTGGCCTGGGCACTAAGCATCCAGAGTCAGAGCACACCAGAGAGGAAGTGGAGAAATTAAATCATGCTTTCCAAAAGACATAGAGCACAAGAAATAGAGTTCCATTTTATGCTATATACACTATATTAAAAAAAAAACAATTTTACCTGACATATATTTGTTATAATGATATGGGATTCATTGACATAAATATATGTTGAATAAATTTATTGTCATGATATTAAAATATGCCTATTACCAAGGAAACATTTTTGGCCCTTTTTTCCTTTACTATATTGTTCTGCAACACTCCTCCTGTTGTCAGAATTGGTTCTTGTTTTGACATTTTCTCATAATGTACATTTTATTACTCCCATACATTTATGTATTACAGGGAAAATATTTAACTGATTCTAATGATCTATTACTAATGTTCTAGCTTACAGGATTCTGAATCATTTTCTTTTATATGTCTCAGGTAGTAATTTTTTTTATCAGTTTAGACCTGTTCAGAAATTCATAGCCTCAGTCCACAGTTTCATTTCAAGAAACCTCACAAATGCACTTTAAATAGTTTTCCTTTCATTGGCTAAATGCTAAATAGGGTTTAACTTAATTGACCAGACCTTCCATTGATTTACTTATTTTTGTGTGTGTATTCGTAGTTGCACATCAAATGCAGAATTGACTTTATGGATTTTTATGTAACATTATATAGGATGTTCTCAACATTTTTCTCAACTCCACATCTTTTTTATTTAATATTTTCCACTTTTAATTTGAATTTAAGTAGATAATTCTGCAATTCAACTACATCCTTCATTATGTTTACTCTCTTTCACCTTTAAGTGATTTTTACAGTTACTAAATATTATTCTTGTTTGCATGCTTTTCATTGAATCACTTTTTTCTGTTTTCCTAGGTTTCAAAATGATTATTTTTTTTCTTCAAGGAAGGAAAAAGATTTCTTTTGCAAAGTGAAAGAAAACTCCTTCTTTTTTTTTTCAAATGAAAGAGCTGACATATTCTTTCTCCTAGGTTAAGATTTTTAAACAGGGAAAGTTATATTTTTGATATCACCCTCTATTTGAAGACATCAAAATTGTTACATGTAGTCTAATATCTCAAATGCTTTTTCTCTCCCATTGCATTTTAAAATGATGGATCAGTCTCTAGAAAGATTAATAATAGAGGAGTTGCAAAGTTAATTTACCACACTTGATAATGTTAGACATGTAATAGACTGTCAGGTACAAAGATGCTTTATTTTTTAAGAGTAACTTTTTTTCTTTTTCTTTTTCTTTTTTTTCTATTCTAAGACTATTAAGCAACTTTGCTTTTTTATCCCCAACAATGCTTTCTGATTGTTGTATATTCTTTTGTGAGTGATGCTGAAGTTCATTTTTTCTGATCAACTTCAAGAAATTCTTGGCTATATTTCTTTATACATGTTCTTATCTGGTAATGCTGACTATCCACATGTAAGATTCCTCTGGACTACAGATATATTTTGTCTTCATCTTGGCTATATTTTAGTACTATAATTTGTTCAAGAAATTCTGTTTTTAAAGGTAGTTTCTTATATAATAAAATTGAACAAAATTACTGTCTCCTGGAAATAACATTTTATTCAACTGAGCACAAAAACATCTTTGTACACATTTTTTGATGTTTTCATGCATTTCTTTCAAGATGAACTAAAGGTGATAACTTTCAGTATTTTAGCATCAAATTGCTTCTCTCCTTTGGGAGTTATAGTATTTTTAATTTTTTCATTAGATTCTTTTTAATCCATGTTGTTATACCTACTTCCTACAAATTAAACCTGATTTCTTTTCCACTTAATTTGTAAGGCTGCAGACATAGAATATTATTTGGCATCATAGAAGAACTATTTGCAACCTTGGGGATGTTTGGTTGACATGGTGTGACAATTCTTTTTCTTCACTAATTGAATTCCTCACAATATTTTAGACTCCATCAAAATATCAGCCCCTCTGGAAGACTTCCTTGAGCCTTGATATTAAAGAGTTTATATCAATAATAATAATAATCGATAACTTTTTAAGTTGTTATCATGGACTACATATCTAAGTCTTAGTCACATCCCCTCATTGATTCATCATGATCTTTATGCTTAGCTCTCCTTATTGTCCTCATTTTTCAAATGAAAATGAGGCTTAGAGTAGTTATTTTACTAAGTTTTCAGAGCTGTAATGATAAACAAAGGACTCAGACTCAGCTCTACCAGACTCTGGAGTTTGTGCTCTTACCTCCATATTTTGAGATGTTGTAAAACAATAACTCAAATTTAGAAAGAGTGACTCATGTCAATGTCATTATTGACCAAAACTCATTTACTCACTCAATATCTGATAAAACATGTCATGGGACAAATATTATTTGGATATCTATATACTGTTTGCACAGTATCTAGGGAGAAAATGAATATCTTTGTTCTATTCTTGCTCTGATACAATATTCTGACCTGAAAGTGAGAGTTTTTGAGAATTATGTGGATTGTCTTATAGTTTATATGTTGAGCATTTAATACTTCTATTACTGCTGAGGTGTTAGGATGCATGCTTCTGAAACCACTAAGTCTTAGATCTAAATGCTACCTCTGCCACTTGTTACTTGTTTCAGACTATGACTAAGGCATTTAAAGTCAACCAAATTCAATTTTTTATCAGTACAATGGAGTTAAGAATTTATAACTAATGTTGCTTATTTTTTTGTAATGTTTTAATTTTGGAAATTTAAAAATACATACAAAGCTCAAGAAAAAGGTCTCACATATGGTCATCCGCCCATGACCCAGTTTAAAAAATGATCAATTCATTGCCTTTTTTGTTTCTCTATATCCTCACCATTAGGGTTGTTTGAGAATTAGAATAAATAATTCTCTTAAAATTAGACACAGTGCCTGACACATGATAGATCCATAATAAAGTTGTTACTTTTATTTTATAGAAATGAACATGGCCCATTTTTCAAATCTGTTTTCCATGTCTAGTCAAAAAAAATGTTACTTTTAAAACTGGAAAGGAGTAGAAAATAAAAAGTAGAAAGTAAAGTTTGAGTGTTTTCTGCTTTTTTAAAATCCCTTTTAGTCAGAGGCCAGAGTCAAAAGCAAACTCATGTACTCTCCATACCATTGGCTTAAACCAAACAAAAACCATCTGTCAAAATGTCAGGATTATTAGAAGGTGTTTCATCTGTCCTCTTCACATGAGTTCCTGATTTTTGTCCTTAGTTTCTCTGTCATCACTCTCAGTGTTCCATACCTGGGTATGGCCCTCTTCTCTTCACACTCTTGATGTTCCCTCTCACTCTTCTTACTACTCTTCAGGACCTTTCTATGCTGTAGGTTTCCTTTTTTTTCTGCACCTATGTAGTTCCCTGAACTATAATGTCCTTGCAACCTATGGTGTTTTTTTCCTTTTTTCCTTATTTTCTCATTTTTAATTGGACTCAAATCTCCAATGCCTTTTCCAGCCACTTTTTATTTGCTTACCTAATTTTGGCAGTCAGTACAGATAGCACTACATGAGAAGCACTGTCCCTTTTCTTTGACAAAATTTTCTTTTTGTTTTCTAAACATACTGTTCATGTTCATAATATGCCAAATGCTATAAAGAAGCAAACAGACAGAAGAAAGCATTTTTGTGGCTAGGTGCCAGCAACATTTTGCTTGTGCATACATAATGGATGTCCAAAGAGCATGCCAGGAGTTACTGAATCAGGACGTGAAATTACTAAAGGGGAAAATGTAAAGTAATTTGACTGCACTTAACCTTCTTTCCTGCATTATTATTTTGCTCTAGTTCATGAAGCTTTGACATACATTTTATGTACCCTCTCTGAGCATTGAAAAAGTCTCATAGCATTGTCTCATACAATAGCATAATCATGTTCTGTCCTTTTGCACTTAAATTTCTTATGTAATTACATCCATTTTAGGTATTTATATAAAGTGATCACATATCTGAATGAACTCTAAGCAAAAATTTGAAATAGGCTATTATCAACCACTCCTAATTCCTCTGTATCCCCTAATTTTACCCCATTTGAAACACTTACCAAGCATTCATAGAGCTTTAAGCATATCTCAGTTCTTTATCATCTTACCTCCAAACCCATCAAAACCTGAACATAGACTGGAGCTGATATCAGAACCTTAGCTTTGGAATCAGATACTTCCGATTACAACACCAAGCCCTGACAATTGCTGTTAGTATAATCCATACTAATTTATTTATTCCACACTATTTAACTTACTTAATTCCTTACCATTTTCCTCCTTTATAAATGGGGATAATAATAGTACCTATTTTTCATAAACTGTTATGAGGACTGCATGAAATATTATATTCAAAGTGCTAGATTATATACAAAGTGCAAGGCATTGGGTTGCTGGGGGTTTATTCTCAACCAGAATCTTCCCTTTCTCAGAATATGTATATATATATATGCCTATAATATATAGTATGTATGTATATATACAAATTACATATTTGCATATATGTGCATATACACATGCATATGTACATACATACGTATGAATGTAGTATATGTACTGTATGTGGTGTGTATATATATATATATATATTCAAGTAAAAAGATTTGTCATTGCCACTGACAAAGATGTTGACTAGTCGTTATGTAGATGGGACTTTTTTTGATATTATTGCCAGAAGAATTCAGTCCCATTTCCAGTATCCTCAGAAGCACACCTTGTAGAGCTTTACTCACTTCTCCCACAAAGGAAGCTGTCTCTATTGTGTTGTTGTCACACTTAATTTCTATCTTCACAGTAAAAATGATGTTTTAATAGTGAGCAAGACAAATTACTGGCTTCATAAAGAAAATCATGGAATGGAGAAAGCTTTTAAAAACAGATGTGTGGGAACATTTCTATCATTCCGTGAGTTTATTTATTTTTTAAATATTAAGTATATCACCTACAAAACTTCTCACATCTGTATACTTATGCTCAGAAAAGAGATTTTGAGATTTTCTAAGCTGTTTCAATAACTTTACATGAAGAGTTTTAATGAATTTTGATCACTTTGATCCAACTAGAAAAAAGATGTCTATTTTGAAATTGCAATGGATAGAGGACAGAGATGGAATTCAGCCTATTTTTAATCCAAACCTTACATTGGTTGAGGTTGGAAAATAGCATCCCTGATTTAGTGAGAACAGTCAGCAGAGCCTCCTCCAGTGGTGGACCCATGCATCTTCCTGAGGTTATGAGAATCATTACCACCAAGTACTAGAACACAGTGTATCTGAACTGAAGCTTCTCAAAGCTTTATGACAAAGTGTTAAATTGAGATTAAAAAAAAAAAAATTAAAAGCGCATGCAATCCAATTCCTGTCACTAGAAGTGTTACTACCAATGTGTCATATAATATCAGCTTAATGAGAAAAGTGACTTAGCTATCTATAATAAATATAATGGGGAGTTCCCGTCGTGGCGCAGTGGTTAACGAATCCGACTAGGAACCATGAGGTTGCGTTCGGTCCCTGCCCTTGCTCAGTGGGTTAACGATCCGGCGTTGCTGTGAGCTGTGGTGTAGGTTGCAGACACGGCTCGGATCCTGCGTTGCTGTGGCTCTGGCATAGGCCGGTGGCTACAGCTCCGATTAGACCCCTAGCCTGGGAACCTCCATATGCCGAGGGAGCGGCCCAAGAAATAGCAACAACAACAATAACAACAACAACAACAAAAAGACCAAAAAAAAAAAAATATATATATATATATATAATGGTATCTAAAATATTCTTTGTTCTTTATTTTCTTAACTAGTAATTGCAGTTTTAATTTAATTGTTTAATAAAGGTTACTATATTAGTACATTTGTCTTTTTATACATAGATGAATATGTATAAATGGCAGATAGCTATTCAAACATTTTTATGCTGATCAGTTTGAAAAAACAAAAATGTTTCAAAACCTACTGACATGGGAAGTACTGATATTGTTGTCATGGTTACACCAAGACAATTTTTGATTTTCAGGAGAAGCAGACTAATGGTCCTTTTAGGTATTATGCATTTGTGTTCATAGGACTACAGAGTGAGTCTGCCCTCCATCCATCCCTCTTTTCCTCAACCTCTGCATTACTTTCCTAAGGCTTTTATAACAAAGTATCACAGATTGGGAAGCTTAAAACAACATGAATGTATCCTCTGATAATTATGGAGGCCAGAAGTCTGAAATTAATGTGTCAGAAGGGCCATAAATCCTCTGGAGTCTCTAAGGAATTATACTCCCTTGTCTCTTCCTGGCTTCTGCTAACTCTTAGCGTTTCTTGGCTTGTTACTGCATTGCTCCAGTCTCTGCTTCCATTGTCACATGGCCTTCTTTGTATCCCTCTGTATATACCTCATTAGATTTAGGACCCATCCTAATAAAGTATGATCTATTTTTAACAGCTTTCCATCTGTAAAGACCCTATTTTCAAATAAGGTCAAATTCACAGGTACTAGGGGGTAATCCTTGAACATATCTTCGGAAGAAACACAATTCAACATACCATTCCCTTTCTCTTGCAATAATTCCTTTCCTCTCCACTCTCCTCCATCATTGTCTTATTTTTATCTAGTGCCGTAGGGTCCATTGAGTTTTTGGGGAGTGTAGAGAGCCTTTGGTCAGACCAATGAAACACGTGGGGCCCTCAGTTGGGAGAGGTATTGAGCTAGAGCAGGCCATAGAAGAATTATGTGGTGTGATTCACAATTTACTTTTTCAACCTCTACCATTATCTGCTCTAGAATAAAAGTGACAGCAATTGGATGTTTTTTCTTTCCTCTTACTCCACTTTGGCTGCCTCCAAAGACACCAAGACTTACATCATAGAACCCAACACTTAACAGATTTGAGACATGTGAAATTACACCCCAAAGGAAAACCAGACATTCTTTTTGAATAAATGCAGAGGAGAATATGATGGACTATATCAGCCACAATCACATGCATCTTTTGAATATGTATCTTGAAGTTCCTAACATCAATCTCAGCCTATTAAGTGGAAAGTTCTAAAACAAACTTATTTACAAACCAGAAATAGACTCAAAGATAGAGAAAATAGATTTTTGGCCACCAAGGGGGAGAGTAGCAGGAGAAGGATAGACTGGGAATTTGAGGAGAGTAGATGCAAACTGTTACAATTAGAAATGATAAACAACCAGGTCCTACTGTGTAGCACAGAGAACTGTATCCAATCACCTGGGACAGACCCTGACAGAAAAAAGAATATAAAAAGTAATGTATATGTATGTGTATATCTAAGTCACTTTGCTGTACAGGAGAAATTTCATAGCATTGTAAATCAACTATACTTTAATAAAAATTAAATTAAATTAAAAAGAAAAAAGAAAGTAAACTTTTGCTTACCAAAGGAGAAAGGTTTAAATTAGGATTTGGGGATTAACATATACACACTCCTACATTTAGAATAGATAAACAATAAGGACCTACTGTATAGAACAGGGAACTAGATTCAAAATCTTGTAATAACGTATAATGAAAATGAACCTTAAAAATTATGTCTATTTATCTATCATCTATATATCTCTCATTCTATCTATAACTGAATCACTTTGCTGTACACCTGAAACTAACACAACATTGTAAATCAAGTATACTTAAAAAAAAAAAAAGACTGTTTCCATTTTTCCTGGTAGTCTGAGACAGTTTTTCTTTTGGTTTAGAAACATTTTCATGTACTTTAGTAATCCAATACTTATTTTACAATCCCAAATATGGGCTGGGGAAAGAAACTGCATAGAAATGGGTGCCTTCATTATGTTCAAGTGGTTGAGTTTTATTTTTCAACTTCTTTGGTCCTTGTGCTAAATTATTTAACTTTTCTATATTTCCCTCTCTCTCATGACTAAGTTGATGATTTTTATATTTCCCCATCTTTTAAACAATTGTCCCCCCAGCCCCCACTTTCTGTTTCATCTCTCTGATTCATCTCTTTGACTTATATGGGACCTATGTAGCCTAGTACAATTGCTAGTTTATCTCATTTACCTTTTTGCCTCCATTGATGTCCAGTCATTTCATGTGTTATGCTTTGTTTCAACTTATACTTTAGACATGAACATTTATTTCAGTAATATCAATTTCACTTGTAGATTATCTTTGCAGAATAGGCCTAGGGAAATTGCTTCTTTATCCTCCTTATCTTTGAGACTACCTCACTATTAATGACACTCTTAATAACTGAGCCTCCTGGCCCAAAGAGATAATTTGAGAGAACCAATAGGTGACAGATATTTGGTTTTATGAAAGGCAGAAATTGTTTCCATGGGAGAACATAGAGTTCTTTCAATAGAAAATAGGATCCAATTTTACTTCCTATTGCTAAAGGACATGTCTGCTATTCAGACCAATTGTTTTTCAGGTTGTGACAGATTCTACCTCCTATATTGTAATGAAAGTTGAGTGTTTCACAAAATCTTTACTCCTTCCCACGTTTTTTATTTCTGAGAGTTTTTTCATGAGAGTGAAATATATTTTTAAAATTAGTATACATAAGACAAATATCTTGGAGGCATACTAAATATATTTCTTTATATTTTTGACCTTTGAATCAGAAGCATTCATAATCATAATTTACTTTTCTTGCCTCTACCTTCTTTACTTTTGTCTGCTTGCTCCAGAAATGGTTACTACCTGGTTTTCTTTAAAAGTCTCAATTTCCTATTTTACCTTGCCTTCTTCTAGGGAGTAATCTGGTTGCTGAAATACTTTTGCAGCTATTTCTGGTGTGTAATTCCCCAGCTTACTTATTGCTCACAGTCCGCTAGTGCTTTCTTTACTTGCCTTTGTAATCCTCATAGTTTTTCTGTCTACCTCCTTTATACGTGGCATATTTCCTCCAAGTATAACAACAACAACAAAAAGTGTGCTTTTTTTTAAACCATTTCTCTATTTGCTACATGTAGCCATTCTTTTAGTGACTCTCATAAAGCCAATCCCTGCAAAGGCTTTATAGTTTGAATTCAACAGCAGGAATACTTTCCAATATCCAGTGTTTCCCAAGTCCTTATATAGTTGATCAGCTTTGTTTCAAGGACTTTACTGTTTCCCTTGTCTTCACAATGACCTGCCCTAAGCCTGCTTAAACACTCCAAACTCTGCATGATATATGGTGATGAGCACATTTTCTTTAGTGTTTATTTCTTTCCTTGAAAACCTTATTATTTTTTCCTTTTTTTTTTTTCAAAAGGTGTGCTTTCACACATTTGTTGTTTCCAACAGTCAGTGGCACTATACAATAAGGAAGTGGTAAACTGAGGTCTTTACCGCCTAGCAGACCTAGGTATGAAACCTAGGTATGCCACTGAATGATTGGATCCCCTCCAGGAGTTAATTAACTGCTCTTAGCCTTAGTTGTTCACCTGTGAAATAGGAATAATAATAGTGTCTTGCTTATAGGATTAGTTACAGGATTTTATTTGATGGTGTTTGAGACTATGCCTGATAGCTGAGGAGTGTTCAATAAATGTTGCCCCTTATTTTTTACAAGTAAATCTAGAACTTTCTCCAGTATCTCACAGTTTTATTTCTCTAAGCAAATGCAACATACTTTCATATTATATCAATGTTCTCTTTTTCCTCATCTTAACTTTTCTATGTAGGTTTTTAAAGGCCTGATTATTTCTTGTGTGTGTATTTCTACTCTTTTTAAGTAGATCTTTTCTTTAATGCTTTACTATTCTTTTTTTATATAGTTTTTGAAAAATACAAAAGATAAAACAATTTTTTTTTGTCTTTTTGGGCCAAACCTGAGGCATATGGAAGTTCCCAGGCTAGGGGTCCAATCAGAGCTACATTTGCTGGCCTAAGCCACAGCCGAAATAATGCCAGATCTGAGCGACCTACCCTACAGTACAAAGCAAGGCCAGGTCCTTGTGTGAGGCCTGGTGTCGAACCTGTGTCTTCATGGGTACTTGTCAGGTTCTTAACTCACTGAGCCACAATGGGAACTCCCCAAAGACAAAACAATTAAAACCACCCGTGATGTTGTCTGTCTGTGTCTACACACAATTCATATGTGTGTATGCATGCATATGGCATCTTTGTGCATGTATGTGTGTATACATAACTATGCTTGTATTTACTTTTATGTAAAAGTGTATCACCTTGATAGAATTTGTTTTGGAATGATAGAATTGCATTGTTTCCTCGGTCCCTGCCCACTGCAGAAAAGCATTTAAATGGTGAGAGTGTTACAAATTTATTAAAGCAAAAGTTCATTTTCAGAGAGAGAGAGAGTGTGGGCCATACCATGAGTGAAAAAAAGGGGGTTGTCTTCATTTTACAATTGTTTTTAATATACTCATGCTGGTGTGGGGACCTGATCCTTCCTACCCTGGCCCAATGATTCTTCTCCACCCCAGGCCACTGTGCCTGCACAAGGGCTGAATGTTGATTGGTCTTTGCATGGAATATATTTGATCTTCTGGTCTCCCTTGCAGGATAACTTATCTGCATAGGAAACAGGTTATATAGAGGCAGGTGAGAAATAGGCCACATTCCTTCCCCAGTAGGGAGTAGGAAGGAGCATGCCAGGTTGCTCAAGGTGGAGGAAGGGGTGTTACATGAGACATGGCCAGAGGCTTTGGGTTTAATCTCCTTGAAGAGGGACTTAAAGCCTATAACAACCTACCACTCTACTATCCCTCCAGTGACATTACAAAGAGAGAACTATTTTTTCACAATTTGTTGTGAGTACAGTCACTCATTTTGTTATACTTAAAGGTACAGTTGTATCTTGGTATCTGTGGAGGGAATTGTTACCAGAACCCTTGCAAATACTAAAATCCCCAGATGCTCTAGACTCTTATAAAAAATGGCATGGTATTTGCATATACCTTATGCAATCTTCCCATATACTTTAAATCATCTCTAAATTCTTTACAATACCTGATATAATGTCACTGTTACATAAATCATTGCCAGTGTGTGGCAAATTCAAGTTTTGCTTTTTGAGACTTTTTAGAATTAAAAAATATGTATATATATATTTTCCATCCACAATTGGTTGAATCTGCTGATGCAGAACCTGTGGATAAGGGCCAACTGTACATGTTATTTATACCTGTATTTTTATTTTAAAATATATTTAAACTATTCATTCTTTATATGAGTAATTAATACCTTTTCCTTGGGCAGTTGTCCCTTTTTTTGCTTAAATTGATGATATGTTCCTGTAGTCCTTCAATAATTAATTTCTAATAGTAAAAATAATCATACAAGGCATGTATATTTTGTTTTAGAGTTTCCATAGTGGTTTTCATATGTGGTATCTTATGTAGTGCTCACTACTGTGCTATGAAATGGGAAATAACATTCCTATTTAATAGTTGAAGGTCTTGCAAGTCACAAGAGTTAAGTAATAAAAAAAATGTCGTTCCCAAGCTGGACTCTGAGCCTCTAGACCTCAAATCCCAAGCACATTTTTGAAGGAAGTTCGTAGCCACACCCAACTATTGGTTTTATATTTTTCCACCACCTCCTACAGCCTGCCATGAGACTAACACAGCATGTTTTTATGACCTTTATATTGAAAATTATGTTCATTCAATTTTCAAGTTCTTTCTTGTACTTCTGTGTCTTCTTCAAATTACCTTGTATCACAACTGTGATGTGATCTGAAAACAAGTAAAATACCTCATTTTCTTAAAGGCAACAATAGCTGTATTTTCTCTAGAGTTCATTTACATTGTTCCCCTTTTTCTGAAGTAATGCAGGAATCTAGGAGTAGGCAGTAAAATAGTGTAGCAGTTCCAATTACAGGCTTTGGAGCTTCACTGCCTGAGTTCAGATCCTCATTCTGAGACTTCCTAGCTGTGTAACTTTCTCATCCTCAGCTTCCCTGTGTGTAAAATGAAAATGGTAATACTGCATCCTTTGATTACAGAAATGATTAAGGACTCAATATTTTAAAACATTTAATGGTTGTAAATATTACTATTAAAACATAAATAATTCTTGGCTCATAATGTGTGCCAAGAAAATGTTAACCAATATTATTATGATGATAAAAATAGGGCACAAGGTAAACATAGTTTTCCCAGATAGTATTGAAGATGGTGATAAAGATCATTTCCTGCCCAAACCGATGTGCTTTTCACTGAAAAGTTTTATATTAGCTATCTTACAGTGACAAATGATAGTATGCATAGAGTGAATGTCAAAACTTTTACTGCTTTCTTCTAATGTTCTATAACTGTAAATAAATTGATAAATCTGCATGCATATATTTGAACATAACAAATCATAGGTATGTTAATACTGTCAAAGCATTTACTATATGTAGCTTCATATTATTTCTGCAGCAACACATTTACTTTTCTGATTATTATATTCTTTTAGATTGTTTGATAAACCAAATTTTGATACATAAATAATACAACTATATTACAATGTAGACTTTTTTTAGGATAATGAATATATATGGCTAGTGGCATGGATTTATGAAAAGAGCAGGGGGCTAGTATATGCTGGGGTTCTAGATCTATCTGTCTCTAAGTGTGTGATATATTTAATAGAGAGGTTAATATGTTTAGAGCTGTTCTTTACCTTTTTTTTTTTTGTCTTTTTAGGGCCACACCTGTGGCATATGGAGGTTCCCAGGCTAGGGGTAGAATTAGAGCTGTAGCCTCTGGCCTACACAACAGCCACAGCAAGGCCAGATCTGGGCCACGTCTGTGACCTACACCACAGGTCACAGCAATGCTGGAACCTTAACCCACTGAGCAAGGTCAGGAATTGAACCTGCGTTCTCATGGATGCTAGTCAAATTTGTTTCTTCTGAGCCATGACGGGAACTCTTGTTCTTTACCTCTTAACACAGCAGGACTGAGGGAGGTGATCTCCAAAATTACTTTTGGCTATGACATTTTAGATTCTTTTGGAGTAATTCAGAACCTCATAATTACAATTATTGATGAATGTGATGTGGACCATGAAAATGTTGTCTTAAAATTCTGACCCTGAGTAGGAGAGAGACTTGAACAGGTCCACGCCTGGTGAAAAGATCTGTCCACATGATTTGATACACTTGCATCTAGCAATTACCAGCACTAATACTCAACCTAAAACTCTGAAGTACTTTCACCATCCTTAAATATAAAATCCAGATTTCCAATATCAACAACTAGGCAGTATTACCTGGACCAGTCAAGATGGCCAGTCTTATCTCTACCCACTTGCTACATTTTATGCTCAAGTATATAGATCTCTATTTCTACTCTATATTCTTTGCTCATGCTATTCACTTTCTTGGATTTTTCCTTTCCTCTTCTGACTTCTGCCCCTAACTTAACCTTCAAGCCTTAGTTTATATATAAGTCACAGACTTCTGTGTTGAACAACAGAGTTTTTTTCTGTATTACAGACAAGATTATACAGAAATAATTGTTTCAGTCATCTCATTTAAAATGAGCACCCTGGCAACATTTGAGTGCATGTTTGTACATGGCAGCTGGAACCATTAGTTGATGAATAACATTTAAAATGGGTTCTAAGACTTGAGGACCCATATAAATATATTCTTTTGTGCTTGGAACCCCATAGCACCTTACTCAGTTACATCAGTTGTTTGTTCATGTAGGGTTATAAAGTCACAATCTCTAGCTAAAGTTTTACTTTCTCAAAAATATTTTTCCTTGTACTCTTGGAATAGATCTCTCCCTATTATACCTTCCACAGCACCCTACAATAAACCTCCATCAACATATTTAGCATAGTTGCAAATAATTCAGGTTTTTTTTTCAGGAATGTAATTGCTTAAACGTGTATTCCCTCACCCCCTACTAGATTAGAAATTTTTTGAGGGCTATAAATGTCGGTCTTGTTCACTACTCTACCTTTGTACCAAACACTTAGCCTTACCTATATGTCATTCTCACCAACAATGTTTGAGTGTCCAGTACCTGTCAGATGTCGGTCTGATGTATCAGTAGCTAGCTGATGATTGACAGTCCAACATAGACCCCCTAGATGACAGCCTGACGAGTAAAGAGATACTAGATATATCAGAGGTCTTAAAGGATGCAGCACCACAAAAGGAATGTTCATTCTCATTAACAAGCTCAGTTTAGAGGTTGGGAGCCATGTTCTTTGTTGTCTGTTCCTATTAGACATCAGTTTTCATGATTGTGATGTTGAATGATATTTCATTCATGTCAAGAGGATGTGGGATTTACAAGTAATATGGCATTAATCACAAATTTTTCTCTGATCTAAAATTAGAGCATCTTTCTTGAGGATCACATATGTATATTAACAGAGAAGCCCATCTACCTCCCTAACATGATATTTCTGTTTTTAACAGCTTGCTCACCCAGCTCATTCCTCCTAGGAACTAAAAACAAGCTACTGAAATAGCTGGAGAAAAACTAGAGGGCAATCAGATGAAATATGCATAGGGCTCCTCAGTCCCTTATTTTGGGGTAAAATTAAAGAAAAAAGAAGAGGAAGTGATGATGAGAGGTCTGTGGCAAATACTCACTATATTTTAGGGATTATGCATAGGTAAGGCATAATCATTGGAATCCACAGATTTACACTTTAGTTATTCACACACTTTTAACCTGCACTCATTACTGAAGGCAATAAAATAACTTTTCTGAGTGTCAGTGCCTTTCTCTCTGCAATAATAATTGGTTTCACTTATTGGATGTTTTCTGTGTCAGACACAGTACTCAGTGTAATGCATCCACTCCCACTATTTAATTGTAGAGCAATGCTGTGGGGAACAGCACCATGCCCATTTTACAGATGCATCAAAAAGGCCCCGATGAGCTCTGCAGGTAGAGGAATTGAAGTTTGATCCTAGGTCTTTCTCAAAACGAAGGCAGGTATTCTTAGTGCCTATTATCTAGAGCCTCCTAAATCCATTTTAGTGGAAGTACTTGAAATAAAGTGAAAAAGTATTAGAAGATAAATCTATGATTTACACTTCACCCAATGCAACATTGTCTGTCTTTATTCTTGTTTACTCTTAGAATATAAAGGGTTTATATTTATAATCAATATCACTTAATTTTAAAGTTTCTCAGTTTATCAAGTACGCTAATTGTACTTCTCTTAGTAACAATGGTATCATTTTATGTACAAACATTTTTTAGTAAAATGAAGATAATTGTGATGGCCAAGCTTGAATTTTATAAAAACTTTAGTTGTTTTTTTGTTTGTTTGTTTGTTTGTTTGTTTCCCTATAAAGAAAAACTTCTTATTTTGGAACATGGGATCCTTCACATTTTTAATGGGAAGCTTTGGACCTACTTCCTGAAAATATTCACATACACACAAAATTTGAGTATGTTTTGAAAATACTAGGCTGGGTGTGGTTCCCTTCGTGGCTCAGCAGTTAACAAACCCAACTAGGATCTGTAAGGATTCAGGTTCGATCCCTGGCCTTGCTCAGTGGGTTAAGGATCTGGCGTTGCCATGAGCTGTTGTGTAGGTCTCAGAAACAGCTTGGATCTTGGCATTGCTATGGTTGTGACGTAGGCCAGTAGCTGTAGCTCCAATTTGACCCCTAGCCTGGGATTTCCATGTGCCACAGGTGAGACCTTCCCCCCCCCCAAAAATTAGGCAAACAGAAATGTTTAAAATAAAGAGAACAAAAATATAGTGTAACACATTTAATGTATAATACGTGCAAGGGAAATTGAATAGATTTCATGAATTTATTCTATCTACCTCAGTAGAGTTTAGTAACACATGTGATCCATGTTGTGCTAACAATAAACATTAACAAGAATAATGTCTTTTGAACCAGGGCTTCTTAACCTGAGATCCACAGTCATTAGGGAGATCCATGTATCCTGGAAATACTTGCTTTTTATGTGCCTTTGCATTTGGTGGGGTAAGGATCCTGTCTTGTCACTAAATTGTTTCTGAAGGCTAGGTTCTTTTCTACTCACAGGAGGAATTCAGAAAAGACAAAAATTGAGAAGGAAAAGTGAGGATTTATATAAGTGAGAAATGCACCTCTTAAAGAGAGGCTGGCAGAGAGGTGAGCAGCTACCCTGTACTTCTCTGACACCCTGGTTATAAAGGGCCTCCAATTGCATGGGCAGGATATTACTGGGAAGGTGGAGTTTGGGGATCATAATTGTTAATTTTCATCCCAGGTCCATCTTCCCGAAGGGAGGGGGAATTTTTGTCTTTATTTAGCTTTTACTGGAAGTGGCACAGCATCAGTGCATGATGGGTACTTACCTGCAAAGCTAATTTTATTACTTTGAAGGCATTATGAGCAATAGTTTACAATTGGACACTGGAGATCTGCGTCCTTTTCCATCTTTCTTTGTCTGCCTCCGGGGTACTTATCACTCCAAAATTTGTGGTTTTCTATCTGTCTGGAGGTTCCTGCTTTTCTTCATCTGCCCATAGACCCTGCTGTTTGTGTGAGACATCATATCCTGCCATCTGGCCCCATGTCCCCGTCTCTGCTCATACCTATCTGCCTACTGTAACAAAATGGTCAAAAAGATGTGTGATTCTCTCTAAACTAAGAACTAAAGGTGAATGAATTAAATTATATAATACCACTAAAATTAATAGGACTATTTAATGACATTGGAGAGTGTTTTTGAAATAACATTTGGTTAAAAAATTAAAATGAAGAAAATGAGTTCCCACTGTGGTGTAGTGGGTTAAGAATCGGACTGCAAGAGTTTCCATTGTTGCTCAGCAGAAATGAATCTGACCTGTATCCATAAAGATGTGGGTTCAATACCTGTCTTTACTCAATGGGTTCAGGATTTGGCATCACCATGAGTTGTGGTGTAGGTCACAGACATGCTCAGATCCCATGTTACTGTGGTTGCAGCTCCTATTTGACCCCTAGCCTGGGAACATCCATATATCACTTGTATGGCCCTAAAAAGACCAAAAAAAAAAAAAAAATAGAATCTGACTGCAGTGGCTCAGATCACTGCTGAGGCATAGGTTCTATCCCTGGATAGGGCATTGTTGCAGCAGCAGCATGGATCAAAACCATGGCTTAGGATTTAATCTCTAGCTTAGGAACTTCCATATGCAGTGGGTGCAGCCATTAAAAAAGAAGAAGGATCTCCCAAAGCAACAGAAATAAAAGCAAAAATAAACCAATGGGACCTAATCAAACTGACAAGTTTTGCACAGCAAAGGAAACCAAAAAGAAAACAAAAAGACAACTTACAGAATGGGGGAAAATAGTTTCAAAAGATGCAATGGACAGGGGCTTAATCTCTGGAATTATACAAGCAATTTACACAACTCAACAGCAAAAAAAAGCCAACAACCCAATGGAAAAATGGGCAGAAGATCTGAATAGACATTTCTCCAAGGAAGATATACAGATGGCCAACAAGCACATGAAAAAATGCTCAACATTGCTGATTATAAGAGAAATGCAAATCAAAACTACCACAAGATACCACCTCACACCAGTCAGAATGGACATCGTTAATAGGTCCACAAATAGGAGTTCCTGTTGTGGCTTAGTGGTTAACAAACCCAACTAGTAACCATGAGGTTGCAGGTTCAATCCCTGGCCCTGCTCAATGGGTTAAGCCTTTGCATTGTCATGAGCTGTGGTGTAGGTCACAGATGTGGTTCAGATCCCACATTGCTGTGGCTGTGGCATAGGCTGGCAGCTGTAGCTTTGATTAGACTCCTAGCCTGGGAACCCCCATATGCTGCAGCTGCCTCCCTAAAAAGATAAAAGACAAATGAAATAAGTCCACAAATAAAAAATGCTGGAGGGGCTGTGGAGAAAAGGGAACCCTCCTGCACTGGTGGTGGGAATGTAAGCTGGTACAACCACTATGAGGAACATTATGGAGTTACCTTAGAAAACTATACATAGAACTACCATATGACCTAGCAATCCCACTCTTGGGCATATATCTGGACAAAACTTTCCTTGAAAAAAACACATTCACCCACGTGTTCATTGCAGAACTATTCACAATATCCAAGACATGGAAACAACCCAAATAACCATCAATAAATGATTGGATTAGGAAGAGGTGGTATATATACACAATGGAATACTACTCAGCCATAAAAAAGAACGAAATAATGCCATTTGCAGCAACATGGATGGAACTAGAGACTCTCATACTGAGTGAAGTAAGTCAGAAAGAGAAAGACAAATGCCATATTATAGCACTTATATCTGGAATATAATATATGGCACAAAGGAACCTTTCCATAGGAAAAAAAAAAACATGGACTTGGAGAATAGACTTATGGTTGCCAGGGGAGGGGAAGGGAGTGGGATTGATTGGGAACTTGGGGTTAATAGATGCAGACTATTGCTTTTGGAATGGATTAGCAATGAGATCCTGCTGTGTAGTTCTGGGAACTATGTCTAGTCACTTATGAGGGAGCATGATAATGTGAGAAAAAAGTATGTATACATGTATGTGTAACTGGGTCACCATGCTGTACAGTAGAAAATTGACAGAACACTGTAAACCAGGTATAATGGAAAAAAATAAAAATCATTATATATATATATATATATATATATGGAAGAAGAAGGAGAAAGAGAAGAAAAAGAAGAGGAAAAGTACATGTTGAGAAATCTCACCTCAAAAATTGAATTTATAAGAGATTTGAAATGTGCCATTAATATTAATAGTGGTCATCTGTTCATAGGTGATTTTTATTCTCTTCTAGTTATTCATGTTCTTAAATTTTCCAAAATGGCTGTATTTTCACATTATATTATAAATAAATATCTTAAAAAATTTTAAATAAATGATAAAATATCTCCAACATACTACTCACTACCACCAGATTCACCTGAGGGAAATGGACTTTCTGTTTATCTAGGAAAATTTGACTCTATTCAAAAATTAATTGTCTTCTCAAAGTTCCCATCATGACTCAGCAGAAGTGAATCTAACTAGGATCCATGAGGATGCAGGTTGAATCCCTGGCCTCACTCAGTGGATTAAGGATAAGATGCTGCCATGAGCTATGGTGTAGGTTGCAGACGCAACCTGCAGATCTGGCCTTGCTGTGGCGTAAGCTGGAAGATGTAGCTCCAATTCAACCCCTAGCCTGGCCCCTTCCATATGCCTCAGGTGCGGCTTTAAAAAAAGACAAAAAAAAAAGTCTTCTGATTCATCTCTGCTGAATAGGTGCTATAGGGATTGCACATGCCCATCATTAACCTGTGAATTAAATTCTGTTCTCCAATGCTTTTCAGTTGGGAAAAAAGTGTTTTTTTGTGTGTCCTCAAAGTTCTTTACTGAAGGAGGAGTATTATTTTTATAAAGAATCTGGTTTGGAATATCTAAATTAGATTTTAAGAAACTTTCTCATTCTAAATTGGCAGTTCTTTAAAGTTATTAGGGGCAAAAGATTCTGGTCTCCCATCATGTATCCTTTCCTGTGAGAGTTTATACTTTTTATAAATCTCATTTCATTTGAATCTATGGAAAACTTTGAGAATAAATTCATATATTTATAATGCTTGTTCTTAATGCAATAGAATCTATTGCTTAAATGATGATTATCATTTTATAACACTGTTTTTACATTTATTTCATAGAGACATTTTAAAGGAATGTTATAGAATATGTACTTGACTGGCTATATGTTAAACAGGCTTTTTTAATGGTAGAATAATTGTTTGATCCTAAAATTGTTCATTGCAATCACAGATTTTAAGAGTTGGTTGGGACCTCAGAGGTTAGCTGGTATATTTCCCCATGTGATGCCCAAGTCATCTCCAAGTGTTCCTAACATCTTCCTGTATCACCTGAGTGACCTAGAACATATTTTCTTATTTTGCAGGATTTTCTGAATCATATACCTAAATTTTAGAGAAATTTAGAGAACTGAGGGGGTGGCCTAACCTTGGGGTTCTCCATGGGATCGGCTGAGGTCTTTGTTGTAACTACTTTGCACTCAACTTCTGTTGTTGCTGTTCCTGCTTCCTTTCTTCATTACCAGTGTTGATCCCAAGAACACTTCCTAATAAACTTTGTTCATATTACTCTCCATCTCACTGTCTCAGTGTTAGGGCATTCAACTTAAAACACTTACACAACCAAGTCAGATTTCTCATGCTGAAGTTCTCAGAGCAATGACTAAACTTCACGTGGGCCGGACGACTTCTAATCCATTTCTTTAAAAAAAAAAGTTTTAAAGATGTAAGAGGACAAAAGTTATGATTGGGAGGATTCTATTTTGGAGAAAAAGACCAATGTTCCTTTTAATTAATCTAATCAATATTTGTACAGTTACTAGATGATGATAAAAATGTCATGCATTTTTTATTTGACAAATTTCAGCTAAATTAATACCTGTGTGAGAATACTCAGAAATATGTATTCAGAAAAAAGCAAATTATGAGTTGAAATTTTTTGAAACATATTAAAATATGTTTAATTTGGTTAATAAATGCAGCGTTGATATTAGAAACAAATATACTTAAGTGACAGCTGCTGAGAGGATAATAACTGATAAATGAAGCATTTTAAATTGGTAAGGCAAATGGTTTAGGGATAATTATCTTGTCATTTATAAAAACCTAGACTTGATCACTTAATCGTATTTCTTAAACAAGTTCTATGCATTGCTACCATTAGCTTTGTGGAAGAGGCTGAGTATAGTAACTGGAAGTGGGCAGAAGAGGGACTTTTGGGCACTAGGAATGTTCTCTGTCTTAATCTGAATGATGAATGCATGTGTTTTCATTTTTCGATAATTACATGAGACATCTCATTCATTATGAGCCATTGCTCTTTCATATATATATATGATATTAATTAATAAAAAAGTTAATTTTAAGAGTTTTATATGGTGCAGAGGGTTAGGATCTGGCATTGTCACTGCTGCGGCATGATTTATTCCCAGGCCTAGGAAATCTATATGCTGTGGATGTAGGCAAAAAAAA
Organism: Phacochoerus africanus; assembly: GCF_016906955.1. Lineage (NCBI taxonomy): Eukaryota > Metazoa > Chordata > Mammalia > Artiodactyla > Suidae > Phacochoerus > Phacochoerus africanus. Next base: position 143,079,453 of record NC_062544.1, read on the forward strand.
GTTAATTTTCAACAGATTACTGAAAAAAGAGTTTGAATATCTGCTACATATCAAGTCCTGGGAATATATCTGATATAAAATCAGGCAGATTTTGACAGTGAGGATATAGTAGTACAAAAGCAAACAAATTCAAGGCCAAGGCTTCCTTTCCACATAGATATATTCTATATAAGGTCAGTTACTTTACTTCTCCTCATACCTTAACTGGAAATATAAATAGTATATTATCATTGATAAAAATGTAATTTATATTGAATTCCTAAAATTAGCACCATAATCTACATAATATACTGTTCTTTATTCTACTCATGTTATTTTTATATTTTAAATTGTTGCACGAGAGAATAATAGCTTATAAGAAGGAAAAATTTAGCTTAAGCATTTATAGCATATGTACTATATAGTGTATGACAATAGAAAAATGCATATATTATATCCATGGTAGCTGTAATATGGTAAAAAAAAATTAGCCAAAAGTTTAAAGTGAAGTTTTTTGGGGGTTTTTTTGGTTTTTATTAAAATATAGTTGATTTACAGGGTTGTGTCAGTTTTTGCTGTACAGCATAGTAACCCAGTCATGCATATATGTATATACATTCTTTTTCTCATACTGTCTTTCATCATGTTCTATCCTAAGAGATTGGATTTCCTGTGCCATACACGTAAGACCTCATTGCTCATCCATTCTAAATATAACAGTTTGCATCTACCAACCACAAATTCCCCATTCATCCCAGTTCCTCCTCCCTCAACCTAAGTACATTGGTTTTTAATATCTTCATTTTTACAGTAGAAAAAAATTATATTGGGGAAGTAACAAAAAAATTTAAAAAATTAAAAAATTAAAATTAAAGAATTAAAATGTTGATATTCTGTAAAGTAAAATTAAATTCTATTGCTCTAAATTGTAGGAAATAATTGGTGTATAAATACTTGTTCAGTCACATCTTCTATTTAGAAAGGATTTATGGAACTTAACATTTTGATGTAACATTCAGTTTCTAATATCTTATATATTAATTTTCATAATATAATGTGATCTCAAACACAGTAATTATGGCATTTTTTTTCTACCTTCGTAAATTGGCTATTGGTTTTGTTAGTGTACTATCAGACAATCTCATTTACTATGGTAAATTCCTATGGTTCACATCTCTTCAGTCTCTGAATTTACATTTGCCCATATGTTTATAGATGATATTTCTATCTTTCCTAGATAATTAGGAGATTCTTCAAGTCAGTAACAAATATTATATGTGTAATTTCAGACCATTAGTAAAGTTATAGACACATGTTAATTTGTGAATATTTATTGAATGGATTTCCTTTAGTATAGTAGGAATTCTATATTATAGCTTTAGCTAAACTGATTAATAGCTTCTTATATGCCAAGGTTCTTTTTGGCTTACCTCTCTCTTCCTGACTTTATAAAATCCATATACATCCCTTTGAAGTATGCGGTGGGATGTCTGGTGTTATTTGTCTCGCCCTTATCCCATATTGTTTTCCCTAATCTTCCTGCCTAAATTGATTACAGAGAATTCCCTGTCCTGGCCTTCAGACTCAAAGCCCTTTCTCTGACACTCCCTCACTCATGCCAGCACTCAGTTTTCTTAATTCTGTCTTGTCACTTATTTTCTTAGTTATTCAACAATTATTTGCTTTTGAACATTCATTACTCAATCAACACTGTGTTGCTGTGTCTAGCCAGAATTTTTTAAAAAAAGAAAAAAGAAAAAAGGCTTGGATCTCTGGCTCCATTAGGTTTACAATGCAAATATTCATAACATCAGATATATGACTAACAAGAGAAAGCATCCTCAGAGCCTCTACTAGGCTCATCACCTCATGCAGGAATATCTTTCCCTTTTTTGGTTTCATTGTATATCCTGTGTTCTGCTTAATCATATGTGTGATATGCCACTTGGACAACCGCAGTGCTGTGTCTGCCCACCCCCCATGGGTGGGGGTGGGGGCATGTTCCTTTGTTTTATCGCACAAGAGAGATATGTGTAGGCCAGTGGTCCTGTATCAACTGCCAAGAGTTTATCTGATGGCCATAGGGGACCCATGCCAAGCACGGAAGCTGATCTTGCTTTGTCTCATTTCTATGTCAGTAAAGTACTGTTTCATCCATTGCTTGACTGCATTGTGTTTTCCTTGGAAACTTTGATATTAAGAGAAGCAGGCAGAAATGTTTATACTTCAACTCCTGATACTAGGTAATAGATGCTACTTACTTGACACCTATCCAGAGAAGAGAAAAGGAAATACCAGCGTGTGGATTGCCATAAGCAATAGTAGGTGGCAAGGCTGGAGAGTTTGTCAGAGGTCATGCCACGTACATAGTGGTAGCACATGGTAAGTCATTTGGATTTTACTGTAAGTGTGTTGTCAGATTAGTTTTCAGTGTTTTGAACAGGGAAATAACCTTGTCTGATTGGAGTTGGGAATGACAACCACTGACTGTGTGTAGAGAAGGGGACAAAAGAGATAGTGCAAAAATAATTTAAGAAGTTGTATATCAGTTAAGCTTTTATTCTATTCAGCACAGAATAGAAGGGGTAAATCAGTCTCCTTACATGGGATGACTTACTATGTATAACAATGTTATAACTAACCTTTAATGAGCACTCACCCTGTGTTAAGCACTATTGTTAAATTCTTTATATATATACTACAGCCATACCACTTTGAATGTGCCCAATATTGTCTTTATATATATGTTATCTTATTTAATCCACACTTTTGAGGTAAACGCTGTTATTACCCTATTTCGTAGATGAGATATCCAAGGCACAAAGTGATTATGACATTTGTTCAAGGTCATGCAACTAGTAAGTTATGCAGCCAGGATTAAAAAAAAAAAAATGTCTCCAGAGCCTCTTCCATTAAATACAGTTGATTGTTGCCAATAATGGGCATTTTTTAAGAAAAAAAGAAATATGATTCCAACATTGGGAGGATTATTGTGTAAGTTTAACTTTCTTTCTCAATCTGAATCACATATTTCTAAAAGTGATTTTTAAAAAAAATATGTGAACTGAAAAAAGACTTTCTGATGATTTATTTAGCTTTGGTAAAAATTACAACTTCATAGTAAGTAAACAAACTTTAAATTATATTGCCTTTTGAGCTAATATAAGCAAATTTTTTATAAATTTTTAAAATATTTTATTATCTTAGAAGATGTAATTTATTTCTCACATTGCCATTCTGGGGTCACAGTATTTCAAACTTTTTATTTTTTATTAAAACAATTATTGTTGAGAGTGAAATAGAGCTAGTGCTTGATTAGTGGTTTTTGCTTCAAATACCTTCTCTTTATCTGGACCAGGACATTTTTTCCAGGCCCATTTTCTTTGATTTGTGGTAAAGATTGTATCACCCATGGCCTTAATAGCTGATAAGGAGGTGGAGAATAAAGAGTCATCAAGTCATCACAGACCATCAATTTCATTAGATTTCTGTTTTAGTACATAAGCTCTTCTAGAAAAATCAAGCATCATTGTTATACAAGTACTAATTCCTCTTTGCTTTTATATAACTCTGCACTATTATTTTGGAGAATACCTCATATTTCAGTCATATATCTGATGTTATGAGTATTTGCATTGTAAATCTAATGGAGCCAGAGACTCAAGCCTTTTTTTATTTTTCCTGTTTTTTAAAAATTCTGGTGAGCCACAGCAACACGTGTTGATTGAGTAATAAATGTTCAAAGGCAAATAATTACTGAATAACTAAGACAAAAGGCCATTTGCACTTTTTGTTTCTTAAGCCTGGAAATATTACTTATGGGCACAGACTTATAAGAGTTGCTGGCATCTACTAGACAATCAGTGGATATATACACTAAGTGAATGGATTCTATTATGAACCTCTATTCTTGGTGATAAATGTCTATAATATATAAATATACCTGTTGACCTTTCTCTGGAAACAGGCTCTTCTAACTCCTCATGCATTGTTTTTACTTGAGTTAGTCCTATCATTTATTCACTGGATCCATTTAGCAAAATGGTCTCTCATTTGTTAAAGGAGTAAACCTCTGGAGGAAAGCAGCTCTATGTTTATTCTCCATTCCCATCACATAGGATCTGTTTGATGTTAGACAAAGTCACTTAATGGCCTCAATTTCTTTATCTGTTAATCTGCTGAGTAGGATAATATCTGCCACCTGAGTTTATATGTATATACAGAGATATAAATATATTGCTACTGCTATTGTAACTCAATATTCATAAATTTGAGAGTTAATTCTTAGTCCACTTTTACATAGGAGGAAACTGAGCCTCAGAGATGTAAAGTAACTTGACAACTTGACCCAGGTCTTCTAGGTGGTAGATGATAACAAATAAATGACTCTGTTCAGTTCCTAAATTTAGTGCTATGAATATAGGGTATTGGTTTCCACTCAAATGATTCATTTTTCCTATAGCAACATTTACAAAATATTTAACTGCCCTTCTGCACCACATCCCATTAGCAAATAGCACATTGAACTGCATGCTAATGTGTAGAAGAAGAAAAAGACTTCTGACCAGGACTCCTAGTAGGTGCCCTCAAGATCAATTTAAAATGTGGCAAATCTTATACTTTATATAGAGATCATTTGATAACCTCTTTACCTTAAAAGAAGTTATTCTTGGGACATCTGACTCAATATTAAAGGCTTTTTAAAAAGGTGCACGAAAGGACTTTTGTTTCCAGGAAGATTAAATAGATGTATGTACTTTTCCCTATTTCTCCCACTAAGTGTGTGGTTATTAAAAGGAAACATGAGGGATTCTTATGGTGATAGAAATGTTCTGTATCTTGACTGTGTCCACGTTAGTATGCTAGTTGTCATATTTTACTATAGCTTTGCAATATGTTACCACTGGAGGAGACTATGTAAAGAATATATGAAATCTAAGTTATTTCTTACAACTTCATGTGAATCTACAATTATCTCAAAATAAAAGGTATCACTTAAAAATATACTCTGTGTAGACAATAGTATGGTATAGTGTATAGTATATAAAGCTACTCTGTATAAAACAGTATACTATAGTATATAGTATAGTATATGTATAGTATAGTATATTAGTACAATATCTCAAAATAAAAGGTATCACTTAAAAAGATATTCTATGTATGTATACAACAGTGTAGTACTATATATAGTATAGTATATTAGTATAGACAATGAATTAAACTGCTTACTATATAAATAGCTCAAAAATTAATGGTAAAACTATCAGTGCTACATAATAAAAATGGAGCAGAAATATCTGGGTAATATGACACTCCTCTCATCAATAACTTTGTGTCACAGAGCAGGGTACTCATTCTCTATAATTTCTTGGTCCCCTGTATCAGCTGTGAACCATGTCTACATTTTGGAGTTAATATGAGGAACACAAGAGACAGTGCATCCTCTAAAACACACTGCACATTTTCTTCAATTTATAATAAATATACTTAATGTTCTCAAAAGATGTATGTAATGTAGCACCATACTTTACTGATGAAATGGGAAATTTGAAATGACTCTATAATAACATTATTTAAAACAACGAAAAAAGTTCATAAATGCTCAACAAATAAGAGTTTTAAGATTCTCTTTTGTTGGCGATCCTATAATTTTATTTAAAGGATTTTACAATGTTGCAGAAGAACATTTCATCGTATGAAAAATGTTTATGGAGTTCCCTTTGTGGCTCAGAGGTTAACGAAACCAACTAGTATCCATGAGGATTTGAGTTCAATCCCTGGCCTTGCTCAGTGCGTTAAAGACCTGGCATTGCTGTGAACTGTGGTGTAGGTTGCAGACACAGCTCCGATCTGGTGTTGCTGTGGCTATGGTATAGACCTGCAGCTACAGTTCCAATTCAACCCCTAGCCCAGAATCCTCCATATACTGCAGGATACAGCCCTAAAAAGTAAAAAAAAAAAAAAATCATAGGATGTTTACTAAAAAGTTTATAAGATATTATGCAAAACATGGTTTTATACATGGATTTGTATACCACGACTGAGAGACAGTGCAAAACAAACAGAAATAGAACCCATTCTTGATAGCACAGTAGTAGATTAGGTTCACAGAATTTCAGGAATAATTCCAATTTTGTTTTTGAAAGACTGAGAATGTAGATTCTGGCATTCTCATTGTGGTGACGCAGAAAGGAATCCAACTAGTATGTATGAGGATGTGGGTTTGATCCCTGGCCTTGCTCAGTGCGTTGGGCTCTGGCATTGCTGTGAGCTGTGATGTAGGTTGCAGATGCGGTTCAGATCCCGTGCTGCTATGGCTGTGGCATAGGCCAGCAGCTGTAGCTCTTATTAGAATCATAGCCTGTGAACCTTCATATGCCATGAGTGTGGCCCTAAAAAGCAAAAAAAAAAAAAAGTTAATTCTAGTGAATAGCAGTTACACAGGAATATAACTATTGGGCTATATTGAGCAAAGAAAAGTATATATGTATATATTAAGAAGAATTGCACAGAAAATTAAATTTGAGCTGTGAAATAGAACTAAGTGTGAATAATACCAATGGGAATGTATTTTGTGCATTAAATGGCACTTTTATGTAATATTAAGCAAACATATGATATTATCCCATCGCCTGAAAATCTCTGTGTATTCCATTCACTTACTATGAAATATAAATGCTGTTTTTACTTTGGAGTATTTCCCTCCTTGTAAGGTTTTTTTTATTAATACAACTGTGTAAAAAAATATTTCAGTACATTACTGAACTTTGTCAAGAAAATGGTGAAAGAGATCTCTCTTGTAGAAAAGAGCATGAAATTTTCACCTATGTTCACTGATGCTTGGTAAGGTCACTTGTAGAATTATGGATATTGATGGAAGAAATATTCTTATTTTTTTCATTTTTATTTGTAGGAAATCTTTGTTGCATATTGTGAAAATAATGTAGACAATTGTGTATTTCCTTCAGTCAGCTTAAGTTTAAAAACAAGTACTCAGAGTTTCTGGTGGCCTAATGGTTAAGGATCTGGCGCTATCATTGCTGTGGCATGGGTTGGTCCAGGAACTTCCACATACCACAGGCAGAACCAGAAAAAAAAATCAAATACTTAAGTAAATAAAGTGGGGAAAAATAAATCTCCTTAAAATAATTTTTAATGTGGAGAACTGTTTAATATAAACTACCAAAAATATTTCTCTCTGAATGTAACATAGCCACTATATTGTAATTTTAGTAATACGTGTCACAATGGAATATTCAATGAAAATGAAATTATTGACTTCTGAGGGGACAAATAGCATTCATTTACTCATGTCTATAGTATCCACATCTACCCCCAATTCAGATGGATTGTGGAATATTTCCAGTTAATGGTACAAAAAATTATAATTTGTTTAAGTGGTTTTCTTTTTTCTTGATATAAATGTGAAAAAAAAATCTGTCACACCAAAATATTGATAAGAAGAGATTCAGCCTTATCCTTTATAAAAAGATTCACTTATGATTTTGTCCACAATTGAATAAGTTGGTAAGGCATATAAAATCCTATGTTTTTAATCCTCACTCTAGGAATCCCTGAAAATTGTCTTAATAAAAAATTTCCAAGCAGGAGTTCCCTTCGTGGCAAAGCAGAAACGAACCCAACTAGTATCCATGAGGATGTGGGTTTGATCTCTGGCCTCGCTCAGTGAGTTGGGGATCCAGGGTTGCCCTGAGCAGTGGTGTAGGTTGCAGACATGGCTTAAATCCTGCATTGCTGTGGCTTTGGCATTGGCCTGCAGCTGGAGCTCTGATTTGATCCCTTGCCTGGGAACTTCCATATGCCACAAGTGTGGCCCCTAAAAGGCACACACACAAAAAAAAATTACTAGCTAGAGAGAAAAAGACAGAGAAAAAGAAGAGAAGAAGAAAGAGTGAGAAATAGCCATAATCACTGCTTACCAAAAGAGAAGGAATGATAATTTGTGAACCAGTAACTCCATTCTATCATATCCTGTCCTCTCCTCAGCTTCAAAGAAGTGTCTCAGGAGTCTCTGCATTCACACCCTTGCAAATGGGTAAAGCTTTGTTTCTCTAGGTTCTGATAAAGGCATTTAGATTAAACAAGAAGAAACCTAAACACAAAGTAGTTTCATCCCTCTCAAAATGAGTACATACTTTTATGTACAAAATTTTTCTTTTTCTGTGCAAAAGAGGATACGTAAAATCATTTTCAATTCATTACAATCCAAGTATTAGTATTTTTAAGTTAGTGTTTTACTTGATCTCTCTTCTTGAGCCTCCATTGATAATCTAGAGTATCTTACTATTAGGTGCAGTGGCATAATTTTTCTTTCTGTGTTAGGTTGATGTTTTATTTCACATCAGTTGCACAAGATAAACTTCTTTCAGTGGTCTGAAAGTTGTTTCTTTGCAAGGAAAAAAGAACATGATTTAGCTTACGCTATAGATCTATCAATAGAAATAAAACAAAATGAATTCTTTTGTGTTCCTATATATGTGAAAGTAAAGAACAAATGATACTAAAATGCTTTGAGCTGAACAATTATCTCTTTTGTCTCAAGCATGCCTAAAGTGTCTTCAAAAACACAGAATTCACATTGTTTGAGTCAATAAATCATTTGATATGAGTGCCTTGCTCTACTCTTCACACAACATAATTAACAAACTAAACAGGGTATATAGCAGATCCAGGTGTTGAAATGATGTTTAATTAAAAATGGGGCTACTTCCAAAGATTTGATTTGTTTTGAGTTGTAATTTTGAGTTTTTGCACTGTTTAACACTGATCTGGATTTCCAAAGTGAAATCACTTTAAAGAGGGGTTAACTTTGCTTCTCTGCAAATGATTCACTTTGGTCTTATTCCTAATGAATGGTCTGTGTTTTCTTCTTCTTTTTTTTTTGTCTTAGCAGCATAATTTGCTATAACACTTCCATCTTGTTTTGGATACATATAGCAAATTATGCTACTATATATGCCAAGCCATGGGTTAGATGTGGGAGAACAGTGGTAAGGAGGATATTTTTGGTATCATTCCTCATGTAGCTTACGCTGAGGTAGGAATGGCAGAAATGATGTAAGTCAATATATAGTTGAATACAAAACCTATCTGCAGATAACTAATAGTTAAAGGTAATCACTTTAAATAGAGTATTCAAGAAAACTGGGTGTTATTAAACTGATTCTGAATCGTTGACTATAAATTTGCATGCAATAGTTAGGGTGGCAGTTTTTTCTTAGGGGAAGAGTTGCTTTTTAAATCAGAAAAAGTTTTGTCATGTTTTATTAATTTCCAAAGGATACTGAGGATAGTGAAAATAAAGAAAGTGATCTTGCTTTAAGTTGCTGATGTAGATATTAGTTAAATCACAAAAGGTGTTATAGATCATGGTTAAAGTTTAGATTTTATTCTAAGGCAAGCGACAGCAGACAGTTTTGTTTTTAACTATGGAGGAGCCTACACTGAGTAATTTATGGGAAATGCACTAGTAATAGTTCAGTGACATACGGCAGTGCCTTGGATAGGGATGGTGGTTGAAAAAAGGAAGAGAACTGAATATCTTTGAGGTGTGTTATCAAAAGCATTATTTCAACCAATCAGGGTCATATTTGAAGACAGGATACCCAAGTATATAGCTATTATTCTATGGTGGAATTTCTCAGTAGCCTAACTGTTGGCATTTGGTATTATGGTATGAGGGCTTGTACTGTGCATTGTAACACTACTTCTTAAAATAATTCAATGAATTTTATTACATTTATAGTTGTACAACCATCGTCACAACCTAATTTTAGAACATCTCCATCCCCACTGTAACACTCCTGACCTCTACATATTAGATACCAATAGCACACACATGCACACATTCACACACATGCATGGACACACCTACCCATCCACCCCCCCACACACACGTGTCTTGACAATAAATAAACAAAATAGTCCAGGAATTTTCAAATATCCATTTGTGTGCAAAATCTCCCCCAGTTGAGAATCACTTTCCTCTAGTGATACGTCTAATATCTGACTTATCCTGTTGAAAAGCAACAAACTGAGAAAAAGAACAAAAATAAGTGTTAAATTTCACTTCAGGAAAGCAGGGAAACCAATTTCAGAACTATAAAGAGCTCAAGTAGTGCCAAAAGCAAAGGGAAAAGTAGGAATATTCTGCTTCCATAATTTCTGATATGGAATGAATACCTCACTTCCTTGGTGTTGAAATATATACATACATATGGCAGTGTCTTCTGTTTAGATTGAAGTATCAATAGGACTGAGCTGTAGTTTTCAAACTCTGGAACACATCAGAATTGACTTTGGAGAGATGGTAAAAAAAAAAAAATGAAGATAAGATTTAAACCCAAATCTGTCTAATTCCTAGACAAGTATGTCTTATAGCACACTATGGAATCCCTCATATTTCCCTTGTTTACCTTAAGTCATATAGAGACAACAATGTATACACATGCTAGGAATTTTTAATTGAACTGTGTCTATCCAAAGTATATCCCATTTCTTCTACTTTAAGGGCAATAGGATGTCAAGAAAACATGTAAAAGAAAATATTATATGGGAGACGGTTAATAAGTAGCCAGGAAGGTTTGACATTCTCTCAAAAATAATAAGTATTTTTATATATTTTTAAAAAGAATAGTTATTTGTAAACTAGCAAGCGCTAAATAATATGTCCTTTACAATTATTATTGATACACATCACCATAACCCCAGAAGAGAAATATGATGCTTGCCATTTTACAAGTGAGAGACTAAAGCTAAGGGTCTAAATAGTCCACCCACAACCTCATACTGAATAAGTGGAGAAACTAGGATTTTAACTTCATACTGTCTCAAACTCTTATTGTTTACCTTACATAGCATTCAGAAGCAAAAGTCTAGAATCTGAGTTTTTAAATCAGACCTTTGACACTTTCTACTTCATGAATTTATGACAGATAATACTAGACCAGTAGTGCTCATGCATGAAAGGTGGCTTTATTTAGATAAAATCATCCATCTTTCCCCAAATCACTTGAATCACACCTTTTTGTCTCATGTATCTTGGTAATGAAAGAAGAATTAAGGTTTTTACTTTAAAAATCAAAACATCATTGTCCACAGTCTGCTAGGCTTTTGCATTGGACAAATCACATATATCTCATTCTTAACCTGCAAATCATCATGTAGAACTCACATTTATTGAGTTTTAACCTCAAAATAAGGAGATAAAACACAGTTCCAAGTACAAAGCTATCTAATAGATAGGTTTGGAATTAAATTGCCTGGAATAAAGTTAAACCATGGGTAGTTGTCACATATTTCTTTATGTTGTTAAAAAATAGTTTCTTATAAATTCTTGAATAATCTCAAAGTACAGGCTTCAGTAAAGTAGTATGGGAATAAAAGCCAATTATTGGGCTGAAATAGGCAGGTATTTTGCTTTTAACCCTTCAGTTTATATTGTGAATTTTGAACCTAAGAGGAAAGTGATGATCTTCCATCAGGAATGGGTGATGTGCAAATCTCCTGATGTCCCTGTGGACACCTGGTAATTCTCTGAAGGCTACTGTCTAATGACCTGGAAAATTGGAAAGGGATGGATATGATGGTATCTTTTGACTAAAAGAGCTGTAGGCCAGAAAAGCAGAGAAGCTGAAGCTCTGATGGATCAATTGAGAAGACCTGGGCTGGCATCGTGGGGTCATTTCGTAGACCTTCAAACAAGACACAAAATTTAAAAATAAAAAAAATAAAAGAGCCCTTCTGGCTTTCTTCTCCTATAATATGTCATTCAATTTCAGCTCTGAGAAACTTCAAAACAGCAACAAAGACTGAAAATAAGAAGTGATAAGAATGTGCATATCAGAGATTAGAAATCGTCCACAGAAAATCCCACTTTGTCTAGCAAATCCCACTAGTCTGAGTCACATGTCAAACCATGTGCTCATCACACAGTTCATTGTTTCCCTAGAAGCACTAAAATGTACCTGGCTCCTCTTTATAAATTCATGTATTTCTTTTGTAAACGTTAATTGGGACTTGTCTGTCTTTAGCACTAGATAAAAACATATGATGTACAGCTGAGAGAATAAATGATGAGAGTTAAGACAGTTTGCTTAACAGGGAGTAAGGATATAGAGTTAAAGTCTAGAATTCAACCAGTAGGAAACTGATGGACCAGGCTCTTGTTTCACCCTATCAAGAGACTGGTAAAATTGAGTCATATAGAGACAGGTAGGAATAGGATGAAGATCAGGGATTACCATATCAGCTATGTCGCAGCAGTGGCCAAAGTTCCTTGTGATGTACTCTATAATAAACCAACAAGCTTTACCGCTGAAGGAACCAAAGGCCAGCATAGCCACCGTGGACTTCCCATTTGTTTTCTTTTTTTTTGTTTTTATTGCCATTGATCTAGGAGGTAGAGCTGAGAAGATATTGCTGTGGTTTCTATCAGAGAGTGTTTGGTGTATGTTTTCCTCTAAGAGCTTTATATAATCGAGTCTGATATTTAGGTCTTTAATCCATTTTGAGTTTATTTTTGTGTATGGTGTTAGGAAGTGTTCTAATTTCAGTCTTTTACATGTGGCTGTCCAGTTTTTCCAGCACCAGTTATTGAAGTGACTGTATTTTCTCCATTGTCTATTCTTGCCACCTTTGTCATAGATTAGTTGACTCTAGTGTGTGGGTTTAATACTGGGCTTTCTCTCCTATTCCACTGATCTATATTTCTGTCTTTGTGCCACCACCATATGGGTTTGATGACAGTAGCTTTGCAGTATGGTCTGAAGTCAGGGAGCATGATTCTTCCAGCTCCATTTTTCTTTCTCAGGATGGCTTTGGCTATTTTGGGCCTTTTGTTCTTCCAAACAAACTTTAAAATATTTTGTTCTAGTTCTGAAAAAATGTCCTTGGTAATTTGATAAGGATTGAATTGAATCTGTAGATTGTCTTGGGTAGTATAGTCATTTTGATAATGTTGATTCTTCCAATCCAAGAGCATGTTATGTCTTTCCATCTGTTTGTGTCATCTTTGGTTTCTTCATCAGCATCTTATATTTTTCAGCGTATAAGTCTTTTGTCTCTTTAGGTAGGTATATTCCTAGGTATTTTATTATTTTTGATGCAATGGTAAATGGGATTGTTTCTCTAATTTCTCTTTCTGATGTTTTGTTGTTAGGATATAGAAATGCAGTTGATTTCTGTGTATTCATTTTGTATCATGAAATTTTGCCAAATTCATGGATGAGCTCTAACAGTTTTATGGTAGCATCTTTAGGATTTTCTAGGTATAGTATCATGTCATCTATAAAAAGTGATAGTTTTACTTCTTCCATACCAATTTGGATTCCTTTTATTTCTTTTTCTTCTCTGATTGCCATGGCTAGGACTTCCAAAACTATGTTGAAGTGTAGTGGCAAGGAAGATATCCTTGTCTTATTGATGATCTAAACCAGTGGGAATTTGTTTAACTTTGCACTGTTCAGAATGATGTTAGCTTTGGATTTGTCATATATAGCCTTTATCATGTTGAGGTAGGTTCCCTCTATGCACACCTTCTTAAGAGTTTTCATCAGAAATGGATGTTGGATTTTGTCAAAAGCTATTTCAGCATCTATTGAGAAGATCATATGGTTTTTATTCTTCAATTTTTTAATTAAACATTAAATTTAATTTTTTAATTTTTATCACACTGATTTGTGGATATTGAAGAATCTGTGCATCCCTGGGATAAACCCCACTTGATCATGGTGCACAATCATTTTAATGTATTGTTAGATTTCATTTGTATTTTGTTGAGGATTTCTGCATCCATGTTCATCAGTGAAATTGGTCTGTAATTTTCTTTCTTTTTTTTTGGTATCTGTCTGGTTTTGGTATCAGGGTGATGGTGGCCTCATAGAATGGGTTTGGGAGTGTTCCTTCCTCTGCAATTTTTTGGAATAGTTTCTGAAGGATAGGTGATAACTTTTCTCTAAACATTTGATAGAATTCACCAGTGAAGCCATCTAGTCCTGGACTTTTATTTGTTGGTAGTTTTTTAATCAGTGTTTCAATTTCAGTAATGGGATTTCTCAGTTCATCTTTTCTATTTTGTCTTGGTTCAGGCTTGGAAGATTATACTTTTCTAAGACTTTGTCCATTTCCTCTAGGTTGTCCATTTTATTGGCATAGAGTTGCACATATTCTCTTACAAACTTTTGTATTTCTGTGATGTCCATTGTAACTTCTCCTTTTTCATTTCTAATTTTGTTAGTTTGAATCCTCTCTCTTTTTTTTTTTCTTGATAAGTCTGGCTAAGGGTATATCAATTTTTTTTTGATCTTTTCAAAGAACCAGCTTTTTGTTTCATTGATCTTTTCTGTGGTTTTCTTCCTATTTCATTGATTTCTGCTCTGATCTTTATGATCTCTTTCCTTCTGCTAACTTTAGGTCTTGTCTGTTCTTCTCTCTCTAGTTGCTTTAAATGCAAAGTTAGGCTTTTTATTTGAGCTTTTTCTTGTTTCCTGTGGTAGGCTTGTATTGCTATAAACTTCCCTCTGAACTGCCTTTGCTGTATCCCATAGGTTTTGGATTGTTATGTCTTTGTTGTCATTTGTTTCTAGGTATGTTTTAATTTCCTCTTTGATTTCTTCAGTGATCTATAGGTTGTTTAGTAGCATGTTGTTTAATCTCCACGTGTGCATGTTTTTTGCAGTTTTTTTCTTGTTCTCGATTTCCAGTCAAATAGCATTGTGGTTGGAAAAGATGCTTGATATGATTTCTTGAAGTTACCAAAGCTTGATTTGTGGTCCAGAATGTGATTGACCCTAGAGAATATTCCATGCACACTTGAGAAGAATATGTTTTCTGCTCCTTTGGATGGAATGTTCTATAAATATCTATTAAGTCCATTTGGTCTAATGCATCATGTAGGGACTGTGTTTCCTTGTTGATTTCTGTCTGGACAATCTGTCTATTGCTGTAAGTGCAGTGTTAAAGTCCCCTGCTATTATTGTGTTATTGTCAATTTCTCCTTTTAAGGTTGTTAGCAGTTGCCTTAATATTAATGTGATCCTATGTTGACTGAATATATATTTACAATTGTTCTATTTTCTTCTTAGATTGATCATTTAATCATTATGTAATGTCATTCTTTGTCTCTTATAATATTCTTTATTTTAATGTATATTTTTTCTGATATGATTATTGCTATTCCAGCTTTCTTTGGATTCCCATTTGCATGGAATATTTTCTTCCATCCTGTCACTTTCAATTTGTATGTGTCCCTAGCAGTGAAGTAGGTCTCTTGAAGACAGCATGTATATGGATATTGTTTTTGTATCCATTCAACTAGCTTATGTCTTTGGGTTAGGGCATTTAGTCCATTTACATTTAAGGTAATTATTGCTTTATATGTTCTTATTACCATTTTATTAACTGTTTTGGATTTGGTTTTCTTGGTCTTTTTCTTCCCTTCTTGTGGTTTGGTAACTGTCTTTAGTGTTGTATTTCATTTGTTTTTACTGATTTGTGTGTGTACATATTGTAGATTCTTTGTTTGTAGTTACCCTGAAGTTTTGATATAGGAGTCTATATACATAGAAGATTGTTTTAAGTTGTTGGTCTCTTAATTGCAAGTGCATCTCTAGTGTCCTACATTTGTACCCTCCTCACAATTTCTGATTTTGGTAGCATATTTGTGTGTGGGTGATTTCCTACATTTACTGTATTATGCCTCTACCAGTGAGCCTTGTCAGTTGTGATATTTTTTTTTCCAGTTGTGGTCTTTTCTTTTCCACCTAGAGAAGTTCCTTTAGTATTTGTCATAATGCCACTTAAGTGGTTCTGAATTCTCTTAGCTTTTGCTTGTCTGTAAAGCTTTTGATTTATCCTTCAAATCTGAATGAGAGCCTTGTTGTTTAGAGTAATTTTGGCTGGAGTTTTGTCCTTTCATTACTTCATCATTCCACTCCCTTTCATCACTTTATCATGCCACTCCCTTCTGGCCTGCAGAGTTTCTGCTGAAAAATCTGCTGATAACTTTATCAGGGTTCTCTTGTATTTTATTCATTTTTTTTTCCCTAGCAGCTTTCATTTTGGTCAGTTTGATTAATATGTGTTTTGGGGCATTCCTCCTTGGGTTTATTTTATATGGTACTCGTTGTTCTTCCTGGGTTTCAGTGAGTGAGTCTTTTCCCATATTAGGGAAGTTTTGGGCTATTACTGCTTTAAATATTTTTTTTTGGCCCTTTCTGTCTCTCTTCTTCTGGCAGCCACTGTGGATTTCCAGTAAATTTAACCTGCTTCTCACTGTGGTTATTTGCATTTGGAGATTCCAGACATCTTTAGAAATGAAAGAGAAGAAATTACAACCGTTACCACAGAAAATGCAAAGGATTAGAAGAGACTGCTGTGCACATTTATATGCTAACAATTTGTATGCAGAAGAAATGGCATCATTCCTAGAAGCACACAACCTATCATGTCTGAAGGAAGAAATAGAAAATCTGAGCAGATAAGTAACAAGTAAAAAGATTTAATCAGTAATTTAAACCACCCTACTAAGGAAAAGTTCAGACTCAGATGGCTTTACAGGTGAATTCCACCAAACATTTAAAGAAAAACTGAATTCACACCTTACCAAATTCTTCCAAAAAAGTGGAAGATAAGGGAACACTCCCAAATATTTTATGAAGCCAGCATTACCCTGATATGAAAGCCATAAAAGGATGCTACAAGAAAAGGAAAATATAGATCAATATCCCTGAAGCACGTACATTAAAAAATCTCAATAAAACATCAGCAAACCAAATTCAAAAGCCCATTAAAAGAATATGCCATGATCAACTGGGATTCATTCCTGGGATACAAGGATAGTTCAACACATGCCAATCAATAAATGTGATCTGCCACATTAAAAGAATGAAAGACAAATTGGAAGTTCCCTTATGGCATCAGCAGGGTAAGGATCCAGCCTGTGCCCAACTGCAGCACACATTCAGTCCCTGGCCAGGGAAATTCCACATGCCATGGGTACAGCCAAAAAAAAAAAAAAAAAAGTGGGATAAAAGACAAGGATCATGTAAACATCTCAGTAGATGTAGGCCAAGTATATGGAAAAGTACAGCATTTTCTCTGATAAAATTAAATAAAATTGGGAGACCAGAATGAGGAGTTCTCATGGAAGAAAGAAGCAGCAGGAAGATGAAAAACTCCTATTATTTTCAAGTGAGGATTTGGCCAGTGAAAAGCCATGGACTCTGTTTTCTGTAGGCCTCCCAACTTCCTTTTCCTCTTTATAAAATTGTTTTCCTTCTCATGCCTTGTGGAGAACTTGCATGTGGCTCACATTGGTTGCAGACCCTGAATTGTGACTCTCTACAGTTCTGAAATAAACCTATCTTTGCTGGAGAAATATCTGGCAGTCTATTTGTTTCATATCAACACCCTAAAATGCAGGACTTGCAATTTAACTTCAGTCACCCCCATCAAGCATTCTTAGTAACAATCAACTGTGTTCTTAAACCTCAGCTGGTTTCCCTTGATAATGCTACATTCCTGTGTGCCAGGTACAGTTTTAAGAGCTTTAAACAAACTATATCATTTAATCTATACAGTCTAATAGGTGACTAATCTATACAGTCACCCCAGGAAATATGTAGTCTTATCAACATCTCATTCTTTTAAAATGGGAAGTTATTGAGTTATTCAGAGGTTAAGTAACTTGCTCCAGCATCTTACCTTGCAATGCTGGTAAATATCAGAGCTAGTATTTCAGTCTGAGGATCTCAGTTAACAGGCCATGCTCTTGGCTAAGGTACTGCCCCACTCCTATTTGGCTGTGGGGATCCTATTGAAGTTTCCTCTGGTGTCTTTTAGGCAGATGACCCCCCAGTGGCAGCCTAGTTCTCAGTCCTCAGGACCCACTCATGCCTATTCTGCTTTGTCCTCTACTTGTAGTTCTTTTCTGATTTAATATCTGTTTAGTACATAGTTTTATTGCCTTTTCTTTGTCCCTTATGATCACACTCAAGTCTCTTCTCACATATACTGCCACTTGGTTTAGAGAGCTACACATTTTCCCACCCAAAATCACACCAAATTGACTAATTTTATGCAACAATATATAAATTGTTTAAATTTTCTTATCTGAACCTTTTCAATTGATCTGTACTTCATACTGTTGTGTATACCAACCATATTAAATGTAGAAGCCACTAGTCATCTAATATATACCTCGCAAAGTAATGTATGTTGCGAGGAGTTTCAGTGCTTGTAGGGAACATGTATAGGCATAGAGAAAAAAGTAATAGAATACTACATGTGCCAGGCCAACACATGTATTTTAAAATTTTTAATCATGACATTGAGATAGCAAAGGCACTCAGAGGCTCAGAAATTGCTTAAAATGGATTAATACCATCAGAGCAAGTTTCTGTAAGGATGTGGTATATTTGTTATTACTGGTTTTCAAATATCTGACAGTCTCATTTCTGGATTTAGACTCCTCACTTGTGTCTGCCACAATTCTCATTCTCAATTGCCAAACATTTCACATTTGTCAGTTTGGGAACAGAATGATATTTGTAGCACTCCTTGTGCCAATGGAATCCTTCCAGAATGTATTCAGACCATGACACTAGGAGTGAGGAAACTACTCTACATTACCTACTAGAGTTATAGTAGTTATTATTCCAAATTTTCTACCATTTTTTTGGACTTTACATAGAAATTAGCTGTTTTTTTCTAAATTTGCAATTTATATTTAGAAGACATGTTTTCTTGGAAAGAAACACAAAGTCAAGTTTGTATGATTTTTTTTCCATGAGGATATTTTTTAATAGCATTTCCACTGTCTGAAATTGCATTATTATTGATGAATTTACATTATTATTGATTAGTGTATACTCATTTACTACCTATTTCTACTCACTAGAATGTAAGTTTACAGAGCATCTAGATTGTTTCTAATTGTTCACCAATCTAAGAAAGAAAAAAAGGACATAGGACACAGTAAGTATCCAGTTAAGTATTTGCTGAATTAAGAAAGGTACTAAACAAGTTAATTTTTGTTTTATTTATTTGTTATTTATGTATTTATTTATTTTTGCTTCTTAGAGCTATACCCACAGCATATGGAGGTTCCCAGGCTAGGGATCTAATCTGAGCTATAGGTGCCAGCCTACATCACAGCCACAGCAACACCAGATCCAAACCACATCTGCAACGTACACCACAACTCATGGCAACACTGGATCCTTAAGCCACTGAGCGAGGCCAGGGACTGAACCTGCAACCTCATGGTTCCAAGTCAGATTTGTTTCTGTTGCACCACGACAGGATCTCCTAAAAAAGTTAATTTTTAAATGGGGATTTCTTTTTCTGTGTTTAATATACTTCAGAATAACAAATATTGGAAATATTTATTCTAGAAACTGCAAAAATATCTCTCATCTTTTCTAAGACATGTGAAATGTTACCTAAAAGTGTCTTTTCTCAGTTTAGTACTTCCCCCACCTTCCACCCAAGGAAGTAAATAAAAGTCTGACTATAAAGAACACATTAAAAACAATACATTATTACAGCTGGCTTTCAGGTTTATTAATGCTAAATTCAAATCAACTACCGGTAAAAATATGAGAATGAAAATTCATGTTAAGAAACGTGTGACTGATAGTTGAAAGAAACAGAAACATAATCAAGCCTTTATTCTTTCCTAATCTACACTGAAGTCTATGCAGCTCAGGCTTTGGCTTCACGGCAGGGTGCCTTAATTCACAAAGTCTGACATAATTCATCATACACTTTCAAGAAAATATCTTTTTCTTCTGTGCTTTGCCAAAGCTTCATGGGGGCTGAGAACAGAAGAGCAGCTGGAGGACAACTTGGGAAACTGTGTTGTCACCCACGCCTGTCCCCTGAACACATCCTCTGCCACTGCTCCTGGCTCCTGCTCTCCATGGGGAGGATAATGTCTCTTTGTTAGCCTTGCAGTGGCAGCTTAGACAATGCCTCCCATTACTCTTTACCAACAAAACCCAATTTCTTTTACAGTTAGATTTTTAAACACCTGGAGAAAAACAAATCTTATAAAGAAGATGTTGTTCATTTTTTATAGGTGGCTTTCTTCCCATGAATTCTTGCTGTGTTGATAATTATCCCTTTCTGCAACTCTTGTGGCTTAAACTTTTGAGAACTGGGGCATTCACAATCTGTGCTTTCCAGCTCTGAGAGGCTTGAAGTGGGAGAGGAATAGTATTTATTGCCATGCCTATTTCCATGGGATGTAGATGGTAGAGAAATTTTCCTACCACTTGACAGATCTACAGAGACCTTCATCAGGCTGGCCTTTTCAATCCTTGCCTCTAAAGTCTTAGACTATAAAATTCATGGTGTTGAAAATAATTGGAATCAGACTCAAGACCATGACAGGTAAAGAACATGGCTCTGGGGTTCAGATGGCCTGGCTCAAAATTCTGATTTAATCATATGCTAGACATGGGCACCTGAGCAAATGGCTTAAGCTCTCTGTGCCTCAGTTTTTTCCTCAGCGAAATAGGGAAATAATGCCTGTTTCATGATGTTCCTAAAAGATATAATAGCTCTAAAGGGTTTAGAATTATGAGTGACATATCATCTTTCATCTCTAATCTCGAGTGATTGAGAAGTATTTTTCTTTTTATTAATATCAGATAAAATAAATGAAAAAACATATGCATAATAAAAGGATAGTTTGATGTTTTTATTAACTAAATTCCAGTCCTACCTTTAACCCTAAAGATGACATATCCAGCCTTTAATATGGAATGTAGGCAGCTTTTCTCTTGGGTAGAAGAGAAGGGAGAGAAGCAGAGGATTTGTATAGTATAAGTAAGCAAACAACACAATGAGTTTTAAATGTAAGTAGTGCTTCAGTGAAAATTTTATTTAATGACTTCAAAACAATATTTGATGCACAACTATATTTTATGGATTGATTTGTATTGGTTTCATCCAGAAAGGGTTTTTGATGGCTAAAGTGCAACAGTTGTTTCCCTACAAAATTTTGCCTACATTACTTGTTTTTAATTTTTTTTGTCTTTTTGCCATTTCTTGGGCTGCTCCCGCAGCATATGGAGGTTCCCAGGCTAGGGGTCTAATCTGAGCTGTAGCCACCGGCCTATGCCAGAGCCACAGCAACGTGGGATCTGGGCCGCGTCTGCAACCGACACTACAGCTCACAATGCCGGATCCTTAACCCACTGAGCTAGGCCAGGGACCGAACCTACAACCTCATGGTTCCTAGTAAGATTCGTTAACCACTGCGCCACGATGGGAACTCCTTGTTTTTAAAATTTTAAGTGCAAGATTTTAAAATTATTATAAAGCATTCTTCCCGTTAACTGAATACAATGAATCCACCAATGAATGTAACAGAGTCCCTTTTTTTCTTTCATTCAAGTCTCTTTTTATTAAGTCCTCTTCATTTGTAGTATTTCCAAATCTCGTTTATTCCCAATAAATATACTTTTTATAATAATGGAAAAATGCTATTAGGTAATAAGAACAAATGAGACTATTGCATATCACTAAAACATCTAGTTCTTCTGATTTAAAAAGAGTTTGAGGCATGGATGTTTTCAGAGTGCCTTTTATTGAAGAAATTTCCCAGACACTTCTGGGGAAAAAAAGCTCTTCTTTGCCTCACTGGTCCTTGATCCTATTCCTGTGTCTTAGTTTTCTTACTGTCATTTGTGGAGTTGACATCTGGAAAATGAGGAAACACAAGGAGTGGAGGGAAGTGGGACTTAAGTTGTAGAAAGATTATGAAACTTAGAGTCAAGAAGTCTAGATTTTGTCTTAACACCCCAGTAATATCAGCTAACACTTACTGAGGCCACAACTGGTGCCAAGCAAGCCCTGTGTATTCCCTAACTCCCTTAACTGAAGCAGTTTGATTCTAAAGTATCCTTCAGGCAACATGAGGTTGAATGAATCACTGAACTGCCCTGACTTATTATGTAATGAAATCAGGTCAAACAATGTCTGCCAAATGATTATTCTAATGATTTAAAGACATAATTTATGAAACTTCTTTGAAAGCTATCACGATCGTTGTTAACACTAAGTATTTCTTTTGTGCCGGGCATAAAGTGGTTTCTCTTCTCATTTAATCCTTCCCCACATCCAGTGAGGCAGTTGTTCTGATACTACCTCACTGATGAGAAACCAGATTCAAAGAAAGAGTAAGTGACCTGCCATGACTTAGGGCTAGTAGGA
This sequence comes from Phacochoerus africanus, assembly GCF_016906955.1. Taxonomy (NCBI): domain Eukaryota; kingdom Metazoa; phylum Chordata; class Mammalia; order Artiodactyla; family Suidae; genus Phacochoerus; species Phacochoerus africanus. Next base: position 143,101,674 of record NC_062544.1, read on the forward strand.
CAGTGGAGCGAGCCTGGAGACCTAGGTGTGTCTGCCTTGATCCAAAGTCTTAAGCACTGCTCTTGACAGTCTAGAAAGCTGATGACACTCTAGAAAAGCATACAGCTAGTTCTTTAAGAATATTTCTTATTGTTTTAATGAGGTTTGAGGTTCAAGGAAAAATAACTTATTTTCTTAAATATTTTAAATACCTATTATGTGCCAGACAGTCTGTATTATGATTCCAAAGATATCTCATTCCCTCCATCTAAGTAGGAAAGAGGGGCTTATTGAGAGTATTCAGAAGGAGTTTCTGAAAAGCCACTTTGGCATGTGGATTATTTTGAGTTAAAGACAATCAAAGTGGTAACAGACTTAGGAAGAGATTTTTACCTAACTCTTAACTGTCTAAAATAATTTATATATGGAGCCTGTACCAGGAAGAGAGTTACCAAATATAATTTATTTTTATACTAGAAAGACTTTTCTGCATGGTATGACAGCATGTGTCGACCAAATATTTGCTCTTCCCACCTCCCTGTGAATTCTCTGTCCTCCCTTTTGAAATCTCAAACCTCTATTCCCTTCTCCTTAGTTCAAAATTGCAAATAAGCCTCAAGGGCCTGACTCTTTGTGGGCCTCATATTCTTACGGAGCCCCTATACATTCACAATTAGTTTTTTTTTTTTTTTCCTCCTGTTAATCTGCCTTATGTCAATGTAATTCTTAGACCTGCCAGAAGAACCTGGAAAAGTAAAGGAAATACCTTTCCTTCTCAAAACTATAAACAACAACAAAATAATTCAGTCAGCTAAATGTACACACACACACATATTTGTATTATATATTTATATAATATTTATATATAATGTATGTAATTGTATATATGTATATTCTGGTTTTGAAAGTTGGTTTCAGTTATTAGTTTACATGTATCAGTTTTATGTCTCTGCAAAGCAATTAAATTGGACAGCTTACAAGAAGACGTATTTAGCACTCACAGTTTTTATGGTTGGGGAATCCAGGTGTAGCTTAACTAGGTCCTCTGGCTCTAGGTCTCTCACAAGGCTGCAATTAAGATGTCAAGTGGGGCTGTGATCCTCTTGAAGCTCAGCTGATGTGGAACTGTTTTTAGGTTCACACACATGTGTTGGTGGCATATCCAGTTCCTAGCTGACTCTTTGCCCTAAGTTCCTTACCACATGGGGTAGTTCACAGAATGGCAGATGGATTCCATATAAGTGATCAAATATGGGTACTAGAGAGGCTAAACAAATCAAGTCACAGTATTTTGTATCCTAATCTTGAAATTAATATGTTATTACTTTTTTTTAATTGAGATGTGATTGACAGAGAACATTGTATAAATTTAAGGGTCTGATACATTTATGTTGCAACATGAGCGCCATCATAGTGTTAGCTCACTGTACATATTTGCAGCTGGTAGCTAAATAAGTTTTGAGGATCTTACACACAATAGAGCTCTTATAAACACCTTGTCACTTCTGCTGAATCCTGTCCATTAGGAGTGAATCACTAGGTCCAGCCAACACAAGCAGAGGCATGAATACCTGGAGTTGGGAATCACATCTTATATAGCCACCACCCACAAAGAGTCACTAATTTTTCATTGTTAGAGTTGTTAGAAGCAAGGTAAGAGAAGGCTTCAGCTGGAGGTGGGTGCTGAGCCTTAGTAGCACAACTCTCAGCCTACTACATCTAGAGAGAGTTTAAGAAAGGACCTGTGCCCAAGGTAAACTAAATCCTGAGTGCCCGTTCAGATTTGCAGCATCCCAGCCCATTAACTTCTAGCATGGCTTATGAGCATAGTATCTGGAATTTTGAGAGACGTGAGAAGGTTCAGAGCATTATCTTAATATGAGGAGATCAATAATGTGTCATTAAATGTATTCACTCTCATTGTTCATAGAAACTGTCAAACCAAATAAAGAAGAAAGCATTTTTTAATTTTAAGTGAATATTTATGCAATGAAGGAAAGAAAGAATAAAACGAAAAGACAAAGAAAAAAAAAAAAACCCAAACTTATGAAATGTCAGTCAAGCTTCACTGTCTCATGAATTGACACCTCAATATAAACCAGTTGTATGAGAAATCATAATAACAATAAAATATGCTAGTATAACTTCATATGGCTCTATTATTAACCACTGAACTAGGATTAAATTATGTGGTGAAAACTCTGGGGATACAATAGGGAAATATAAATTAGTAGAAGTTTCATTTGGAGGACAGTGGGTAGTCAACTAGGGTGATGGAAATGAGGGAATATACAGATAAATTCATGTGCTGTTTTTTCAGTGATGATAAATGAATTTAAGATTGAAACATTTGCATCCATAATTTAGAAACACTTGAATAAAAGAAAACAAAAGAAAAAAAATAAAATCCAGAATTTTAAGAACACTTGCTACAGCAGTAACCTATTAGTTGAAAATGTCTCACTTTCTTTTCTCTCTCCCTCCCTCTCTTCTCTCTCTCTCTCTCTCTCTCTGTCTCTCCCTCTCTTCCTCCCTCCATCCCCCCCCTTCATCTTTCTCTCCATCTTTCCTTCCCTCCCTCCTCTCTATCTATAATTTCTTGAATGTTAGAATAAAGTTTGAGTTGCAGAAGATTTGTTGGTGGTGGAGGCAAGCCCTGCTGATAATGATAGGTAATTTCAAATGAAGCTAAGATAATGCTAAAATGATTATATAAGTTACTGGGGAAATATGATTTGATTTATATAAATCTATTTGAAAATGCATAAATTTGACAATTCAATGAAAGTAAAATGTTTAAATTTGAAGAAATATACTCAGGAGTATATTTAAATCTCCAATGCAGTTATTTTCATACTATTTTTCAAGTGTTTCATATAATTTAACCATGCTTTTGTGCTTAGAAAGTTAAGAACCATTCTTCTGTTTAAAGAAATTATCATTAGCTATCATGTAATTAAAATGAACTCAGAAAGTTTTATTTGTTTTTAAAACAAAAATTTTTTGGAGAGAACTAAAAAATAATAATAATAATAATGTGCTCACAGCTTCACTATTTTACCTCCTAGCTAAAATTTTACCACATATGAGTCTATAGGACATCACAATTAAAACAGCAACAACAATGAAACAAATTTGTAGAAAATAACAAAAAACTCTTAACATGGAGTCTAATCTGTCATGGTTTGGTCAGTTTCTGATGGCAAAATAACACTAAATCATATACACAATTTTCTCTTTTACTAAGAGTAATCTTATGAAAACAAAGTTATTTTTTTCTAAGCCCTTTTCATTGGACAAAAATTTTCTCTTCAGTTCCTCATTAGGCAAAATGAAAAATATTCATTTAAAACATGGGCTTGTTTGTGATTATCCAACCAAACAAAGTTATTACTGTCAGGCAGGAAATAGTGACTTAGAGATAATAGCTGTACTGAATCAGATGACTTACGCAAATCTTTTCTCATTAGAAAACGTTTATGCCCTGTTCTGATTTTTTTTCCCCCACAGGCCAGTTTTGGTTTTTATTTACAAAGCTTGAAGTCCTAATCTTAACTGATTATTTAGAAACAGACATCAAGACATTATGATGCAACACCAGATTGAGACAAAAAATCAAGTAAATTTCAATCTAAACCTTTTTCATGTTTTATTAATTTTCTATCAGCATTAATGGATTTCTTTCTAAAAAAATTATTTCTTTAACATGTGTATATGCATGTTTTTAGTTAGAAGTAATTGCTCCTTCCCCCAGTACCTTTCCTATGTATTTTTCAGTTTCCATTTTACATTATGCTTAACTTTGCATATCTTAATTCTCCTACTTTACTGAAATCTATATTTTTCATTTATCATTTAAGCCTCCTGTTAATTCATAATTGACTATTAATGCAGTAATCTGCCTGGCACATAGTAGGTGTTCAATAAATCTTTATTGGGTAAATAACTCAATAAATAATAGAATATATCACCTGACTGTTTTCTGTTTACTTTTATATCCCAAGGAAATAATCCTAGAAGTATTCCCATTTTCTCATTGTATTAAATCTTGCTTTAAAACTTTCAGTAATTCTAATTAAACATATTAATGTAGGACGTTGTGGGTTCAATCCCTGGCCTCGCTCAGTGGGTTAAGGATCCAGCATTGCCATGAGATGTGGTGTAGGTTGCAGATGTGGCTTGGATCCTTCATTGCTATGGTTGTGGTGTAGGCTGGCAGCTGTAGCTCCAATTGGACCCCTAGCCTGGGAACCTCCATATGCTACAGATGCAGCCCTAAAAAGCAAATAAATAAATAAATAAATAAATAAATAAATAAATAAATAAATATATTTTGCTCATTTGATTTTAGCATCAGGTAATCAGATATTGGATTCCATTTTGCTTCTCAAGTGTGGGCCTAAGGATAGACCTTCTATCACCATTTGTCTCTTTCGAGTTTAGTATATTGTTAAAAGTTGAATTATTTGCCCCAATTTCATCATCTCCCCCCACCATTGATATTCTTTGCCACACAACTTATTGGCTCTTCCTATAAGAAAGCATACTTCTCTGTCCTGTGTTTAGCCAGTCCATATGGCTTGCCTTAGCTAAGGATATCTGTACTCATGCTGCAAATAGATTTTTGAAAATTATTTGCATAGTTAGGAATATTCTCTCTTCTGTATTCTCCATGAGAAGAGCATTCCCAACTGGCCCACTGGCATGAAGGGAGGGCTTTCTGGAGCAGAGCTCTCATAGCCAACTGAACTATAAATCACAGCCATCCCAAGCCTGGCAGTATGCAAAAGAAATACCCCATGCAGCCTGCATTCTTGTGAGCAATAAATAAGTACAGAGAGTTGCATGTCATGGAGAGTCTGTACATTCCTGTGATGCAATAACAATGACTAATAGAGAAATGGTTGAAGAGTACTGAGTCACAACATTACCAGCTCCAACTACTCCTGAGAAAACTGGTAATAAAGAAAATAATAATAATTACCACTTATTATGCCTATCAAATGCCAGCAATAGCGAGATGCTTTGCACATTGTAATCTCATTTCATGCTATGAAGACAACAGCATTATGAGGTGAGTAATATTATCCCTATTTCATTTCTAGTAAATTAGGATTCAGGAATGATTTATAACTTGCCAGAAATCACAAATGTAAGAAGTGGCATTTCCAGGCTTACAAGTCAATGACTTTACCCTAAAGAATCTCTATCTTTTATTTAGTGCCAAGGCAGCAAGTTTTGCCTTTTCTATTGTCAACCTTCCCTTCCTTTTGTTACTCCACTTTCTCCTTTCCATTTCCATTTCCCATTTCTCAGCCATGCCTGTCATGTTGAAATCAGCACCTTCATGCTATTTAACGCTAAACCTTGAAGGCTCTGAATGCAGGTTGCATTTTGTGTGTGTGTGTATAAATATGTATTGCTGGGAATAAACATAATAAACCAGCATAAAGGTTGCAATATATATTAGTTTCCTCCTCAGACTTCAAGATTATTCACATAAACTGACTCACTTTATATATATATATATATATATATATATATATATATATATATGACTGAGTCACTTTGCTATACCACAGAAACTGGCAGAACATTGTAAATAAACTGTAATAATAAAAAAATGTAGATGTAGAAGTCATTTACATACTGATATTTTAAGCCATGAGACACCCAAAAGAGTAAATGTTGAGACTCAAGAAAAAATATCAAGGGAATAAGCTCCAACTTGCCAGTATTAAGACATGTGGGAGACACAAGGAATGTTTGATTAGATGAAGAAGAAAAGATTGTGAGAAAATAGAAAAAACAAACTTTGATGTCTTTAAGCCAATTAAAGAAAGTGTACAAAAGAGAAGAAATTGATGAACTCCATGTTGATAGGTTGAGTGAAATGAGGATTGAGAATTGAACCTTGATTTTAGGTACATGGAGGTCATTAGTACCATTACTAAGAGACATTGTGTTGGAATGAAAACCAATGAGAGGAAAGGGATTAGAAACTGATGAATTAGACCATTTTTACAGGAGTTCTGCTGTGCAAGGCACCAAAGAAAAGGAGTAATAATTTAATGGGAAGTAGATCAAGGGAAAAAGTTACAATTTGTGAAGTAACAAGTCAGTTGTATGCAGATAGGAATCATCGCTAAGGAGGAACACAAATGATGGTGCAAGAAAGGTAAGAGTTTCTACAGTGACATCCTCAAGTGGAGAGAGTTGCTAGAGATGTTTTTCTAACTAGGCAAAACTAAAAGATCTTGCAGGCAGGAGCCATGTCTGTGTTATTATTGCTAGGGATGTTTTTAACTAGGCAAGAGGAGATGGAGGACATTCATACGCAAATGGAGAATTTGGTTCTAGATAGAAGCATAGAAAGTTTACAGCAACAGGATTGTTGTTATCTGTTTAAAATGTGTCCCACCCCGACAAAACTAAAAGATCCTTGCAGTCAGGGACCATGTCTGTGTTATTAACTATGGTATGCCCAGTGTCTTCATATTACCTGGCCAGAGTAAGAATCTAACATGCAGTTGTTGAAAAGTGTTGGTCTCTGTAGGTGATGAATACTTAAATGGATGATCTTCTCTCAGTAAGCAAAGCTCCTCCCCTTTTTAGTGTGAAAGATCCAGGCTATTTATTTGCATTCTACACATGAGCCAGTGGCATGATCCCACACTCTCAGTTTGATAAAGGAGCTTTTTTGATAAAGATTTTTATCATTAAAAATCACTTTTTCTGGCATTTTTCATATATTGACTGACATTGCAATTAAAACACATATGCACACATATACACATAAACACATATACACATACCAAGAAAACATGTACACACATACACATACATGCTTCACTAATTATGTCCTACATATTTAGAGTTTTTACCACAGTGTTTAGCAGTGTTAGGGAAAATGGCAAGCTGAGCCAAAATTTGCATATAAAATTAGTCATCACAGAGAACCCTCCAAATTTTCTACCATTACACTAGGGGGAAAAAAATGAAAATTTTCCCTGGTAACTGAATTATCTGGTTAATGGAGTTCCCATAGTGGCTCAGCAGAAATGAATCTGACTAGTATCCATGAGGGCACAGGTTTGATCCCTAGCCTCACTCAGTGGGTAAGGATCCGGCGTTGCCATGAGTTGTGGTGTAGGTCGCAGACATGGCTTAGATCTGATGTTGCTGTGGCTGTGGCAGGCCCACGCTATAGCATCAATTCGACCCCTAGCCTGGGAACCTCCATATGCCTTGTGTTCAGCCCTAAAAAGACAAAGAACAACAACAAAAAAGAATTTTCTGCTTAACTGGTCACCCCACTCTCCACTGTAATTTGCTTTTGTAGTTCAGTTTAAGTACCTCTGGGAATAAACATGATAAACCTGTGCAAAAGTTGCAATATATATGTTTCTTCTTCCAACTTCATGATTGTTCACATAAACTGATGAAAGTCATATCGTATTATAAATATGTGGGCTTGTAAATTGGCTTATACGGGGCTCAACCAAAATAGGATAGCATTTATTAAAGACAGAGATTTACTGTGCTATAGCTATATAATGTGTATCACACAAAACTCAATTAGATTCTTAAAGTAATATTTTCCATATTACTTTTTGGGCATAGTATAAATTGGCCAATAATAGTCATTTTTTTCCCCAGGTAAACATTTCGTAAATGTTTGTGAGAAATAATGCTATTTTCAGATGTTTTCCTTTACTGCATTTTCTTAAGTCAATGTGGTACTATTAGAATGCTTGCAGATGTGTTATAAGGGAAATAAAACTTGTTTATTATAAAAAACATATATTAGGGCTAAAAAAATGTCTCTGAGAGGAGTTCATCAAAAATTTACTTGAAAGCGAAAAATTTCACCAAATCCATTAGGTAGTGTTTTTATCTGACAATTAATATTCTTGCTATTCCACATTCCCTTGGATAATCTATAATTAGCTTAATTTCCCCAAAACAAATTGTTTTCCAAATGATTTGGCTTTAATCTAGGCAAACGTATCCTCAATACTTATATTTTTACAGTGTCCGACAGGCTGAGGCACAGATTTATGCCTCTTTCTGATAGAGAACAAACAAAGAAATCATTGAGTTAATGAATATGTCCAATATATATGACTCAGTAGCATATATTTCTTTTATATAACAAAAAAAAGATCATATTGACCCAGTTGTTTCAGATGTAGACAAAGTGCTGGGAAACTTTATGATGCCTCTACAACCCCAGTTCCAGTAGAGTGTTATTTAAATCAATCAAAATATTTTCATAAATTTATAAATAACAAATATTATAGAATGATATATTTTACTGTTATCAAAATGCAAGATAAGTGCTGTAGATATAAAGAATTGTTCAGTATTTTGTCTCACAGAGGCTCTTTATGTTTCTGTTGATTTTAAAACAAGATTTTGAGTCAAAAGCAAAATCTGCCTCTTCTGAGTAGAATTTGTTTTGATTAGATGGTAGTTTTTTAGAATCCATTTTCTAAGCTTTAAAGATTCAAATTAAAGGGATTTTTAGGAAATTGTACTTAAAGAATTCAATAAAAACTTGAGTATCATATGAGAAATCGATCAATCTATTAAAATAACACTATGTGACATTTATACATATTAAAATACTTTTCATTTTTAAGATATAAAGATACCAAGAAAGAGTTTTATGTTTATATTTTTCTTCTAATTTCTTTCCTTCATTACCAGATGATAATACCAGTGTTAGGAAGTACCTATGATTCAATGATAGAGAATGAACCTTTTAGGTCTTTGAAGAATAGTAACCTAAGAAGAATACATTGATTGGATTTTGCCCAATCTGCATGACTAAGTTGCATTCCTAGTCAGAGTAATTTAGTTTGTTCCAGTGTTATATGTGACACTGATGACATCTATCAAAGGAAATTGCTCATTTCCTTAGCTTTATTTTCATTGCTTCATTGACTCTGTGTTGAGTGTCCAGTTTAGACAGAACAACTTGAAATAAGGCATGAGAAGTGGCACCTCTATCATGATCTACAGCAAAAAACACTCACTTTGTGCCCTTGGCAAATTGTGATTGCTGTTCTGCTCAAAAAATGCAGGTCACTGGCCCTTTGGCAAACTCTCTTCATCAGCAGTCTGATGCTTCCTTTTGAGCAAAACAAGAAAGGCAAGAGATGATGTGTAAATTTGGATTATCTCTTGGCAGGTTATTTATTCAGACAATTGTAGAATAGGAAGCAGGAGGAATTTTGATAAGAGAAAAGAGCTTGACGAAAACAGTCACTTGAGGGTGAAAACCTATGTGTAATAAGTTACTGATCAGATCAGAAACTGTAAGGAAAGGGCAGTGAGTATCAGGCAACTCTGTGGGCTCCACATAATGAGAACTTCAGGAGAACACTGTGCAGTATGGGGTGCAATCTCCAGATTGGGCTTATGGATCTCAGCCCATATCCTGCTTTCTCCAAAAGCTTTTGCTTTCAAACCAACAGAAACATCTGTTCTCCATTAGCACCTAGTTTAGAAACACACACACACACACAACTGTAAAATCCTTGATTACATGGGCCCTTGATTTATCCAATACAGTAGAAAGCAGATTGTTGGATCATCCCATAACTAAATTTGATTCAAGTCCACTTCTTGCACTTAGTAGTATTCATGAATCAATTATTAAAAACCTGCTGAGACTTCATTTCTTCTTCTAGGTACGTAGGAATTCTGATTCCTGCTCCTTGTCATTTTAAGGCTTGATAGGTATGTGAAATGATGAGCTAATGACAGACACTCTGCTAGAGTCCTAGCATTCATGAGTGCTTGCACATGGAAAGTCCTCAGAAAATTGATTGTGGTGATGGTGTTGGAAAGATGACATAATCTGTCTTTCTTCCATATTGATACTAATTTAACATGTAGAAATTTCATTTCTCTTGCTTTTATTTTCATGATTCTGGGTAAGACATTCCTGGAAATGAAGCTGAAACTTTTCACTCTCTCTGACATTTCCCAGTGTAAGATGATTTTTATAGTTAGGACTTTGTTAAGATTCTGACATCCATTTAAGTTACATTTCTCTATCGGGTATGGTTGGTGCATTAACCACTGATACCTACATGTCCCCTGACCCATACACAGTTATCTCTTCAAGATTTCATACCTATGGATTATACAAATTATATTCCTGAATCTCTCTTCCTTCCTTGTGATAAACTTCTCAGGATACTCCCTGCCCTTTTAAGAGTAGGATAGGGGAAGGGAAATTCCACTATACAATTTTTTAGCTTCTCTGACTGTGATTGAGGGGTAAGCTTAATTCAGAGGAAAGCATACTGTATCAGCTATCAGTATGTAAGGAACTCCCCCCAAATTTGAGCACCTTAAAACAACCACTGACCATTATTATTATTATTGAAACAACAAACACTTACTAGCTCCTTGTACCAAGTTGAATTCTGTCTCGGTGACCAAAGTTAAGTCACCTGTCCAAGCCTCAATTCATTATGGAAATACACTTCCAAAGGATGAGATTCAGGGATGTGTGAATTAAGTTAGTAGAAATTGAGTTCATTGAGCAAATGGAATTAAACATTGGCCACAGGTTCAATCCATATTTTCCCAACTAACATCACTTGCATCAAAGCTGATAATTGGCTCTGTCTCTAGTATCCTTTTCCAGACTGGTTCAAAATCCTCACCCTAACAGATAATAATCATAAGGGAGATTTGCATAAAAAGAAAAACACATCATGCTTTTTTTGGATTATCTGGCCAAACAAGTTGTGCTGGCACAGTTTTCAGGGACAGATATCAGTTTATCCAGACTATCTTCTTCTATTGATTAAAACACAGGAATCTAAAGAATTCAAAAGGGCCGGGAGAGTAGAATTTTCCAGGCACATTTATTCACAGGTTGAAATTCTGAGATGGGAAAATGTTTAAATTTTAAATTTGTGATTTAAGACCAACAAAAAGGCACACAAAGAAAGAAAACCTTTGTTGGGACCAAATTGTGCTACATTCTCACAAAAATCCCAAGATCTTTCTCAGCTCACTTTCAAATTTGGAAAATTGTATTAAAATAGTTTTTATTTCAAAGTTATCTCTCTTGAGGCTCTCTAGTCCCAAAGATGCTTTGTAAATTTAAAAATATCAAGCAAAGTGCTTTGCCCCCAAATTTGTCTCATTTTTATTGTTGTCTTAACACTCTATTATACTCTATGATGAGGCTATTCAAGATGGTTCTTCTCTTGATCTCTGCACATGCTATGTTCATCCAGTCCCTGCTTCTCTCACATGACTATACAATCATCTCAAGTCTAGGGCTTAATTAGTTCCTAGCAACTGATGAGCTCACAGGACAGCAATTCCTCCTATAAATTGTAGCCTCTCTCTCCCCCAAGTAGGGAATATTTCTCCCATGCCTGCTTCCTGTCTGTCACACACAAAAAGGTGTCACTCCAGGACCCTTTGTATAAGATCCCCTGTCCAATAAACAACTGATGTCTCTACTGCTGCCTCTGGGCTCTTTGTTCAGTCTCAAGCCTGGACAACTTCAAGGCTTACAGGCCTGCAGGGTGCAGCCCAACATATATGAAGGAATGTTAGAGAATAGTGTTTTAGTATTTAGCACTGTGCATGGACCTAATTAGGGATTCACTGACCTAGGACATAATTGGGCTACATTTTCGGTCCTAGATCAGTGAATCCCCAACTTGGCTAATTAATGTGTATATGACCTACCTGTCACTCTTTCATTACCAAGATAACTATCATTTTTATTTGCCCCCAAACATTTTAGAGCATAAAATGTTTGGGTAAAGATCCAGAGACCTTTCTCCATGTTTAAGTCAAATTCTGAAAAAGAACTTGTTAGTTAAATAATAAGCTATTTTCTATTGGTCACAAGTGGAAAATAAAGTTCCATTTGAGTCTCTAAATGTAGGTAGCCAAACCCAGATTTTAAATTAAAATGGCTATGAAGAAAGTGGGATTAGGGTGAGAGAAGCGAGGGGACAGGTGAGTGAAATTTAAGGAGGTGCTCTGCTGGAGAACCTGTCCTTGTACCACGATGAGAGTTGAGTACCTTTTTAAATTTTGCACCCTAGGGCTTTTGCTTGCCTTGCCCTAGTCCAGCCATAGTTAGGACACTGTAAAAATGTTGGACACTCTTCCGCAAGTAGAACAGGGCTTTAAACCAATAAATAGCTGAACACCAAATGTAGACAAAGGAGGAGTGACTCCTTTTATGCATTTACTTTCAAAGATTTCTAATCCAAGCTTCATTAGGATTCTGAGCCACACATTTATTATTTTTAGAGCCATCTAAGTACACAAAATATAAGGAAATCTTAGTACAGCAATCCTCCTGGATGCATTAGATAAGAGCTCCTAACCAGTTTGGCCTTGGTTAAGTACAGTTTTAGAATCCATTAACATGCTTTTTTTGGTAAGATTTTTGTTTTTTATATTATAGTTGATTTATAATGTTCTGTAAATTTCTGCTGTATAACAAAGTGACCCAGTCATACATATACATATACATTCTTTTTCTCACATTATCCTCCATCAAGTTCCATCACAAGTTCCCTGTGCTACAGAACAGGATAGCATTGCTTATCCACTCCAAATGAGATACTTTGCATATACTAACCCCATAATCCCAGTCCCTCCCACTCCCTCCTCCTCCCCCTTGGCAACCACTTTTGAATCCCATTGCCTCCCTTGTTGGTTCTTTGACCTTGGATGATATATATAATTTTCTCATCTGACAAATCAGAGTGACTTTAATAGCATTTGTGTCTTATATTTTATGAGTGTGTAAGAGAATTAAATGTGATCACGTACACAAAACTTTTAATGCACTAAGTAGTTCATAGAACTCAACAAATGAAAGATATTATTGATATTACTTTTTGTTATTATTGTTATTAATTCTAGGTCAATGACTTGCCAGATAATCTGCCTTTGGCACTATAAATTTACTCATAGGATTCAATGTAGGGGTCCTGAAATGGACTTGAAAGTTGTCCCCTTCTATACCATTCTGATAATTCATGTGAGAAATTAAATAGAAGTTATGGGTAATTGTAAGAAGGGGGAAAAAAGAAGAAAATGTAGGAACTAGAAAAATTATGAGTCCTAAACTGAAATTTAATACAATTGAGATTCGGCAGATTCTTGAAGAAAAAGTGTATAGGGATTAATGATTTTTATTTGTGCATGGAAATTTTTGGCAAGCTATTTTCTACCTCTTGAAAATCCCATATTTTTTAAGGCTCATTAATTAAATACAGCTCTCTTTGGCACTAGGGAAAGTTTCCTCCAAACTTTGAATTGTTCTAGGATGTGGTTTGTGCTCTTACTCCATAAAATTTACTCTACAAAGTCTCTTCCCTAAATCAGTATTTTTAGAATGATAAGTATTTCTCCTCTAATCAGTAGACTCAAAAAATTAAATATAGGAATTCCCATTGTGGCTCAGCAGTAATGAGACTGACTAGTGTCCATGAGGACAAGGGTTGATCCTTGGCCCCTCTCAGTGGGTTAAGGATCCAGTGTTGCCATGAGGTGTGGTGAAGGTCATAGATGCAACTCAGATCTGGCATTGCTGTGGCTGTGGCATAAGCCAGAAGTTGCAGCTCTGGTTCAACCCTTAGCCTGGGAATTTTCTTATGCCATGGGTGTGGCTCTAAAAAGAAAAAAAAACATTTTATAGATAGATTCATGGAATAGAAATGATCTCTAATCCTCAAGTTAACGTTTTGAAATATGTGGTAGAATCTAACAATTAATACAGAAAATTATAAAACTAAAAATAAAAGACACAGCCCTAAGCACTATGAAAGCAGATAGTAATAGAAAATAATGAGTTTGGGAGTTTCCGTCATGGCTCAGTTGTTAACAAATCCAACTAGGAGCCATGAGGTTGCCAGTTCTATCCCTGGCCTCGCTCAGTAGGTTATGGATTCAGCATTGCTGTGAGCTATGGTGAAGGTTGCAGACGTGGCTCTGATCTCACATTGCTGTGTCTCTGGCGTAGGCTAGCAGCAACAGCTCTCATTAGACCCCAGCCTTGGAACGTCCATATGCCGCGAGTGTGGCCCTAGAAAAGACAAAAAAAGAAAAAAGAAAAAGAAAATAAGGGGTTTGGAGAAAAATAAATGAATTAAATAGGCAAAATATATATGAAAGATGTGATGGAATTTTTTTATTTGAGGAGTTATATATGTTTATTTGCTGAAATTAAAGTTAATTATTTGTTCATTCTTTTGTACGTATGGTTCAAACAAATAGATTGTCAAGGATCCACATTATCAGTTCACTAATTTTGGTCCCAATCATTCAGAATAAACAGTACATTTTCCTATTGTATTTCTTGAAAATTTGTGGAAATATTGGACTAAATGTTTCAATCAGAAAAAAAAATTAGAAACTTGATAGGATGACTCATATTACCTGAACATATATCATTTGATCACATACTATTCGAGTAGGTGACTATGGACATAGCATATAGGACTTAACGATGGAATGTGTTTGGTACCTCACACTTAGTTAAAATTTCTCATCTAGGTTACCATTTTGACATTTTTCCTTGGGTCTTCAACCTCAGCTCAAGGTGAATTCCTTTAAATTTTGCTTCTACCAATTATGTTGAAAGGAAGTGCAACAGAGGCTGAATGAGTAGAATTCTATATTCAATAGTCATGAGTTGAGGTCAGTTCACAAGTATTAGTTACCCAGTGCTGAAAATTTTAAACTCTCTGAGCTTAAGTTTTCTCTCCTAAAAAATAGAGGAAAATATATATTTCATAAAACTACTTTGAGGATGGATTTAGAAAAGTATAGTATTTGTCAAAGTATTGGCATAATACTCAATTTATAGTAGCCGCTAGAATTATTCATATATTATTATTAATTAATAAAAAGAAACGTGTTATCTGTCAGGCATTAAGGTACATACCAAACTGCACAGCTATATAAGGCAGGATGCCTACCCTCAGAGAGCTCTCCTGTAGAATAGTGAGAAGTCAGAAGTGAGAAGCAAATGGACATTGATAAGCATCTCGAGAATACAAAGAAGGAGCACTAGGTTAGCCCTGGGTTCTCAGGGAAAGTTTTGATTCAGGCAAAATCCTGAAGAAGGAGCAAATATGACTCTGGGGGAGGAAATGGGGAAATACTGCAAATGGCAGAAGGAATAGCATGCCTATATACTTCCTGGTTGTAGAGCAGGTTGGCTGGAGCAGTAGGTAAGAAATTGAAGAAGCAAGAGAAGAGGCTAGGAGAGAATGAGGACAGATCTCCAAAAAGTCTTTAAAGTCAAGCCAGGACACTTGAACTATACCCCAATGGCAGTACAAAGGACCATTGAAAGGTTTTTAAGGTGGAAAGTGAGATGATCAGATATTCACATTAGAAAGGTCACTGGAAATTAGGTTAGAGCAGTTTGTGGACTATGGAATTTGTCCCAATTATGACATGAACATTCCCTGGGTACAAGGAAGTGGATGGATTTCAAAAATGCTGGAAAAAAAAAAGAATGCCTTATTAAGACTTAGTAAATTAATGTGAAATGCAATTCACCAAGCTTATAATCTGATAACACTGATAAAACAACCCACCAACTGGGTGGGCTGATACTCATTATTTTGGCTTTTGATCTTGAATGTATCTCTTTGCTTAGTCAGAAGTTGAAAGAAAAGGAAATTGACCTTTTCAGTCTTTCTCTTCATCTTCGAGTTTTCACATGAAATACAATTTGAATTGGCTGTGGTTACATAATTTTCCCCATTTTCTTCCAGTTAATTTCCATGGATAAGCAAATTAATTCTATCTCATTTCTTCATGTCAACCACATTGGCATGGTTCACAGGTAGTTGTATGGTGTCATCTTTGCCTTCCAACATCACTGTGAATATTGGATTTACAAATGTTAGTATGCTGTAAGCAGAAGAATATAATATTCTTTTACTATTTTTAATCTTAACTCTCACTGACCTAATTTCCTTCGTTTCCCACTTTCATTTGGATTTTTATTATGTTTACCATGCCATCCAACAAACATCTTTGTGAATAATAACTGACTAATTGGAATTATTTAAACTGACTTTTAGCATAATTTCACTGCTATTCAATTGAATCATTTAGGATTTGCCTTCTACTTACCTCTCCGCTTCTCCATTAACACTCCATTGGCTTTAGTCCAACTTACGTTTCACATTCTCAAAATATCTATTTACGTGCAGTCTTTGTGCATTATCTAATGTTTCCTCTGCTGATAACATCTCCTTTTACCTTATCCTCATTTAGTTAAGTATTAGTTATTCTTATCTTTCTTTAGGCATCTATTCAGAAAAGCTTCCTGAATACATATGGTTGTTATTTGTGGAGGGCATCTTTATACAGGCATATAAAGGATACAAAGTTAAACAAAACAAATTTGGCTCTGACCATGTGGAGCTATGAAAATATAGTTGAGAAGACTGATACTAACACACACATATGCATGCATATACACATATGTGTAATTCATTTGCATATGTAGAGGATAAACAGAAAGAGGTAGAAAAGAACTGACTTTGGAGAAAGGAAATTGTACTAGTGTGACAGCTGAGAAGACTCTGTGAGAAGAAATTTCCTTTGGAATCATTTAATTATATACCAGATGCCTAAAGTCACAGAATCAATTAATTAAAATTTTGAAAATGTAGTAAATGCTATGAAGGAGTAGTATATAGTGGCATTAGAGAAGATACCAGGAGAACTCAATTTAATGTGGTGAACTGAGCCCTCTCTGAAAGAATAATCTTTTTTTTGGTATGGGAAAGAATGTTCCATACAGAGCAGTCACCATAAGGAAAGGACCATGTCAGAAAATACGCTGATTGCATAAGAAAAGAAAGAGCAATAATATAGTTGGCATGTTAATAAAAAAAAAAGTTGAGAGAGTTCCCTTCATGGCTCAGTGGTTAATAAACCTGACTATGATCCATAAGGATGTTGATTCCTGGCCTCGCCCAGTGGGTTAAGGATCCAGCATTGCTATGAGCTGTGGTGTAGGTTGCAGATGTGGCTTGGATCTGGCTTTGCTGTGGCTGTGGCATAGCCTGGCAGTTGCAGCTCCGATTTAACATATAACCTGGGAGGCTCCATATGCCATGAGTGTGGTCTTTAAAAAAAAAGAAAAGAAAAGAAAAAGTTGATTAGAGGTGAGCCTGGAGAGAATGAAAGGAGCTATGTCCTGCAGGAGCATGTGGACCATGTTGTGGATTTCACCTTCTAATTTATTTCATTTATTTTTTAAATTTTTATTTTATTTATTTATTTGTTTTTTAAATGTTATTTCCCCATTACATTTTTTTTTTTTTACTATACAGCATGGTGACCAATTACACATATATGTACACATTCTATTTTCTCACATTATCATGCTCCATTATAAATGACCAGACATAGTTCCCAGTACTACACAGCAGGATCTCATTGCTAATCCACTCCAAAGGCAATAGTCTGCATCTATTAACCTTAAGTTCCCAATCAGTCCCACTCCCTCCCCCTCAGCAACCACACGTCTATTCTCCAAGTCCGTGATTTTCTTTTCTGTGGAAAGTTTCATTTGTGCTGTATATTAGATTCCAGATGTGTGATATCATATGGTATTTGTCTTTCTCTTTCTGATTTACTTCACTCAGTATGAAAGTCTCTAGTTCCATCCATGTTTCTGCAAATAGCATTATTTCATTCTTTTTTATGGCTGAATACCTCCTATTTTAAAAACAAATGGAAGGCCATGTAAATATTTTGAGCAGAGAAAGGACAAGATCTGCTTTCCATTTTTGGAAGAGTTTCCTGGGTGCTCAGTAGAAAATGTATTAGAAAGAGAGCAAAGTTTAAATAAGGAAGACTTTTAAAACTATTAGAACAATGATGTGTTAGGATAAATGAGATGTGCTAGTGATTTGGACAATGTAGGAAGTAGTGTAAGTAAAGAGGTTCAATAAATACTTTGGAGGTGTCCTAGGTAGGACGAGTCCTGCATTTTAGGTTGATGATGAGGAAGAGTTATACCTAAGTATGACTACAAAGTTTCTTCACCCAGCCCTTGGGAGGACAATACATTTATTTACTCAAATGAAGATTCATTTGAAAGGGCTATGTATGATTCCACCTATACAATATTCTGGAAAAGGCAAAACTATAGACACAATAAAAAAGATCAGTGGTTGCCAGAGGTTTGGGGAAAAGGAGAGAAATAGGTGGAGGACAGGGGATTATTTTTTAGCATAGTGAAACTGTCTGTATGATACTGTAATGGATATATGACATCACACTTTATACATAGACCTATACAGCAGAAAGAGAGAACCCTAATGTAAACTATGGACTTAGTAATAATATATTAATATTGATTCGTCAATTGTAACAAATATACCATAGCAATGCAAAATGTTAATAATAGGGAAAACTGCATGTGGAGAATGGAGTACGTGGGAACTCTTCATACTATCTGCTCATTTTTTTGGCAAACCTAAAGCTTGTCCAAAAAAATAAAGTTTATTAATAATAATGTTTTTTTAAAAACTATAATGAAAGAACCACAAGTTTTTAGTAAGAAGGCAAGAATGATAAATGTCATAGTAGAATGAAAATGGGTATTCCATGAAGGAGTTGGTAATCAAATGTATCAAATGCTGGGGAAAGATTAAATGAGATGAAAAGGGAAAAAATCCCATTGGGTTTGACAATATGATATTCATTTGTGATTTTTGACAAAAATATTATCAATGATCTAATTGGAGGCAGTAGTCAAATTGCATGGAATAAAGAGAAAATGTGCACCATCAGAGGATTTAGGAGTTAAAATTTAAAAAGCTGGAGTTCCTGTCATGGCTCAGTGCAGACAAATCTGACTAGCATCGATGAGGACTCAGTCTCAATTCCAGGCCTTGTTCAGTGGGTTAAGGATCCAGCATTGTCATGAGCTCTAGTGTAGGTCAACAGACACGGCTTGGATCTGGCATTGCTGTGGCTATGATGTAGGCTAGTATCTACACCTCCAATTTGACCCCTAGCCTGAGAACCTCCATATGCCATGAGTGCGGCCCTGAAAAAAAAATACAAATAAATAAATAAAATTTTAAAAGTCAGTCAGATTAAAATTACAGTCTGTAATAAATAACATGTGGGAAAAATCCTACAATTCTTTTACAATCTCGGCCTTGCTGGCAGCTAAAATCAGTTCCACAATTGTGTCTGTGTACATTGTATTATATACTTTTAAAGTACATTGTATTTTATATGTACAATATATTATAGTATAGATATTATGTAAGAGATATCTAGTTTGACTGACCAGATGGAAAATGCCTCTGTCAAGCTACACAGGTTTTGTTTTAACCTGACTGGTTAAAAAAATTAGAATATTGTTAGCAAGTGGCTACACTGACCAACAGAGAATTTTCCCACATGGCTAATCATAAATCCATAGAGCCATCCATCTCTGTATATAAAAATGTACAATATGTTCCTCCAATATATATGAGAACATTTATACAAATTGTATCATATTTAATGGCAAATGGCAATAAATCTGTGGTTATGGAATACATTTAACACAACCTTTTATTGAATATTATCTATAGCTTGATGCCTTTTAGAATAAATATTAGATGAACTAGGTAATATTTTGAGTGTAAAATTCACTTAAGGGGAAATGAGCAGAGGAACTTGTGCTTCTGACCAAGAAGGAATAACAGAGACACATCCTTTCACCTGAAACCACAAAAAGAAACAAAATATAAAGCAACAGTTTTTGAAACATTGGACATCATGCAACAAAGACTAGTGATTCCTAAATGATGGGAAGTGAAGGAGATGAGCTCCACAACTGCCCTAACTTACTACCTAGACAGAGTTCATAGAATACAGTGGAGGTTAAGGGGAACACAGACAGTGTCCAACGTCTCTCTAGGTTGAGAAGACAGACTTTGGAGTCTACAAAGGACAAAGTGTCTAGACTTTGCAAGGCAGAGTACTGGAGAAAAAGTAGAGCTACCAAGGGAGATCTCAGGATATTGCCAGAGGGCCCACTTTACTCTCCAGAGGAGTACTGATCACACATGCTTATGAGGAAACTACCCAAGGCCAGGAAAAGAACTTATTGAAACATTAGAGAGAATAATGCTTAAAGTGCAAATAGGCTGAAAATAGTTTCTACTTCCACCAGCCAGATTGGAAAATGTATAAATCATGAGATACTGGTAGATTACTCAGAAGGATTTGCCTCAGCTGTCAAAAAGAATTAACTCTAGACAAATGTTGTTCTTGTCTTGCCAGGATCAACCTGTTTCCAAGCAATTTAAAAACAACCCAGGATAAAGCTTAAAAACACTTACAGGGATACAGAAATATCTAGGACCCAAAAAGGTAAAATTCGCATTTTTTTTGGCATCCAGTAAAGTATCATGCATGCAAAAAGCAGAAAAATATAACCCAAAATGAATAAATATATTAAAATATCAAATCAAATCCAAGATGTCACATATGATAGAAGTACTAGACAAGGACATTTAAATGTTTTCTAAAGCTTTATTCCATATGTTCAAGAAAATAAAGAAGATTAAACATGCTAAGATATGGAAGATATTAAAAAAGATATACATTAAACTCATAGAGATGAAAAGTACCATGTCTTAGATGAAAAATACCCTTTAAAGAGATTAAATGCATATTAAGTGTTGCAGAGAAAAGATCAGTATTCTTGAAGCCAGAAGTAGAAACTATCCAAAATGAAACATCAAGAGAAAAGACAAAAGAAAGTTTGTAATATGTGGGACAACTTTAAGCACTCTAATATGTTTACAATTGTCTCTGAATGTAGAAGGGAAAAAGGAATACAGAAAAAAAAATCTTGAATTAATAGGGGTTGGAATTTTTCTAAATTGGATGGAAACTATAGCCCACATATCCAAGAAGCTCGGAAAAAGATCTTGGTCACCTGAGGAGAGGGTAGGTGATAGCAGGGAATCTGGAGGAATATAAATCAAGCAGCTTGAGGAAACCTTCTGAGGGTAATGGCTGTATTAATTATCTGGATTTTGATGGTGATTAACTAGTGAATACATGTATCAAAATTATCACATTATTTACCATAAAGTTAAGATTACATCCAGAAATATCTAAAAATATAATAAATCATGGAGAATTGAGAATTCTCACAGGCATTAATGTTTCAAATTCAAAAATAAATCATTATAATTTAACACTTTAATAGGAATGAAGGAGAAAAAAAATGAACATATAACTAGGTTCAGAAAAAGTGTTTGACAAAATTCACCACTCATTCATGATAAAAATAAATAAAACTCTCTGACACCTAGGAATAAAAGTAAATTTTGTCAACCAGATAAAAAGCATCCATGTAAAATGGAACGTTAACATGATACTTAATTTTTAAAAACAGAAAGTCTTTCTTCAGTGACTGGGGCAATATAAGCATATCTGCTCTTACAACTTGCAGTTAGCATTACACTGGAGGCTATAGCCAGTGCAATAAGGCAAGGAAAACAAATGTAAGACATGCAGATTGAAAAGCATTAAACGTAACTGTCTTTATTAGGAAATAATTGTGCACAAGACTAATCTTAAACTATCTACAAAAAGCTCTTATCTAACAAGTGAATTTAACAAGGTGAAAAATGAAAAGTCAATTTTTTTTTTGGCTTTTTAGAGCCACATCTGTGTTATATGGAAGTTCCCAGGCTAGGGATCGAATCAGAGCTAGAGCTGCCAGCCTATGCCACAAACGTAGCAACGCCAGATCCTAGCCATGTCTGCAACCTATACCACAGCTCACCACAACGCTGGATCCTTAACCCACTAAGCAAGCAAAAAAAAATTATTTTTTGACTGCCCCAGGGATCGAACCTGCATCCTCATGGTTACTAGTTGGATTTGTTACCACTGAGCCATGACAGGAACTCCCAAAGTCAAATCTTAAAATTTATTTTCCAAACATTAGCAACACACAATTGGAAAATAACATTTCAAACAATACCATTTATTATAACTTCAAAAAATTGAATACAGTATTCAAACATGTATTTTTGACTACAAACAAAAAAATCCTGATATCCATTTGTGAGCTATGATTAGTCATCTTCTGAAGGAATTTTTCACTTTATTATACTTTCAATGTATATTCATTGTTCTTTCTAAATTTATTTTTAGCTATTTTCTCTTAACTAAATTTACTTCTTTTGAAATCTTAGCAGTATCAAGTGAATCAATTTTAGAATGCAAATATGCAAATAATTGTGTCCTTTTAAAATTCCTTCTGTATTATATATTTCTCTGTCTCTTAGTGTTATAGAATATGAACCATTTTTCTTTTTCTTTTTTGCATTAAATACGTGGAATATAGTAGGCTTTTAGCAAATAGTTTTTAAATGATTATATAATAAAAACCATACTAGGTGGTCAGCAAACTTAATTGTAATGGCTTTGTGTTCAATTTACTGAGAAATCAGTAACCTAGAGTTTCAGGTAACAGATTAAATCTGAATTAAACATTGAAATTCATAATCTATAACATTTCGTTAATTCACAAAAAGTGGTTTGTATAGATCACACAATACCACATAATAAAAATGCAAAAAAAAGCTTTTTCTTTTCTAGATGTTGGAGTTAATTTTCATATTAGTAATATATGAAAAGTAATATTTTACTTTCTTAAACTTGCAAATGCATTTCACAAGTAACTATAAGATATAGAATCTTCTTTAGTTTTTTCCTCTAGATTTTGCTGAAATACATACCTACTGGTTTTCTCTTGTCTCCATTTCTAATCACTAAGTTCATGACTCCCTCTCAGATGTAATATCAAAGTTCTTATTTTTCTAATTTAAATGGAATGGTTCAATGAGATAGATTTGATGGTGTTATTGTTTCTCTTTCTAATATTAAATGGTTTTATTTTTAGCTCCATTCAGTATTTTCAATCATGGAAATTTGACAATCTCTTTATCCATTTTCTTCTGTAAATAAGACCATACCAATTTTCATTTTGCTGTTTGTCATTAGGCCTGATATTTACTTATGTTTATTAAATAATCTTTAGTTATGTTATTGTTAGTAACATATTATTTTCATAAACAACAAAAAAGCAAACCTATAGAGATATAAAAATAAAGCTACTGGCTACTTCATGATAATTCTGTCTTACTATAATACAGCATCTTATATCAACAAAGTAACTTTTTGTGAAGAACATATCAAACAAAAATTTATTTCTCCTAACTCTATAATTTTGCAGATCTTAATTGTACAAAGAAAAGTAACTTTTTGTCCAGTATAATATCATGTTTTAAAATTTTTTTCTTTTTTTAACTGCCCCTTTGCATACAGAATTCCCAAGCCAGGGTTCAGAGCCAAGCCTCAGTTGTGACCTACATTCCAGCTGTGGCAACACTAGATCCTTTAATTCACTGTGCTGGGCTGGGATTGAACCTGTGTTCTGGCGCTGCAGAGATGCTGCTGATCCTCTTGCACCACAACAAAAACTCCATGCCCAGTACCATATAATTTTTTAAAAGCCAGAACTCTTTTCAGCAAATTCAGATGTGTGTGTTTGTCTGCTTATTTGTGTTTTTTTTTTTTAATTTAAATGAGTTTTTTAATCTTTTGTGACCTGAGTTAATGTATAGGCCATGAAATACAGTGCTAATCAAAATATATTCCATGGACTTTGCCTAGTAAGCATATTTTTTGTTCCTGACCCAAATTGAAAGGTAAATACAAAAATTTAGATTAAAATTTTAGAAATTTTCATAGTAATGTGACATTGCTATAGCATTCAAGCATGTGATTATTTGACCGAAGTCACTGAACCAGAGTACATGATGAGTCATATGTGGATATGGTGTGAGCTGGGCTAGAGTCACACAGAGAAGATTATATATTGGTTTGTGAAGGATGTAAATAAGAAAAAAATGATCCTTGACCACAGATGATTTGTGAAGCACTGATGTGACTTATAAAATTCATTTTGTGGAGTTTTGGAAATAGGAGCATTGAAAAATATAGTCATCTCCCTGGACGCTAAAACTCAAATACAAATAATGGTCTGTGTGACTCTTAAAAAGGAACAATAGCATCATATGAACAATGTATAAGCACAATAAAGCAATCAGTGGTTTCAAATATGGGCCTCAACTAAAAATTACAGAGGGTAGCAGTTGAATCGCAGGCATTGATTTATTAAATTGCTTCAAGCATAGGCAACTCTATGTAGCAAGTTCCAGGGTGAGAAGAGTATTAAACACTATTAATGCTGCAGACATCAGTTTGTAGCTGTGTCTCTATTCTTTATTTTCTTTCTTTTATATTCACTAGTTATTTTCCTCTGACTCCATTGCAGATGATACTTCATTTTGTGTTACAGATATCACTGGTTTGGCAACACACATGTGTTTAGGGTCATGTCTTCACATCACTACTCTGAAAACTAAATTATCATTTTATATTTTGCTTCTTATTCTTTTCCCCCAAAATAAGCCACAGAAGCTCTGAATGTCCAAAAAAAAAAACAAAGGGCCTCCAAAGCAACCTATCACAGTCATGGGTTACTAAACTTGAACAGGCAGGGTGGTGGCTACCTGGTACTGTCGACTTTATTTTTCATTCACTTTCAGAGTTATATATATATATTTCTTTTTCACAGTGGAAGAAGAGAAAGGTCTCCCCTGCTGAGGTCTCCATTTTGGATACCACACTATTCACTACTGTGTGATTATACCAGGTCAATTGAGTGCAGTGGAAGGATGAAGGATGTAGTGACTAAGTAATGCCAGTTTCCTCTTTGTTGGCCAGTGAAACAATTTTATCATTTTGTTAATAGGATACTTATTTTCCTTTCCCCAAAATCAATTAAATACTGATGGAGTGTTGACTGTACATATTCCTTCAAAACCAGGCTTATCTATCTGTAATTGTACTCTCTTGGTAGAGGGAACAGACCAGCACTTTTATTTATCTATCTATTTTTAAATCAGTGCAAGAGACCTAAATGGCTTCTTAATTTAAAGTGACATTCTCTTAACTTTTAATTCTCTTATTTATTCTCCTTTCATTGTATTATCAAAAGCATTCCAATGGGTTAAATTTCTTTTACAATGTTTGCAGTGTGAAACATACCAGAAATGATATGAAAAAAAGAATATATATGTATGACTGGATCACTTTGCTATACATCTGAAATTAACAGAACACTGTAAATCAACTATAATAAAATTTTTTAAAAAAGGAAACATACCAGAAAATTTGGTGATATCCCAGCTGTGCACATCTTTTTGAAGGAGTAAGAAATTTGATGCAGAATACAGCAAATTGTCCACCTTTCATAATTTATGAATAGATGGTTTAACATGAGATGTTTTTTGCAACAATTAAGGAGAGTGAATAAATAACATGCTTGGTTTTATTCCATGTTTTCAGTGGCAAGATAGGGAATCAGAGAGGTGGGGATGCAGTGAGTTTTCTCTGTGCACATTCTCAAACAGAGACTTCTTCAAAATACTTTCTAAAATTCAGATGCTGACATTATCGTTCTAAAAACTACATTGAAAATGTATTTGATAAGCTAGTGCATATTGTTCTATATCCAATCTTTGGATGTCTGGTCTGCTCCTAAAAGCATCTCTAAGAAGTTTCTAAGAAATTCACCACCAGTTTCAGAAAAATAGATGTCCTTGCAGTAAAGCAAGCTTTTCCCTCAATGTTGAGGAGGATAACCTTCAGCTTTCTAGGTGATCTGGTTAAGTGGGGTTAGACAAAGAAAATGGTGCAGTAATTATTTTCTATGTCTGTAGAAATAACGTTTGTAAGTGACATTATGTCACCTTCAATTTTATACTTACTGCTTTCTAAAGACAATTTTTTCTCCAGTGTAGGATGTAACTGGATATTAGATTTATGCTAAGAGTAAACATTAATTACGCATAAAATATTTGGGAAAGCTGATTCATTTAAAAAGTATGAAAGAGAACAAGGACTGAGGAGAGACAAATAGAATTCTTAGGGAATGGAGCCTAGCTAGTTCCCAGTAATATTTTGGGTTCATTTACTCCTTCACCCATTGAAATCCCATTCAGTGCTTCACACCTATATATTCATCATGAAAGTCTTTGTCTAAGCACTGGTCTAACTAGTGGAGTTCCTGTCGTGGCTCAGTGATTAACGAATCTGACTAGGAACCATGAGATTGCAGGTTCGATCCCTGGCCTCGCTCAGTGGGTTAAGGATCCCTCATTGCTGTGGCTGTGGTGTAGGCCAGCAGCTACAGCTCCCATTCGACCCCTAGCCTGGGAACCTCCATATGCCATGGGAGCGGCCCTAGAAAAGACAAAAAAAAAAAAAGCACTGGTCTCATTGCTTGAGAATAAGAACATAGATTAAAATTGTATGTTTATTAATATAGTACTACTTCTTACAAAAACGTTACAGGGAATTCCCATCATGGCTCAGAGGAAACAAATCTGACTAGGATCCATGAGGACCCAGGTTCGATCCCTGGCCTCACTCAGATTAAGGATCCAGCATTGCCATGAGCTGTGGTGTAGGTTGCAGATGTGGCTTGGATCTGGTGTTGCTGTGGCTGTGGTGTAGGCTGGCAGCACAGCTCTGATTCAACCCCTAGCCTGGGAACCTCCATATGTTGCAGGTGTGGCCCTAAAAAGACAAAAAACAAACAAACAAAAAAAATGTTATCCGTGAACACAAAGTTTTGTTTAAGGAGTTGGATTGATGAGCTTTGGGGAAATCACTGCTGTGACTCTGTGGTGAATCATGTGGAGGTTGGGACCTACAAGAGCAGTTAACATTTCCTTGTAATTAATTCTTTTCATTTTTATATATTTAAAGATAGGTTGTTGAAGCACTGTTTACTTATTAGAGATTAAACTTTCTTTACCTTTTGTCAAAAGGAAGAAGTCAATGGTGGAGTTAATCCAAAGTGGCAGACCTTGCAGCTCTGAAAATTTCTTCTCTCAGAGATATAATTTGTATATCCTGATTATGATCTGTCTGAAATACTAGGTGTTTAAAAATTATGTGAATTTAAAATAAAAGGTATTTGATTGATCCATTCAGGGCCTCTGTTGTAAGCATTTTGCTTCCTATAAGCCACTTCAATCTTGTGTGAGAATTAATGATCCATTACAGATAATCAAGAGCTGATAGTTTTCCAATTAAGATTTTTATCCTTCTTATTTCATGTTAACCTCTGAGCATCAAAACATTCCTTGTATTTCAAGAACTTGGACTATTTCTTCCCATTTCTCAGTGCTTAAAATGAAAAGTCCCTTTAGTTATTTTGTTAAGGGCACGCTGGCATTCCTTTTTGAGTTGGTCGGTGGTACTGGGGACCATCCTCCATTAATGGAATTGATAATTAGTACCAGGTAAAATAAAAATGGACTGAATCAGTAAGAAGTGTCTTGAGGGCTCTTATAAAACAGTGTTAAATATGGTTTCACAACCTTGGCACTATTGACATTTCAGGCAAGATAATTTGTTGTTGTGGGAACTGTTCTGTGCATTGTAGGATTTTTAACAACAGGATGGCCTCTGTGTACCACATATCAGTAGTATGATCTCCTACAGTTATAACAACTAACAATTTCTCCAGGTCCTGCCAAATGTCCTCTTGTGGGACAGTTTCCACCTCACTCTATGATGAACCACAGAGGTAAAGGGGGAACCAATGGGAATAATAAAATTGCTCTCTTAAAAATACCAGTTTTCAAGTAATGGAAATAGACTTCTTATTGATAGGTAAGTTTGATGGATCTAAATCTAATATATTATCCCAAGCACTGTCCTCCAAGACACTTCTCTACATTTTCCAGGTGTATTATGAATTTTTTAGCACATACAGAGGAAATACCTTTTGTAAACAAGTGTTTTGGAATGGAATTGGTATTAAGTTGATGGGTTGGAAATTGTAAAATTCTTAGCTTCACAAAAAAAGAGGGATCTAGTAGTTATATAATGGCCCATGTGGTACTGAATTCCTTTGTTCCTTGACAGAATATCCGATTTACTTAAAATATGTAGCAACAACCATGTGCCAGTGATGATCGTACAACGGTCAATATCATACAGAAGAGATTCTGCTAGTATCACTCCTACTCTCCATTGTTTCTTTACTCAACTGCTGGAATGGAAGCAAGAGCTTCAGGATAAAGAGTGTAGAAGCCCAGGGTGTAAAATTTAGTAGAGTTTTTAGAGACAGTAGTGAATTGTAGCTGCTTTTGCTTCCTGAGCTTTCCTTCTGCCCATGAAGAGCACCCCTCCTTAGGCTAATAAATCATCTCTTTATCTCTCTCCATCAGTATGCTGAGAGTATGTCCTGGCCCCATGCATCTCCAAGAGTATACAGTGTTAGAGCCATTAGTGAATAACATCTCCCTGGCTACTGAGATTGGCCCAGATATAGTTTAATGCCTCAAGAAATGTTTAAGGAGAAACAACCTCATGTATTTTGTGGGACTGTTTGGAAACAGAAACTGTCTTTTTTAGTTGGGTTGGAAAGACAGAAAGATGACAATTGGAGGGACTAGAAACCAAGGAAGAAAGATGAAGCAGACTCTTCATGAAATTATTCAAGGCTCTGGAGCCAGCTGATTCTGAAAGTAGCTAGACCCTTGGATTTACTGTTGAAAAAAGTAATTCCTTTTTATAACTAAATCAATGTATGTTTGATTTATTATGTTGCTTGCAACCCAGAGTTTTCACTAAGAAAAATATAAATATTTTCATTCCCATAATCCCCTTTTACAAATGGTGTGACTGAGTCTTAATGAGTGTAAGTAATTTTTCCAAGCTCTTATTTCTCTAATCACAGTCTTCTGTGATTTAATCTGAATTTATGCTTCAATTTGGTTTGTTTCTTCGATGCTCACCTACCAAGCAAACCATCCTATTCTTTGGTTTACATAATACCCAACAACTAGTGTTAATTATTTTCTATTTACTAATTACCTAAATTGCTTAGATGTAAAGACCATCTTGAAACTCTGGCCTGCATTATTTGTCCATCACTTCATTAAGAATTGAATTTGTTATGTTTGTACGTAAATATGCAAAATAGAGGCATATCTAAAATATTATTTATCCCAGATCTTCTTATTGACTTATGAACTTAAATTTTATACTAATTATTCTATCTATTGAGATATTTAAATGGTTGTTGTAGTTCTAAAAGCTTTGTCAAGAGGTTAGAGTCATATCACCTTTTTCTTTCTTAAGTGATTCACAAGTAAGTCTGTGATTTTTAATTTTCAATTTAATCGCCTTTTCCATTCTATTTTTCCATAAGCACTATAAATCCTAGAGCTTACAAGATACTTTCATCATTTTTCTTATGACAAATGCAAAATACAAGTAAAATCAGAATATAATAGCATCAATATGTTTGTACAGATGTTAAACTAAATTCATCAACATTCATTCCATATGTCTGATATCTAGCTTTTGTTTCTATTGTCAAATTGAGGAAATTTAAATTAGGGTATTTCTACAAGTATTTTTTTATTTATTTTTATTTATTTTATATAAGCTAATATGTAAGGCATTGACATATCTTGTCATGAAAGTTGATGATCATAAAAAAGTTTTGGTCACTATGAGTTGCTAAGGATGGCACATTTGGAACACAGACTAAATTGTATTGATCTATAAATTATTATAGGCAAACATTACGATAACTAGTAGTGGGAATAAGTTCATGTGATTCTACTGGGTTTGTATGAACTCTGATATAAAACATGTATGTTTAAAGCTAGAGAAATCCTTTTGGGGTACACTAAAATCTAAAACTAAATGAAGACATGTATGCCCATGCCTTACACTGTTCTGATGGCTTGAAAAAAACTTGAACCAATAAAACAAAAAATAATTTTACTGCAATGAGGGAAGATGGGCTTTGGGGAACTTTAGAATTCAGCTTTGCATTGATATTAGCCTTTTTGGAGATGTCCAAAGTGAATGCTCCTGTGAATCATTGGGTCCCTGGTGACAAATGTTTCTGCCATGACAAAAAAAAAATCTTCTGGCCTTTGGAAATAGCAGACTTAATCAGAAATCCTAGGCATCATCTCACATTATGTTAATTTTGGTCCTTAAGTTTTCCTGGGCTATTCTGGGTACTTTGTATTTCTATATGAATTTTAAAATGACCTGTCAGTTTCTTCAAAGAATACCATAATTCAAAATCAATCCACAATTCTGCTTCCAGTTGGGTTGGAAAAGGTTAATAGAGACCCTCACTCCTGAAAAAAAGACATCACTGGATGAAGCAAAAAATCATTCTTTTGTTATAGACAGTAAAGAACTGAACTCGGAAAAATGTTAAAAAAAAATTGAAACCAAGGGTACAAAGAATTCCCAAATGAGCAAGAGAACCAGCAAACTTTGGAACATGAAATAGTGGGAAAGAGAAAGTAGAAAAAGAAACCAGTCACAGAAGGACGGACATTGCTTGATGCAGGGAAAATCAGCAAAGGTTTTAATGAACTTGTAGGATAGAATGTTAATTTGACCATGAACAATCAAATAAAAAGAAAGACCTTATTGCCAAGCAGTCATATTACCTGAGAATTTTGCAGTAAGCACAAGGTAAGAATTTGCCCATCTATTTCAATCCTACTGCCATCTTTGTTCACTTACCCAATGTCAGAGTTCTCTGTGGTTAGACCACTGATCAAGGCTTGAGCTCCACTATCCATTATGGTAACAATGATCCCCTTGTCTTGAGAAGTTAGTTGATACCACTTGCACCATGCCATCCTCTGTTCCCATTACAGCTATAACAGCTGTTACTGCCATTTCTGCTTACAAGGAATAGCCGGCATAGAGTGCTGGATGCTGGTCCACCCCTTATCAGTATACATCTCAACTCCTAGATGAAGGGAGAATCTCTGACCCTTTTGAGGGCCATCATTAGAGGGTGGGTGAACAAGTCTTGCAAAATAGATTCACTATAGCTCTTCGATCTCTGTAAGTCCTCAGAAACTAAAGGAATTTTATTATTTCAGCTTCATACAGTGTAGGTCATACTTCAGACAGAGCCACTCTAGCCACTCAAGGTGACACATCCCATCAAATATGAAGTCTCTTCCTGGTATACTAATACTAATAAATGTACCCTGGTCAAACATTATATCCCTTGCACTCTAATATAACACCCATAAATTCAATTCCCATACATATCTTCCAGGTTTATGTTGCTATAATTTGGCAAAACTTTGCTGCAAATCTTTTCTATGTGGCACCTACTTAGTGGTCACAGCATGTTGCTGATCTTCTGGGGACTTCTAGGAGTTGAGTATGATTATAGACTCAGTGAGAGGTGGTATGTATTTGGTGGTGGGAATAAAACTAGAAAAGGATCAGCTTTCCCCTACTGTGCAGCTACCCCAGGGAGGCCATGACATATTCTTCAGATAAAGAGAGACCAGCTTTGAACAGGAGAGGAAATGCTATTTCTGCTGGCAAAGGTGAATTGAAAATATTTAGGGGTTCAATGTTCTCAGCTACATAAGAATCTTCTCAATATCCTCAAACCAGTTTTCAAGACTATATTCCCTTACGTTCATTATTCTAACTTCAGCAGAAGAGATTCTGTGGGGTTGTGATTTTAAGGTGCCTAATATTTTAACTGTCTGCAGCATTACACTTTGGCTTGACTTCCAGAAATTTTGGCCCCAAAGTTACAGTAAATAAGTATTATTTTAGGGTAGTTGTATTTTTGGTTTCCTATAGATCTCTCAGCTGGGATAAAAATATAAACTCATCATTGTATTTTCATAGCTTCTGTGAAACACAGAGAAATATACAACCAAACATATTATAATTCTTATTTTCAGTAAGACATTCTATGGCAACAAATATTTGCCTTTTTTAAAGCAGCTGATTTTAGGTGATGATTTCAATAATTATGTTGTCATTTTATGCCTTGCCTTCCCAATATCTCTTTTTCTATTAGCAGTGGGGTCATTAGAAGCTTTAATCAGATCAAGTTATTATAATGTGTCCAAGTTGTTTCCATATTGTATCAAATTTATCATGCTCATGTAGGACTATCATAGTAGAGGGAATTACAAGAGTATGTGGAGTGGATATGTGGGAACTCTGTACTATCTTCTCAATTTTTCTGTAAATCTAAAACTCTTCTATAAAACAAAAGATCTAGTAATTAAAAAAAATTCTGCCTCAGAGAACTCTTGTTAATATTAATATGTGTGTAGTATTTGGATGAGTTCCAAAACATTCAATAAATTTAACCTTTATTATTATTAATATTATTACTATTGATAGTAGTAATAATAGATGTATCCACAAAGCTGTGTTCTCTAAAAAATATTAGGTTTTTTCTTTAATGCATTTGTAAATTCAGAAGTTTACAAATAGAGATAATATAAGAAAATGTCATTATTTACCCTGAAGAAAAATGTTTCCTATGTAATTAAACAGGATGGGAAAATCGCTTCATGTTCTGATACATAAACTGAAAATTTTGTGAAATTTTATTGTAGCAATTACTTTATAGGACAGCTACAATGACTTATTAAAAATCACATTGTTTTTTGTATTACATTTTTCCATTTGCCCATATAATAAGGAAAAAAATCAACGCAACAAAAACACGCAGCTATGAAGAGCATTTGTAAAAGCTATTTATTTTAGTAAAGAATTTTTCACCACTTGGACTTGGAAAAAAATTTATAGGATAAAAACCTTTTTTCCTTAACTTCTAATAAAACATTAAAAAAGAAATTGTCAGTTATTTATAAATCATTCTTTATTATTTATTTTTCTGGACCAAAAGTATGTGTAGAATTTCTTTATATCAGTAGTGCTTTGGGAGATTTGAAAGATGTATACTTTATTAAGTGACAATAGAACTTTCAAAATAATCAAATTTGATACTTTTAAATGTTTCTAAACTTTTTCTTTCCTTTTATCTGCCTTAAAGTCTTGAAAGTATTCATTTTAAAAGGAAGAATCCATCATTCAGACAGTATTCCCTTCTATGCCAAGATGGTATTTTTTGCAGCACAAATACAGCAGTTATCTTGAACAATTTATTAACTAATTATTTTACGAAGAATACAGCAGTCTGATTAATTATTTACTGATAGGTAGGACAAATGCCTCATTATGTCATTGGACCTTTCATTATTGTTCATATAGAAAACATTTCTTCTTTAACAAGGAAAATTATTAACCTTAAAAAATATTTACCACAGTGACAAAAAATAACTTTTTATTCTTTTTATAAATTTTTACATAGGAAAGACTCAAAATATGTCATTTGTCAACATTCCCAAGAAGTCCTCCTTGAACAGTATCTGTGATATATAAGTCTGTTTGTTAGAAAGATGGCTTTTATTTTATAAGCTAAAATAATTTGGCTATGACCATAGGAAGAAAGGGGCATACCTGACTTGCATAATGTGGAAATTATTGGTTCAATTTGTAATTTTCTTTCTTTTCTCTTATTTTATACCACTCTTTATTCCAAACCACTTAGTTAATCTAAAATTCATAAAATGATTAGCAAAATCACCAGAAGGCATCCAGATAGAAACTAGCACAGTCTTATGTAACTCAGTGCTGTCAAAGCTTAGAGTATTTAAACAAATGCTTTCTAAACATAACTGTCTTATAGACTTACTCCTCATATAAGCTGGAAAGATAAAGATTTTTCCAAACAGCCAGATTTATTCCCATAGACAATTTCTACAAGGCTCTCATTTGACTAGCTAGCTGGTCCTACATAGAATCCTGGAGATTTTAGTGTCAAAAAGTACAGCCACAAATTGGTGAATTGCCTGAATCATATAAATATAATATCTCTATAATGAAAGTTTTTCTTATTTTTATATAAAAACTGCATTTATGAATTATCTTGATGAATCAAAATCTTCAAAAACTCTTATTTAGCTTAAACAAAGCAGGATGCTTCTCCTATATGTAGACATGGACTTTCCAAGTTACTCCAGTTCAGTCAGCTCTCCTTCCTGACTGTGGTCAGTTTTTCTGAGATATAATTAATTTCCAGCTTACCTTATATATAATTTATTTATATCAGTATGTAATTTTAAGGTGTACAGTGTGATGATTTGATAACATATATCTATTTCAAAATTATTACCACAATAAGGATAGTTCATCCTTCCGTTACCTTACAAAACTTTGTGTATATGTGTGTATGTGGTGAGCAGCTGTGAGAGCTATTTTCTTAAAGTTCAGGTATAATATACAGTATTGTTAATTATAGTCATCACAATGTGGCTTAGATTCCTCAAACTTACTCAGTTTATAACCGAAAGTTTGTACCCTTTGGCCACCTTCATCCATTTTTCCCCACCCGTACCCCAGGCGACCACCATTCTCCTCTGTTCTGTAAATTCCATGTTTTCAGAGTCCACATATAACTGATAGCATGTTTTTTTTCCACTGTCTGAACTATTTCACTTAGCATAATGACTTCTCAGCTCATCATGTTGTTGCAAATGGCAGAATTTCCTTTTTTCTCATGGCTAAATAATGTGTGTGTGTGTGCGTATGACCATGTGTGCGCTTACTACATCATTTTCTTAATCCATTTATTAATTGACACTTAGGTTGCTTCCATGTCTTGGCTCTTGTGAATAATGCTTCAGTGAACGTGAAGTTGCACCTATTCTTTTGAGATAGTGATTTCATGTCTTCTGTATATATTACCCAGAAATGGGATTGCTGGATCATATTGTCATTCTACTTTTAGTTTTGAGGAATCTCTATATTATTTTCCACAGTGGCTGTACCAATTTACATTTCTACCATCAATACACCAGAGTTCTCTTTTTTACACACGCTCACCAGTAATTTTTATCTCATCTTTTTAATAATAGTCATTCTAACAGGTATGAGGTGATATGTCATTGTGGTTTTAATTTGCATTTCCCTGATGATTAGTGATATTGAGAATATTTTTATGTACCTCTTGGCCATTTGTATGTCTTCTTTGGAAAAATGCCTGTTCTGTTCAGGTTCTTTGCTCATCTCACACACACACACACACACACACACATTTGCTGAGAGATATGATTTCATGCATATTCTCAATACTAACTCCTATCAGATATATGGTTTATAAATACTTCCTCCTGTTTTTCAGGTTGCCTTTTCATTTTGTAGATTATCTTTTGCTGGTGTGAATACTTTTTAGTTTGATATGGTTTCATTTATTTTCTTTTTCTTGCTTGTCTTTTCACATCATGTCCAAAAAAATCACTGCAAAACCTATGTAAAAGAGCTTTTCTCCCATGTCTTTTTCTAAGGGTTTTATGGATTCATGTCTCATATTTGTCTTTAATCTACTTTGAATTAATTTTTGAGCAGTGTAAAATATAAGTCCAGTAACACAGTTTTGCATGTGAATATCCAGTTTATGCATTTACTGAAATATCCAGTTACAGCATTTACTGAAAACAGTATCCTTTCCCTACTGAATATTTTTGGCTCCCTTGTCGAACAACAGTTTACTATATTAGCATGGTCTTATTTTTGGGCTCTCACTTCTGTTTCATTGGTCCGTATCTGTTTTCATGCCCTTTCCAATGAAAAAATATGTTTTAATGAGAAAGGCTTTGTTACAGAGTTTGAAATCAGGAAATACGATATCTCTGCTTTTGTTTTTCTCAAGATTTCTTTAGCTATTCCAGATCTTTTGTGGTTTTATATGAATTTTAGTACTGTTTTTTCTATTTCTGTGAAAAATGCACTTGCAATTATGATAGATATTCTCTTGCATCCTTAGATCACTTTGGGTAGCATAGACATTTTAACAATATTAATTATTCCAGTTCATAGACATGGATATATTTCCATTTATTTGTTTCTTTGTCAATTTCTTTCCTCAATGTCTTATAATGTTTGATTATGTCTTTCACCCTCTTTAAATTTATTCCTGTGTATTTTATTGGTTTTGATGCTATTGTAAATGGATTGCTTTCTTTAATTCTTTTTCAGATAGTTTGTTGTTAGTGTATGAAAATACAACTGCTTTTTCTATGTTGATTTTATATCCTGCTGTTTTACTGAATTTGCTGATAAGTTCTAACATTTTTAGTAGTGTCTTCAAGTTTCTACATATAAGATCTTATCATCTACAAACAAAGACAATTGCACTTATGTTTTATGATTTGGATGCTTTTGTTTCTTTCTTTCTTTTTTTTTTTTTTAAAGACTGCCCTAAGACATCTGTTATGATGCTGAATTGGAGTGATGAGGATGGGAACTCTTGTTTGTGATCTTAAAGCAACAGCTTTCAAGCTTTTCCTGTTGGATATAATGTTAGCTGTGTGTTCATCACATGTGACCTTTAATACCTTAAATTGTTTCTGTGTAATCAGTTAATTGAGTTTTTAATCATGAAAGGATATTGAATTTTGTCAAATGCTTTTTCTGCGTCTATTCAGTTGATCATAAATTTTTATATTTATTCTACTCATGTGGTGTATCTCATTAATTGATTTGCTTCTGTTGAGCTATCCTTTTATATTGCAGGCTGGGCTTCATGATCAGGTAGGACACTGTTCAGGATAACCTAGTTTTGTGAAGCCAGAGGCTATGCTCAGTAGTTGGGCAAGATTGCTGGTTTGATTCTCTACTCGGGTGGGCTTTTGGAAGTGCTTCTTGGCTGCCTGGCATCTACAGCTACACTTTCTGGAGATGGAGCACTGAAGGACATGGTTGGCAGTTATATAAGACTATGAATTTGCTTGCCTCCTTGGTGGGACTCCATAGAATGGGCTCCATGGCTGGTAGGTGTCACAAACCTGTTGACTGAGGATCCAAATCAAGCAGAACTCCCACTATGGCTTCCTTACCAAATGAGATGATCAACTCAGCTCTACCATGGGCAGAGCTTTTTTTTGATGGATTTACATCCTGATAAACAGATTGTAAGGTGAAAATATTGTAAGTCAAAAATGCATTTAACACACCTAACCTACCTACATCGTAGCTTAGTTTAGTCTACCTTAAATGTACTTAGAACACTTAACATTAGCCTGTTCTTGGGCAAAATCATCTAACAACAAAGCTTATTTTATAATAAAATGTTGACTGTCTCATGTAATTTATTGAATACTGTACTAAAAGTGAAAAACAGAGTAATTGTATGGGAACAGAATCCTTGTAAGTGTATCCATGGTTTCCCATCAAGATCACATGACTAACTGGAAGCTGCAGCTCCCAGGTGCTGCCCAGTATCACAAGAGAGTATCATTCCATGCATCACTAGCCTGGGGAAAGACTAAAATTCAAAATTGAAAGTACAATTTCTACTGAGTACATATTTCTTTCACACCATCATAGTCAAAAAATCATTGTCAAACTGTTGTAAGTTGGGCACCATTTGTAGTGATTGCTATTAAGTCAAGCCCTCATTCTATGTGATCCCCACTTATGAAGCTCCATAAATTGGTCCATAAATTGTGAGTGGAGATCTGGGTGGGCCTCTTGGAGAGCATCCCGAGCATGGATAGCATCTTGAGCATCCCATAATTATGGGAAACTGGATATGCACATTGGATTCTCTTCTTCCCTACCGAAGAAACTATAGACCCAGGGAGAACCTCTTGGCACAGAGATGTGTTGGCCTGGGGGAGAGGTGATATGGTCCAAACGTAACCACTCTTCTACCCTTTGAACACAATTCTTCTCAGTCTCTGTTGTTCAGGAAGATTCTTCAGCCTCATCCCCAGGTCTTGGGATTTTCGCAATGGTATCTTGTCTTTGGATAGTTGCTAACTCATTTTCTTGTAAGGGGGACTAAAGTTGGGACCAGCCTATGTTGTCACTTTTATGACCCTCCAATCTTCCTCATCCAAGAGATGAATAAACTGAAACCAAAAGACCTGTTTTATTCAAAGTCAAGCTGTGATTAAGTGATAAATTAAGAATAAACTCCAAAGATAATCTCAAAACTTACAATGATGTAAACCTAAAGTCTGAGGATCCAGATCTTTCCAGTCTTTTTTAGCTTTAGTGGGATAATAAGAGCTGCAAGGACTTTGCAGTCATTTGGGGTTAGGTCTATGCTGAGAGGTAGCACTAGGGCACAGGTTGTGGAGTCTAAGAGATCTCTGCTTAGATCATGGCTGTGGTACTCCCTGTTTACACACACAGAATGGGGCTGGGGTTGTATTAGAGTTCTCTAGAGAAACAGAACCAATAGTGTGTGTGTGTGTGTGTGTGTGTGTGTGTGTGTAAAAGAAAGAAATAAATGGAGATGTTGACAGAGATAGAGGCAGAGAAAGAAATTTTAAAGAAATGACTTACATAATTGTGTGGCTGAGAAGTCCAAGCTTTTCAGGGCAGGCCACTAGGCTAGAGAAACAGGGAAGAGGTGGTTTTGCTACACCAGTCTGAAGGCAGTCTAAAGACAGAATTCCCTCTTCTTCCAGAGACTTCATTATTTTTTTCCATTAAGGATATCAACTGATTAGATATACCACCCACATTATGGAGAATAATATGCTTTACTCAAAGTCTACTGATTTAAATATTAGTCACATCTAAGCAATACTTTGGCAGCAATACCTAAGTGTTTGATCAACATCTGGGCATCATAGCCTAGCTCAGCTGACACAAAATTAACTATCAAAGCAGCAATGATATTAATATTAGCTGAGATGATGACTTTCAAGTAATTAGTGTATTGTTTGGACATAGTAAGCTATTCATTAAATGGTAGTTACTATATTTATTGTTATTGCTATTAGGGATTTATATGAAATCTTTGAGTTTATGGTCATTTTCATGTTTAAGAGAATTTAAAGAGAAAGTCATTGTGGTGGTATTCTCAGCAGGTGTTCATTTCTACTTTGATACAAATTCTATCAGTTATGTAGCTTTACAAAAACTTTTGACAAACATGTCAGGAAAAAAAATTGCTTTATAGGTACTTAGAGTGTAATAAAATTCAGAAGTCTGAAAAAATATGTGATACTGTAAAACGATGAATGCCCAATAAAATTTTAAAGGGAGAAGTATGTATTTCTGTTCTGTAACTAATGCACATACCATATGAAAATTGTCAAGTTTTGATTATTAAAAACTATGTAAGTGAAAAGTGGTTTTGAAGATGAATGTAGGCTATTATGAAATTTCTTTATCCCTGAGGCCACATCATTAAAGTTTCAAGACACCACTGGGATAATGTGGTGAATAGAAAGTTCCTATTGCTCCTTTACTCAGTACGAGGGTAGAGAGGAGGCATACTTTGTTGAAAGGTAGTGGAAAAATTTAAGTAAAGAATACAACTATTTGATTGTGAAAAATAAAACATAAATGAGTGGCAAGATAGTGGTGCATATGGTAGTTACCAGCCAAATTTTTGGACTATAATGTTCCAGACCACTTTTTAATATCAAGTAATTTTATATATGCCAGTTTCCATTTTAAGAGAAACTTTTATGCGATTATAAAAATTAGATACCTAAGAAGAATATACAACTTATTTTTCTTATAGTTCTTACATGGTAGACAAGTAGATTCACAAACAACTTGCCCTAATTCCACAATTTCCAGGAATTTGTAGCTCAGGGATTAGCAGTCACTAGTGTGGGGTAAAGGCCAGGTAACTTGACAGGAAGAAAATAGAGTTAGCAGGCCAGAATTATTTACCATACTGAGCAAGTGACTTAAATCAAGATTATAGCGTTTGGGTTTTTACCAGTTAAATGTTTTTTCAGTAATTTTCTGGATACTACACCAATCCAGAAGAGTAGCACTTTTTTTGAAAAAGAAACCAATTTATTGCTTTGATGTTAGAATGAATTATAATCTAAAAGGTGGTATAATTCTATAAATTAGAATATTAGCTATATAAGGTAAACATTCTCACCCTCTCCCTCCCCCCCCCTCCTCCCTCTCCTCCCTTTCTCTCTCTCATTCTCTAATTCTCTCTGGGATTCAGGGATTAAATGTACATTTTATCAGTTTCTGTTCAGTGTGTTGGAGGAGGGGATAAAATTTAGAATTCATTTAACCTGTGTAGACATTGTTCTAGAGAACAAACACATTAACATAAAAATATATCTGTACAGAATATATTCATTAATTTTCAGAGTGATTCTTGGTTATAGTGAACTTTATAAATCATAAAACCATTTCAGTGTTTTTTTAGATATTGGGACTTTGGCTTCTTTAGGCTTCAGCAGTATTCACCCACTAGAAATTGAAATATGATTAAGAACATAGGTATGTATTTCAGAGGAATTGCTCTGAAACCCTGAATAAGCAATTGGACATATATGTGCTTGACCACAGTTTAATAGTCAACAGATTTATGAAAAATATGAGTGCAAATTCTAGAGGGAAATAGGATGAGAAGGACCCCAGAAAGAGGCCATCATCTTTCTAGAAGTAAAGCCTTTTAAATGAGATTAAGGATGAGAAGAAATAACTCTCCATGACATGCTAACCTTTCAGATGTCAGACTTAAGCCTTCCCTTTCCCCTACCCTCTGCCTACCTTCAGTTGGATGATTATACACTTTAAAAATCACACACACAATTTAAAGAAGATTTTTTAAATTTGTCTTTTTTCTTCTGTCCTGAGTTAAGTAAAAACTATGACATTTAGAATACTAACCATCACTTGATCTCTTATACAAATTCATATAAATTATGTGATTTTGCATAAGGTATAAAAAAGAAAAAAGCAAAACAAACCAAAATAAAATCTAATTGTTGCTTTTCCACTTTTTTTTCCATCATATTGCTGGGAAAAAAATTACTAATCAGAATAACTCATACCTTAGATTTCATGGTGCTCTTTCATTTTGGCTATTGAAACAATTTTTACAGTGTTGTTGAGCTTCTTCATCTTTTTCATTCATAAATCCATATTGTATACGTACAATGAAAGCTAACAGGGTAAAAGTCAAAGGTATAAAAACTGAAGTTTATGTCATATGTCATGTGATGTTGGGCAAGTATCAAAGTCTCTGAATCTCATCTATAAAATGGGATAAAGTCTGTGCTAACTCACCCTGAGAGAATTAAATTAGAAAATACTTTATAAAGCACTGTATAGGCATGATCTGTTCATGGCATCGTAACTGAAGTAAAGACATACACAATGCTATGTAATGCAAAGATACATAAAGTGTGGTCTCTGCCTATTCAGAAGTTTACAGTCCAGTAAGAGGTAGCTAGATAACCATAAAGCCACATTGTCTGTGATACACATCAGATGACCAGTAGAGGTGATTATAAAAGACTTCAAAGGAAGAGATCACTTCTCTTTGGGAAGCTTTTGACAGCTTTGCTGAAGATGGGGACATTAAACTACACCAAGGCTGTCAACAAATATCAGGTGCTTACTGTGCATTCACAGTACTTCCCTGTACTTTCTAAAAATTTCACACTGACTGTCTCAATCAATTATTAAAAAATGTAATGAGGCTAGCACTCTTTTTATCTCTATGTTCCAAAGAGAAAACTATTATTCAGGGAGGGGAAGTGACTTGCAAATGTAAGGTGGTTATTAAGTAGCTGAGTTGGGATTTGAAGCCAGGTGCATCTTCCTACAAATGCCAGTATTCCAGTCCAGTCACCATGATAAGGTGTAGTAAACTGGAACCAGTGCTTTGAAAGGGCTCAGAAAGATGGTGATACCCATCCCAGTTTTTCTCTCTTCCATGTACACAATCCATCACTGCTGCTATGTGCCTTTACGGTTTTTTTCCCACATAAAAGGCAGGATATACAGCCATGGTTCTTGACTCTGGTTTGGGCTATGAGGCTTCCCTGATTCAATGGCATGAGGCAAACATTGTACCACTTCTGAGGCTAGGCTTGAAAAAGCCTGACATGTTTCTGTTTGCTCTCTTGTTCTCTGCCACTGCCATGAGAAGGACTGCCTGGGCTGTCTCTCTGGTCCTATGGAGGTGAGAGATAGGCAGAGCAGAGCTGCCCCACAACCAATCCAAGCCTGGAACAGAAATCTGAACCAACCCACAGATGCATGAGTGAGCCTCACTAATATCAGTCAACCATCATATCCATGAGCTATGGTAATAAAATGGCTTTTGCTTTAAGTTGCTGAGTTTTGGGATAGTGTGTTAGGCAGCAATAGCTAACCAATACATATATATGTATATACATATTTATGTAATTAGCTGTATTATATATGATATGTAACATTATATATTTATATAACAATTATATCTGTATAATTTAAATGTTATATAATTTATAGATAAAATTTTTCATATTGTAGAATGTATCATGCATTCATTTTTTAAGTGGAAAGAGTAAAAATATGTATTAAGAAGAGAAAAAAATAATCCACCAAATATCACCACCCTGAAATAAACACTGTGATATAAAATGCTTATTATATCACATGTAATACAAATATTTTATGTCAAGCATTCTTCAGAAAACTTTATATGCATTAAATAATTTAATACTCAAACAGGCCTGTACAGATTATTAACTAGACTTAAATGTGGGAAATTTGAGTCATAAAATGTTGTGGTAACACATCTGGTATGGGTCAAAACTTGGAATCAAATCCAGAAAGGATGGTTCCAGCTGCAGTGCCTCCAAGCTCTCTATTACATGGCCTCTCTGACCAACTCAGACACTGCATTTCTCTTTAGTCTATATCATTGTCCCTTGACCTCCCTTTCTCTCTATTCCCTGTAGAATGCAGATTCACAAAGATGGAGGAATTGACTCCCACAGAGAGACAACATAAGGAATGAAGTAGGCTTAGAGATTGAGAGAATCCCTCCTTGTGCAAAGAAGAAAGGGTTTTCCACTTTGGCAGGAGGCAAGCTGATGACCTCATTTAGATATCTCTGGGAAAGAATTATGTCACCACTAAAAGTAAATAGACTTCTGTGGTTTAACTGTCATTTTCCTTTTGCTCAGCTTCCCAGCTTCTCCAAGCCCGCAGATTTGAAAATGAAGCTTCTTTTCAATTAAAAAATAAAATAACAACACTGTCTCTGTTGGCCAATACCAGTACAGCTTGGAGGGACAACTGGAACTGGAGACACTTGTACATTCAGGTTTTCATGGGTTTCCCAACCCAGCCTGTTTCATGATTTATGTTGGCTGAACATTGTTCGGGAACAGCCTATTGTGCAGGTGACAAATTACATATTAGGACAGCACCTCATTCCTTGACACTCCTGTGAGAATGAAATATTTGGATATCCTGTCCTGTATTACATTGCTATAAGCAGAAAAAAGGCAAGCATTGAGATCCAGATTCTGGGATGATGATTGTTTATATTGTAGCAGAAAAACTCACTGCCACTCACAGATGTCTCTAATCGCTATATTCTGCTTGGCTTCCCTGTGCTGTGGACTACAATTTCACACTTTAGTGAAAAAAAAAAGGAGTTGACTCCTTATTCTTAAAAGCCAAGCCTTGCTCTCTTTAGCTATACAAGGACATTCATGGACATCCTAATTCAATGTCCCTCCTGGGTCTCATGCAGACTAGTGTCATGCCTTCAAACATAAGAATTAAAATAAAAAAAGTTATTTCCTGCAGAAGTGCCAGAGGGAGAAGAGGCAGCTGTCTGCATCCAGACTTGGCTTTAACTGCTTCTTCTCGCCTAATCACTTTTAGCAGCTTGTCTCCTAAGCTAAGGTAAGATCTGTGTGTGAACAGTTAGGTTGTTCTTGCATATAACATCACAGTCTAAAACTTAACCAGTTATCCCCCACCAAAAGGCCCACAGGCAGTCAAATGGAATCAATCCTTATGGCTATTCTAGAATTTCTCATCTGTGAACCTCAGAGTTCCATTTTTGAACATTGCCCACCTGTCAT
The DNA here is from genome assembly GCF_016906955.1 of Phacochoerus africanus. Classification (NCBI taxonomy): domain Eukaryota; kingdom Metazoa; phylum Chordata; class Mammalia; order Artiodactyla; family Suidae; genus Phacochoerus; species Phacochoerus africanus. The sequence goes on from NC_062544.1 coordinate 143,145,557, forward strand.
ATACTACTACTTAGAAACAGGCTCTCTGTAATATTCAACAATGTGAAATTCAGTGAAGTTATGAAATACCTATTCTGGGGTAGATAATTTTCTAGCCTTTTTTAAGAAGTCAGGGTAAGTTAAGAAGTCAGATGGACCAGCCAAATTACTCCAGTGATAGAGAACCATGGGCTATGGGAGCCCATGATATTAGTCTTGCAACTCAAATTGTGATCCATGGACCTGTAGTATTAGCATCATTAGGAGATAATTAAAAATGCCACTAACCAAATTAGAATTTTCCAGTGATAAACCAGATCCCCAGGTGATTTGTGTGTACAGTAAACTGTTGACAAGAACAGCATTTAGAGCAATATTTCTCCAACTTGTTTATATGTGAATCACCTGGAAGCTTTTAAAAACTTGAATGCTTAGACTGTGCATCAATGCCTTAAATAAGACTTTCTGTGAGTGGTTCAAGCCTCGGTATTTGTTTTTAACTGCCTGGCTCCACCAGGTGATTCCCCTGTTGGTGCTTCTACCTCTGAGAGCCAGTCACCTTGCAAGGAATTTCCTAGTTAGCATGTACACCTATTTTCTAGGGACACATGTTATTCAAGTGAAGACACTGTCACCTACCCAGGAAACCAGTCTTCCCATTTCCTTGCTAATACACAGAAGGCTTTCTAATGTGTTGTTTTCCAGGAATTAGAGGCCCCTAGGCTAGCTTTTCCTTTACACTCTAAGTTAATCCTGGTAATTTCATTCCTCTGTCAGTGACTGGCTTAAAAATGGACGTAAGATATTCTTCTGATCAAAAATGAAGGAAGGGATATGGGTTCAGGACCTCTAGGAAAGCTTTCTTCACTGTTAAGTAGAAGTATCAAGAAGGGATGTATTCTTTGTGTTCTTTCTAGCCTCTAAATTCTCTGTGTGTGATACCTAAAACCACTGCAGCTAGCTCATGACCTTGAAAACTGAGACCAAACTCGATGGGAGCGAGATTTAGGGCAGAAAGTAGAAAAGAAACTGTTATTGTTGACCTGCTGAATTAATCAACCCTAATAAATGCCACTGATCCCTGATCTAAAATACTAAATATTCTTATTGGTTAAAACATTTTTATCTGAGTTTTCTCTCACTTTTGACTGATATCATCCTAATAGGTAATCATTATTTCACAGATGAGGGACAAAAATATATGTTATGAAAAACCATAGGATAATTACTTAAATCAGAGACTTTCAATGCTGAAAGGGACCCCACACGCCATCCATTCCAATTGTTCAAGCAGTCCCTGGACAGCACTGAAATATCTATTGCCTCCAGCAGAAGAGTAACAGAAAAATTAGAAAACTTGCTGATTTTGTGTTTTTGCAAGTCTTCTCATTTTCTGTCTCTGACTTGACAGATGAGGAACATGCAGAGAAAGAGAATGTTTCTGCCTGAAGTGGCATAAAACTCTCCGACCGCCCCAGAGACACATATTCTTATGCAAAAGGCATGTATATGCCTGAGAAGAGCTCTGATTGCTTGAAAAGAGAACAAGTGATCCAGAAATTATCCTTGGGTTTTCCTTTTGCTGACTATATTTTATGTGGAATCCAAATATAGAATTACACTTAGGAGAGCCTAGTAAATTTAAAATCAACAGTATTGATACACTTTCCAATTGCTTGCAATTAAATTAGAAAAAAAATGCTTTTAGTCTAGCTCCAAAGTTACTTGTGATCATGTCTCATGAAGGCAGATATTTTGGTCTGTTTCATTCACTGCAGTATCCCAGTGCCAAGCCATGACCTGACACACAGTAAGCATTCAACACATATTTGTTGACAACATGAATAACTTTCCTAGTTATTATTAGGTCTCAGTTTCTAGCTTAGTTAACACCTGAAAGAGAGTGTATGCTTAGTAATTGTTAAATTACTTAAGAGATAAATGAGCATAGATTGTATTTTAAAACAGACATTAGAAAAGTAATGGTGTGTTGGCTTAGAAGACAAATTTACTCACTGAGAGATCTTGAAATATTTTCCTTGAATCTGGAATCCAAAGTTGAGGATATTGGATTTCAGATTGATATGTCACATTTCACTTTTCTGATGACAATTACTCCTTTTCACTTTAAACATAGTATTCATGCTCATACTGTGCTGTATTACTTTCTTTACACTTAGACTTGTATCATTTTCAAAAGTTCAAAAATATTTACTTAGTGTCTGTTTCAAAGAGCCATTGGACTCAGAGTGTAAGTAAAGACTAGGAAGACCCAGTTCTTGACTTTGCAACTCAGGGATAGGCATGTGGGTTTTTTTCTTGTTGTTGTTTTTTAGGATCTCACCAGCCCCATATGAATGATCCCAGGCTAGGGGTTGAATTGGAGCTACAGTTGCCAGCCTACACCACAGCCACAGCAACACAGGATCTGAGCCGCATCTGCGACCTACACCATGGCTCACAGCAATGCCAGATCCTTAACCCACTGAGCAAGGCCAGGAATTGAACCAGCAACCTCATAGTTCCTAGTCAAACTTGTTTCCACTGTGTCACAACCAGAACTCCCCAGCATGTGCTTCTCGAAGCCTTAATATGGGTGGCCTCCCCACCTATGTGACTGGAAAAAAAAAAAAGAAAAAAAAAAGCTCAGTAGCTATTTGTCGACTTGAAACCTGCAAACCTGGGTTACAAGTCAAAGCATAGTTCCTAAGAGCTATGTAAACTGCTGTGTGACATTTGCAGAGGAACCATCCTCATCTACAAAGAGAGAGCTTTTTAGAGAAGATGAATTTTGAAAGACAGGATGCTGATAGGTGCATGTGACCTCAGAGAGGTCAGCCTAATAAGCAAAATGACATGAGACATCATCAGAAAAAAGTAGGCCATTCAGTTCGTTTGGCACTTGGAATGTTTAGAGCAGAAGTCTTCAAAGATCATGAGAGATAGCAAGTGGAATGGCTTGAATTCCCCAGTGAAAACTTTTTACTTAATTTGTAGGCTAAAGTTAGTGGTTCCTAAGCTTTACTGCACATTACAATCATCTGCTAAGCATTTAACAAAACAGTTTCCTGGTGATATATCTACCCTGTGATATTCTGATTCAGTTGGTGTGGGATATAACAAGGGCATTGAGAGCATTAAAATCTTCCCAGGTGATTGCAGTATGCAACAGAGTTTAGGAACCTGCACTGCAAGTAGTCAAGAGTGGTTTCATGATAGGTAAAGAGCAAGGTTGGAGCTTTACTTCATGTATTAAGAGTCATTTGGGACTTAAGAGTTCAAGGTCTGAAAGGAAAGTCTTGAAGGAAGTCCATCATATAGATCTGAAATCCAAGAGCAAAGTCACCATTCCTTACTCAGATTTGAAAGCCAGTCAACTTCAACAAATGAACTATTCATCTTTCTAATTTTAGTTCAAATTTCTCTTCCTGAAGAAGGTTGCCTGAACTGCTGACAAGGTCAGATACCTGTATTTAATGCTTGCAAAACTGTCTGAACTTTGTCATGTTACTGTTTTATACTATGTACACTGTTCTGTTACAGCATGTATTTCTGCATGCAAATGAGCTCATCTATTCTCCTTCTCTTTGGAAAGTTTGCCATATCTTCATAACTCTCTTTTAAGAAGATCAAAAGGTATCAGGGTTCTCTAAGAAATAAAACCAATTGAATATGAATGAGAGAGAGATCTTGATCTTGAGGAATTGGCTCACATAATTGTGGGAACCAAGACGTTTAAAATCTATAGGGAAGGCTGGAAATTCAGGCAAGACATGTTCCAGTTCTGAGTCTGAAAGCTAGAAATTCAGACAGACTTTTATTTTTATTTTTATTTTTTTTGATTTTTTATTTTTTTCATCATAGCTAGTTTACAGTGTTCAGAGAGACTTTCTAGATTGCAGTCTCGAGGCAGAATTTCTTCTTTTTCCAGAAACCTGTCTTTGTTCTTGAGGTCTTCAACTTTAGGAAGGAGGCCCCCCTGGAGAGTAATCTGTTTTAAAGTTAACCGATTGTAGATGTTGATCATGTCTAGAAAATACTGTAACCTAGCCAGACTGACACATAAAACTAACCATCATGGAGTCATTGTTTTTCCAACCTACATTAATGGGAAAATAAGTAAAGGTGGTTTTGGCATTTACTCTCCTTCTGAGCTATGAAACTACTTTGGGTCTAGGGACAAGTAACAAAAAATCTGGTAATATATATTCCTTATTATAATCAGCTTCTTACGGAACCCTCTAGTCTAGGTGCACTCTGGCTTCACCCAAGGAAATAACAACTTCCTAATAATTTCTCAAATTATGTAGCTCTTTGCAGGGTGGCTTTTCTTTTTTTTTTCTTTCTTTCTTTTCTTTTCTTTCTTTCTTTCTTCTTTCTTTCTTTCTTTCTTTCTTTCTTTCTTTCTTTCTTTCTTTCCTTCCTTCCTTCCATCTTTCTTTTTTTTTAATTTATTTTTTTCCCACTGTATAAGCATTAGAAAAGCCACCCTGACTGAGTGAAATGAGTCAGGGTGGCTTTTCTAATGCTTATATGGTTATGAGGTAAACAGTAACCATCTTTTGTCCTTCTGTCAAGTCATGATCAGTTTATTCATGCCTGGTGTCCTTCTGAGGCATTCAGATTTCTAGTCCTAATAGGGGCACAGAAGCCAAACAGAAGGAAAGCAACAGGTCCTCATCACATCCACCCTAATTCAACTAAGAAACAAAGTGGCTTTGGCAGGTTCATCTGTGAGAGGATACAGTAAAAAAGAAGGAAGATTCCCAGCTGCCCTGATCAAACATAATCCTAGTTTCAGCCTTTCAGGATTTTTCTGATTGTGGTGAGGAATTGCTGGTGCATTTCTCTGTGACCTGTGTCATAACTTGCATTTACAGGGCCCCAGTCTTGTTCCCTTGTTGCATTCAATAGGCTGCATCAGGTGGGAGTTTGGTAAATTGCCTTTGGCCCAGAAGACTTTCTTAAGCCCAGCTCATGCCTTTTAAATATTTGAGTGTCATTTTATTGAAGTCTCATAGGATGAGGACCATATAAAATGTAAACTAAAGAATATTCCATTTTTTCCTCAAGAAACTTGAAACCTAAGTTTAGGATGATAAATGAAGTAAACATTCAAATAATATTTTATTTATTTACTTATTTATTTATGTATTTATTTGCTCTTTTAGAGCTGCACCTCTGTCATATGGAAGTTGCCAGACTAGGGTCAAATTGAAGCTGTAGCCGCTGGCCTGCACCACAGCCACAGGAATACAAGATCTGAGCTGCTTCTGTGACCTACACCACAGCTCACAGAAATGCCAGATCCTTAACCCACTCTGAGAGGCCAGGGATCAAACCTGCACCCTCATGGATGCCAGTCAGAGTCATTTCCACTTAGCCACGATGGGAACTGCAAAGAATATTTTAAAAGATAGTTTTTTCTTTGAGTTTTTTCCATCTTTTCTAGTGAATTTTCTGTGTTTTTTAAATTGTTGTTTCTTTCTCTATCCAGCCCTTGAATTTTAGTGACTTCTTCAATTTTCTATTTTCTTTATTTTTATTTGCTGTCTT